>NC_037676.1:129974608-130284181 GCF_003255815.1 Theropithecus gelada
CTTCACCACTAAACAATTCATCCATGTGACCAAAAACCACCTATGCTCCAAAAGCTATTGAAACAAAAATACATTTTTTTAAAAAGTGAGCACAACATATTACCTCCACTACCTGGGGCTGCAGTCAACTGATCCAAGTTACCATTACATTAATTATTGTGATAATTTTTCAGCTATTTCTCCTTCCTTCTTCCCGTGCCCTTCACCCTACCTTTCTCAACACATCATCCAGAGTGACCCATTTAAATATATCTGATCACATCATTCCCTCGCTCAGAAACTCCCAGTGGAGTCACAGAGGCATTGACGCCCTGGCCATATCCATTCTGCATTCTGCTGTGCAAGCCACCTAGGCTCTGCAACCCTCTGCCTCAGGGCCCTTTTCCTGGCTAAGAAGCACACATAATCAAGTCCAGGGCAAGCAGAATGTGCCAGATGGTTAACACCTTTGGACATGGCCTTCAACCACCAACGGTCAGAGAGCTGGTGGATCAATTTCCCAGGTCCTTTGGCCCTGGGTTGTGATGACATGCAAGCATTCTCTACACTGTCTCCCAGTGGTCCCTTGCAAGACCGAGCTGCAGTTGCTTACAGTTGCAACCAGCTTGATATTATCCCTTTTATTGGGTTCTTTTTCTTTCCTGTCTTACTTCTCCACTCCTATTCTGGTGCTTCCTGGAATCACTTTCCACATAAACTACCTGCACTCAAATTCTTGTCTCAGGATATTCCTCTGGGTGAACCTTCAGCCAGAAAAATGGCTTCCCCTTCCACAGCAAAAGCCAGAGTCTGTGCCATGACGCATGAGACCCTGCATACTCTGGCCTCCTACCGTTCTTCCTCACATTCACTGTGCTCCAGCCATCTTGATTTCCTGGATGTTCCTGGAATGTTCTAAGCATGGCTTCAACTGAGCAGCTTTCCTCCCCGATTTCCTGTTCCTAAGAGACTTGCTTATGTTTATATGTTAGATGTTTATAGCCAACACTCTACCACAAGCCCCCCCCAATATGAATATAAACACAGAAAGGAAAGTGACTTTGCTCTGGTTTTTTTTCTCTTTTTTTTTTTTTTTTTTTTGAGATAAGGTTTCGCTCTGTCGCCCTGCATGGAGTGCAATGGCGTGATCTCAACTCACTGCAACCTCTGCCTCCACGGCTCAAGCAATTCTCCTGCCTCATCCTCCAGAGTAGCTGGAACTACAGGCACATGCCACCACACCCAGCTAATTTTTGTATTTTTAGTAAAGACGGGGTTTCGCTACGTTGTCCAGGCTGGTCTCAAACTCCTGAGCTCAGGTGATCCACCTGCCTCGGCCTCCTGAAGTGCTGGGATTACAGGCGTGAGCCATCGCACCTGGCCTGATCTGTTTTATTCTCCGCACCTTTTCCAGTAATTAGAATAGTGCTGGATACTTAGTAGATGCTCAACAGATACTTGTTAAATTATTGAATTAAGGATGCCTTGAATGAAACCTGATTAGATCCAGTAAAAACACTTGTGAAATACCTGCCAGGCCCCTAGCTGTTATTATTGGAGTCCCTGCAAGGAATCTTCTACTTCACCATGAATAATCCAATCTTTTCACTTCCCACATGATGAAGACCAGAAAAGGTGAGCATGTTGCCTAATATTACAGAGCTCCCCAGTGGCAGAGCTAGGAGCAAATTCTAGCTCCATCTGGGTTGTGGAGGGACGAGAACCAGTCTGTCTCGGTTTAATCTCAGGTGTACCACTTATAAGCTTTGTAACTTGTAAATAACCCGGGCAAATTTCTTAACCTTTCTGGGAACCCGTTTTCTCATCAGTAGAATTGGATGATGCACCCATTTCAACAAATTCAGATGATTGCACAACATAATGAGTATAAAAGAGCTTGGCACATAGTAGGTATTTATCAGGTGCTCATTGAATCTAAAGAAGTACTAACTTAAAAACATTCCGAAGAGCAGGCACGTGCTTACAGTAATAACAGTAATACTTTACTGGGACTAACCAAGTCCCAAGCACTATGCTGAGACATTTTACGTGCCTTATTTCATTCAATCCTTACAACACACCCTCTGAAGTTGATTCTAATTTTATCCCTTTCTACAGCTAAAGAAACTGAAGCTCAGAGAGGTTTTCTAACTTGCCCAAGATCACTAAGACAAAGGCCATTGCTCCGACCCTGGACTTTGAGTTCATAATCACTGTGCTATACTGCTTAGAGACATGGCTCTTAGGTCCTTAGAGATTTCTTCAGTTTCAAAGACTTAGGAAATATAAAGGACACAGTCTGCTTCTAGCAGGTCCAGGATAAAGACATTTCCAAAGTCTGATAATTGCTAGCTCTTTGAAATCTCTGTAGAAGGAAACCGGGCTGCCTTCTACAGAGATTTCTGTGCTTTCATTGTAGGTTGTAGGGTCTCACAGTGCTAAAATCTAGAATCCAATTCACTGTCATTGAAGCCCACCTTCACCACAGGTAGCAAGCTTCCCTTCGGAAAGTAAAGTCATTGCTTGCCTGGGTATGTGTACCTCGGTCTCTCTCCACATACACACACCAGCTCACCTTCATTTACTGACACCTCTAGCCCAGCCCCTCTCAGTGTGGTCCTAGATCCTGACCTTCAGCGCAGCACCTGGAAATTCTTTAAAAATGTAGACTATTTGCCATGTGTGGTGGCTCACGCTTGTAATCCCAGCGCTTCGGGAAGCAGAGGCAGGTGGATCACAAGGTCAGCAGTTTGAGACCAGCCTGTCCAATATGGTGAAACCTCGTCCCTACTAAAAAATACAAAAATTAGCCGTGGGCATGCTGGTGCGTGCCTGTAGTCCCAGCTACTCTGGAGGCTAAAGCAGGAGAATCGCTTGAATCCAGGAGGCGGAGGTTGCAGTGAGCCAAGATGGTGCCCCTGCACTCCAGTCTGGGCGACCCAGTGAGATTCCGACTCCAAAAAAAAAAAACAAAAGGAAAGAAATGCAAACTATCAACCCCCATCCCTCCACCCTACTGTCCCCAACCAGACCCATGGAATCAGCTCAGCACTTTATTTCAACGATCCCTCCAGGGGATTTTTATACACAGGATACCGAAGTCTGAGAACCACCGCTTTAGCCTGCAAAAAGCAATTTCTCCAATCTCCCCACCCCTTTCTCCAAATTGAGCTTCAGTATAAATCACGGCTCCTCTTGGCCTTTAAATGTCAAGGATCCTGAGCTCAGAGAACAAGGACCTCAGCTGGAAATGCCAGGCTGAGGCTTTGGCCCTGGAAGTGTTGGGTCCCCAGCCTCTGCCAGGCATTTGTAGCCTCCTCAAAAATCACAGCTTCTCGGAAAGCCACCTCCCTTTCACTTAGAAATACAATAAAATTCACGTATGGAAGAAAAAGACTAAAAAAAAAAAAAAAAAAGCAGACCTGGTAAGGCAGCAACAGTCTCCAAATAGAACAAGCTGGCTTTGGGGAGGGCGGGGGGGTGCTGAAATGAAGGCACTCCTGGGGCCTTGTTGCCTCGCCGAAGTTAGGCTATGAACACTCCCTCCGCTCGGTGACCGCGATGGCCTCATTTGGTGCTGCTCACCCACTTCAGTCATATAAAGAGCGATAAAGAAAGACAAGGGCGGAATAACCTCTAAATAAAAGATGAGGTAATTTTGAAGGCACATTAGGATTTTATGTGTATTATGGCTTGTGGTTTTTTATTCAAACCCAGGGAGGGCTTGCGCTGAGGCTGGCCCTGCAAATGGTCCAGGGCTGCGCTCCGCAGCTTGGATGGTTTGAGGAAGGCAGGAAAGAGAAAGAGAAAGAGAAACAGAGACAGAGACAGAGAGACAGAGAAAGTCACTTTTCATCCCTTTGGCCTGGGTTTTATTGCACCAGACGTTACCACCAAAAGAACAAAAATGAAGCATCCCGGGTCGGCCCTTCCTCTCAGATTTATGTTTTCCTGAAGGGGAAGGTTGGGCAAAAACCTCAACAGGACAATAGAGACTAGTCCTGAAATGAAAGGCTCACTGCTGATGGCCTGGTGCAGCCTCAAAGCTCCTCTGAAAATGCAGCGGGGTGATGCTTTGCAATTCAGACAGGGTAGCCTCTGCAGCACCAACATGTCTAAATGCCACAGGAGCCTGGAAGAGGAAAAAAGCCCCCTTTCCAAGGGTCCAGGAGGACTCAGGGTGGGGAAGGGAGAAAGGGGGAAGGTTGGCTCACTGCAAGTTCTTTTCACAATGTATTTTCAGGCAGCTCAAGACAATAAGGAAATCTGGCTGTCCCGGAGGGCAAAGCCCTGAAACTAACCACCAAGTCTCTTTGCTGCCTCTATTCCTCATAATACAAAATCAAGACTGTGCGTGGACATCATCAAGGCCACTCTAATTCCCTGAGCAGTCACTAAATGTCCACCCTACATTAAGGCTTTACTTGCGTATCTCCAGCACCCTATAGAATGAACTTTATCCCCACTTCATAGACGTGGAAATCGAGGCATACAGAGCTGTAATACCTCACCTGAGGAAAAGTAAAGGAACCAGGATTCAAATCCAGGTCTCTCTGACTTCAGAACTCACACTATACCTGGCAGATGTTTGATGATGTTGACCATGTTAACAATACTAAGAATAATTCATATTCATGGAGCATTTTCCATGTGCCAAGCACTGTTCTAAGTTCTGTATTATCTCATTTAATCCTCACAGCAGTTGAGAATGTTTTAACCCACTTGACAGATGAGAAACCTGAGGTCCAGAAAGGCAAAGTAAATAGCCAAGTTCACACAAGCAGGCCACGGAGCATCTCTGCCACAAACCACACAGAGATGCCTACAGGAACAACATTCTGTTCTGAAGATTCCTCATTCTTTATTCCATCAGTGTGTTTACATCACCTACTATGTGCAGAGCACCTAGCCAGGTGCTTGAAATGGACAGAAGCCTGCAAAGATGACAGCGATCTGGTGCTTGCCTTCATAGCAGCCTAGAGTCTAGTGAGAAAGGCAGATACATGCACAGGAGAGTTTACGCCACAGTCGTCTCTAAATCTGGGGTCTCCTTACAAGGGGCCTCAGTAAGCCTGTCTCCTAGGAAGTTTCAGTGGGGTTGTTCCCGTAGGCACATATAGACTCAAGCAAGCTTCCCAGTGTCAGCCAGCCTAATTCCGAGTCAGCAGCAGCAAAACATAGATACATCCTAAATCCTTTGAAGAACCAGGTAGCCCAGTGTGTTTCAAACCCAGGAAAGAGCATCGCAGGTCTCTATCTCAGCCTCTGAAATACAACAATTGGCTTGCTTCAAAACTGTTTGGCCATCTGTGGGTACCCCCTTCCCAGCCTGAATGACCTCACCCTAAACAGAAAGGGACATGGCAAAAACAGAACCAGAAAGATACAAGAATTGGATATTCAGAACTGGAAAGACCTGGGATGTCGCCTAGGCAGGACTTCCCCTCCCTAACTGAATGATGTTGGGCAAGTAGTTTAACCTCTCTGTGCTTCTGTTTTCTCATCTGTAAAATAAGGATAACGTATACTCCTTTTTAGTATTGCTGTGAGGAATAAATGGATTAATACATGGAAAGCTCTTAGAATAGTGCCTCGTGTCTGATAAGCCTTTCATAAACATTGTCAATTGCAATTTAATTAACAAATAGTTATTGAAAACCAGCTAGAACTAGGATGATTGACACAGATAGGTTCCACACAAAGCACTGCGCCAGATGCATTCCAGGGGTTCAGTAGCTTTGGAAAGAGGAATCCCAGCATCTCAGCCTGGGGAGGCTCCCAGCATAAAGAGGTCAGTGCTTTCTCAGTGGGGCTTAGTGATGCACAGGCCCCAGAGCCAGGTAGCCTAGGGTCAAATCCCAATTCTTTACTTGATAGCTATAAAACCTTAGATGAGCTAATTATCCACTCAAAGCTTCAGTGTCTTCATCTGTCAGGGAGAAGGTGGATAATGATGGTACCTACTTCCTAGGGTTTGTTGCAAGAGCTAATCCACGAAAAGCACATAGTTCAGGGGACATAGCAAATGTTCCAAAAATGGAAGCTATTATTATTGTTATAGAATAATAATTATTATAGTTTTATATTACCCAACTTTTCTGACCCAGTTAAATGGTGTCTCTTGCAGAGATTCTTCCAAGTTCTCTCCTGCTAAAAGTACTTACCCCTTCTGCTTATCTTCATCTCTCTCTTGGAAAATATATTAATTTCATTTTATTTAAATTATGTATCTCCCTATTTTATCTACTCCATTGGACTGTAGGTTTCTTGAGGTTAGAGATATTACCTATTTGTTACAGTATGGTCTGACCAACATTTGGCAAATCATAGATACCCAAAAAGGTTTGTTGAACAAATGAATGAATGAGGTGATAAGGGTATGACTAGAAAGAGAGGTAAAGTTAAGGCAGGTGGGTACTGGGAAAAGGCAAGAGCTAAAGCACACAAGGCCATAGAATATGTTGGGAAATTATATGACTGCAGGTTTTTGTTTATTTTGCTTTGAGCTAACACTTTATGCCAGAAACTGCTCTGAAGACTTTTTTTTTTTTTTTTTTTTTTTTGAGATAGTCTTGCTCTGTCACCCAGGCTGGAATGCAGTGGTGCTATCTTGGCTCATTGCAACCTCTGCCTTCCAGGTTCAAGCAATTCTCATGCCACATTCTTCCAAGTAGCTGGGACTACAGACATGCACCCCCACGCCTGGCTAAGTTTTGTGTTTTTAGTAGAAACGGGGTTTTGCCATGTTGCCCAGGCTGGTCTTGAACTCTTGGCCTCAAACAATCCAACTGCCTCAGTTTCTCAAAGTGCTAGGATTATGGATGTGAGCCACTGTGCCAGACCTAGAGTTTACATGTATTAAATCATTTACTTGTCATAAGAACCCACCGGGGTGGCTACTATTATCCCCATTTTCAAGAAGACGAAACTGAAAAAGGTTAAGATAGATAAATGGCTGTCAGCCACAGGCCAAGAGGAGGTGGAGATGGGACTTGAACATGGACATTGGGCTACAGGGGCCATTCAGGTTGAATGACATAGCAGATATAGCCCATAAATGGTTTGCTTGACACCCACCAACTGCCAGACCATCACTGCAGCCCAGCTTCTCTCCTCTGGCTCAGGGGTGGGCCCAGCCCTTCTCGTTTCCCCCACCCCACCATGGCCAAAGACAAGAGTCCTCTTCAAAGTCCTCCCTGATAGCAGCTCCAAGCAGGTCAGTCCACAGGTACAGTCCTGCAGCAAACGTAACAGCCAATACCTATCCCAGAGTGAAAAAAATTGGGTAATACCATATTTGGGGGTGCCTGATGAGAGAGTATGATGGGAATGCTACTTGGTGCCAGCTTGGCTGAGCTCAACACACCTGGCCATGAGCTGCCCCTGGCACTATCACTGGGACATCTGGAATCTTGGAAATGGGGCCACATGTTAGTCCAGGCAGGAAATTCTACTCCTTGTTCCATTGCTCCGCTTAGCTGGGTGTCAGGCCAAGACCT
The DNA here is from genome assembly GCF_003255815.1 of Theropithecus gelada. NCBI lineage: Eukaryota > Metazoa > Chordata > Mammalia > Primates > Cercopithecidae > Theropithecus > Theropithecus gelada. The sequence goes on from NC_037676.1 coordinate 129,982,087, forward strand.
CCTGCTGGATAAGGCAGATGGCAGAAAGGCTGGGCAGGCACAAAGCCACCACTCCTACCTGAGGGACTCAAGAATGATATCGAGGCACAGGCAGCATTATTCCTTCTCCTTATCCAGGCTGCTCATTTTGTTTGTTTGTTTGAGACAGAGTGTCACTCTGTCATACAGGCTGGAGTGCAGTAGTGCGATGTCAATCCATTGCAACTTCCACCTCCCAGGTTCAAGCAATTCTCATGCCTCAGCCTCCCAACTAGCTGGAATTACAGGCATGCACCACCATGCCCAGCTAATGTTTGTTTATTTATTTATTTATTTATTTTATTTATTTATTTTTTTTTTTTTTGAGACAGAGTCTCACTCCTTCACCCAGGCTGGACTGCAGTAGCGTGATCTCGGCTCACTGCAAGCTCCGCCTTCTGGGTTCACTCCATTCTCCTGCCTCAGCCTCCCAAGTAGCTGGGACTACAGGCACCTGCCACCAACCCTGGCTAATTTTTTGTAGTTTTTTTAGTAGAGATGAAGTTTTGCCATGTTGGCCAAGCTGATCTTGAACTCCCGGCCTCAAGTGATCCACCTGCCTTAGCCTCCCAAAGTGCTGGGATTACAGGTGTGAGTCACCGCACCCAGCCTGTTCTTTTGAAAATGCTGGCCGGGCGCGGTGGCTCAAGCCTGTAATCCCAGCACTTTGGGAGGCCGAGACGGGCGGATCACGAGGTCAGGAAATCGAGACCATCCTGGCGAACACGGTGAAACCCCGTCTCTACTAAAAAATACAAAAAATTAGCCGGGCGAGGCGGCGGGCGCCTGTAGTCCCAGCTACTCGGGAGGCTAAGGCAGGAGAATGGCGTAAACCCGGGGGGCGGAGCTTGCAGTGAGCTGAGATCCGGCCACTGCACTCCAGCCCCGGCGACAGAGCCAGACTCCGTCTCAAAAAAAAAAAAAAAGAAAATGCTGCTCAAGTAAGCGCCTTCTATCTGCCAGACCCAGACCTGTAAGCACCCCTCTACCCCTGCCTGCACTCCATTTTTCTCCCAGCAAATTTATTTCTCCTAGGTTCTCATCAGAGGCAGCCCCTGGCCTTGGGACTTAAGTCAATTAGTCAGCAAGCAAATATTTGTTGAAGACTTCCACAAACAACGGCCCCTGCTAGGTACTAGGGACATAGGTGCTAGGGACAACCCACCTTCTTGTCCAACAAGCATTAAACTGGTGCTCACAAATAATTAATTACTAATGCGATGAGTGTTACACAACCCAAGAAACAAAGGGAGAGGACAGAAGGAAAGGCATGTGAGGAGCAGGGGGCCCTACAGGGACTCATTAGCTGAGCACTGCTATTTTACAGAAGAAACTGGTTTGCCTCGCTCTTTGAAAGGCCCTGCCTGGTGTCTGTGAATACCTCCCATAGCCCCATGTGTTGCAGAGGACGGAGCCGACATGATCTCCATCCTCCAGGAACGTCTCCTTTGATGGTTCATTAACATGAGAAGATGGCGAGTGAAACCTACAAGAGGTTCTGTGCCTGCTCACTTATCCAGGAGAGTTACTCAGAGTTCACTGATTTCATCTCTCGAGGAAGAATCCTTCTTTCTTTGGAGGAGGAATCCTGGATTATGCATCCCTGGCAGCCCAGAACTCCGAATACAGGGGCCCAGTAAATGATTGTCCAATAATTGAATGAGTAAACAATTCAGAAAAAAGTGAGGACCAGAGGAAGAATTCAATTAGTGAGAAGGATGACTCATAGGTAGGGTGACCATATGACCCAATTGATCAGGGTTAGTCTCCATGTAAGCCTGTCATCCTAAAGGAGTTATGATTCCCACCCTCTTTTACTCATGCAAGTGTCCCAAGTTATATGGTCTATGATGCTCACCCTACTTAGAGCATATTTTGTAAAGAAATGCAGTCTTGTTGTTCTTCAGATCATAAGTGGGACTAGAAGCCAATGCCATTTGCTCCAGGTGGGCTAGCAGCTCATGTCGTGAGTCTATTGTGTGCCCCTGAATCTATCTAATCTTCAGCTGTCAACCCTCAGAAACACTAACGCAGATGGAGATTCAGGGAAAACAACTACACAAAGCAAAATCAAAATGCATGGATCCAAACCCGAGGCCCTCCAATGTCTTACTGACAAAGGGCATTGTAATTCGTAAAAATCAAATCATTCATTTAATTTATTTTTCCTGAGCTTCAATCTCATTGTCTTGAAAATGCGGGAAATCATACCTACCTGTTCTACTTCCTTGCCAAGCTGCTGTCATAGCCAATGGGCTCATGTGTGTACCTGCTAAACTGTTCAGTGCTAAACCAATACAAGGTGCTATTATAAGCTAGTTCGATATCATTATTAAGTCATACGTATACAACTACACCAGTGTTCACAGATCCATCTGACTCCTCACTATATCCCTCCTCCACTGTGCTCCCAAGACAGACACGGCAACAAGACCGTGCTCCTTCCTTCCTCCTCAGTCAGCGTCGGAACCTTTGCCTCCTGTTCCCCTGTGGCTTCCTTCAGGGCAGGAACCTTCTCCTGATCCCTCCTTTACCACGGGGCAGAGCCTACTGCTTGACACCGTGTAGGCAGATATTCAATCATTCTTACGAACAAATGAATAAAAGAACGCTCAGCTCTGGTGCCACCTCCAGAAAGCCTGCCTCAACTTCCCTGGGCAGAGCCATTCGCCAAGGCCTTTGAACAATTCCAGCTCCTTCTCTGTTTCTTATCAAACCGGACTCCAGAGTCAGTACCAGTTTATATCATCTGACTCCCACTCCTCCGGGGCTAATTTCTCACCTTAGCCCCGACATTCTTTTTAAACAAGGAACTTAGAAATGGTTGCTGAATGACACTTTTTCTCTCTTTAGTTTGGTGTTTTTTGCACATGCTTTGTCCCCTCTGTTTTGTGTCCTTTTCCCTCTCTTCTTCACCCACTTACCTTGTATCATCCTTCAGATCCCAGCTAGAGCGCCCCTGCCCGCTAGGAGCCCTTGCTGCCCTCCCTGACTTACAAGAGCCCCTTCCCTTAGCTCGCTCAGAACATCGTGAACCTGTTTTCTAGGGCTCACCTTGGCAGGGATAGTACATAATTGTACTTTTTAAATGTCTGATCCTTAACCGGACTGTAAGCCAAGGTGGAACCAGAGAATACAGCTCTGGCCTCCTTGTGAACTGTTGTATTTCCACAACCTAGCACGGTGCCTGGAGGATAATACATACTGGTCAAATGAATGAATCAAGGTGATAGGAGGACACTCAAGAGGCAATATCAGGAGTTCCTTGGAAGATGAAGGTGGATGTTCTTCTGGCTCCACTAAAATCATCATTATCACCCCCCTGTATCAAGTGCTTTATATGGGTTTGACCCTGAAATAAGTGCTTTTGTATAAATGTACTCCTTTAATCCTCACAACTCCAAAAGAGGGGTCCCATGTTACAGACGAGAGAAAGGAAGCACCAGTTTTTAGGCCTGAATATACCTGTGAATCATTGAACTAAATGATTTTCTCAACCTTGTAACTGTGAGTTCTAAAACATTGGGAAGGGAGGTATACATTTGAGAATGCATTCGGGGGGGACTTTAAAATAAGAAATATCTGAAGTAACATCTTTTTTTTGTCCTAATTTCTGTTTTTTGTATGTATGAGGGTATAGGAGGGGGGATGGCAGAAAAGATCTGATTTGTTTTTTCTGCTTTCTTCTAAAGACATGTTTTGGCAATTCTGGAATGAAGGTGGGACTGGACACCCATCTAGACATTGCCCTGGGAAAATCACTTCTCTTTGTGCCTAAATGTCTTCATCTACAAAAGGTGGATAAATAATATTTACCTCATGAGGTGTTCGGAGATTTAATTAACACTTGCAAAGCACTTTGAATAGGAGATGAAAGGCCTTGTTAAAAGAACTATTAGTGTCAGCACCTAGCGCTCTTTGGCCACTAAAGAAATTTAATTTAATCAGGATGGGGAAGTCGGTGCAGGCCCATCCTGGGCCATTCTCTTCTCCAGCAGAAACCATATTGGCCTTTCACTATCCTCTAAGCCTGGAATTCTCCCCACCAAGCTGCTGGTTATGTCATTTCCCTGCCTACAGTTTCCTCTCTTCAATTCCCTCCCTCCTCTTTCCCACATATTAAATCCTCCAGAACCACTTCAAGCCCCATCTGCTCTGCAAAGTCTTCCCTAACCACTCATTGCCCGATTCATTCATTTACTTATACATTCGACAAGGCTTTGGTGAGAGCCTCCTATGTCCCAGGCACCATGAAGAGCACTGAGGTTGCTGTAAGTTGCATATTCTTGACCTTGGTCAAGAAGGGGAGACTGGAGCTCAGATAGGTTACAACCCATCCAAGGTCACACAGTTAGTGAGTAAGCAAACTTGGATTGAAACTTACATTTCCCAGGCTCCAAAGCCTATGGCATTTCCTCTCCTTTGTGCCGCTTCCCACCACAGATCAAGGTACATGATACAACAGAGAAAAAGACTCACCTGACTAATAACTCACAAGCTCAATATAAACTATGTCACTAAATCTGATATATGGGTTGTCCTTGAAATTCTTTTCACAACTAGGTCCCTCTCAGTGGCATCACCAAGGGCTTACTTGGGGGTAGAAGAAGGGAAAGCACCTCATTCTAAGAGAAAAAACGAAACAACAAGCTGTGCCTGCTCTATAGGCACTGCTTTACATGTCCCACAGCCTGACCCTCCTCTGATCAGATTGTCATTGCTCAGTTCCTCTCCAATATGAACTCAGAAACCCCAGTACTTTCTCTCTTTTGATGCCAGAGAGAGAAGTTACAGCACAGTAGGTAAGAACAGAGACTTTTAACAGTCCCAGAAGAAATGCCTGCCCTACCTCTTATTGGGTGCAAGACACCGGACAAATCAGTAAGCTTCCGTGGGACTCTGTTTTCTCACCTGTAAAATGAGAACAATGATAGCACCAATCTTCCAGGGCTGTTGGGAGAATTAAATAAGCTTCTGTATGCACAGCCCCATGCTTGCACACAGTAAGCCCCATGCTTGCACACAGTAAGCCTCATACTTACACACAGGAAGGCTTCCATAAACTCACTGTCCTCTAAGATATGGACATTCCCACAGTCACATACCAAGGTTTTGAAAAGTCACTACGTGGCCAACCCTGGATGCTATCAGTAGGCACTGAAGCTTCAGAAATGCACAAAGTGCTCACTGTCCACCGGATTAACTACCTTACATTCTGTAATTTTGCTTCGACACCTTTACCGTAACAGTATTGGGCTACAGAGGGCTTTGCTGAGGACCTATGGAAGTCTGCATGTGAATAAACACCAACTTTCTTTCCCCTCATGGGAGATCAGTGGAGCTCAGGTGTTACATGCCACCACTGAGAAAACTATTGAGACAATTAATCATTGTACCAGTCACACACGACTCAAGCTAACCAGAAGGCAAAGGACAAAGGTTTGTGGTCAGCACACGAGAGAAACTGAAGTCCCCACCAGCCAACTCACGGAGCTCCTGAACAGAAGACTGGAAAGTGGGAAATCTGACCACGAGTTTGGGCTGGCTGCCTTTTGAAAATCAAGAGACTTTATACTAAAATACAATTTCTAGATTATCTTGATAAATTTGAAGATCTGGTCAGCTTTGCGCTTACATTCTGGCATGCCAGCAACAACTGATGCTGAGAAATGGTGGCCCTTTCTTGGGAATTGGGCTCTCCACTTCTCACTGGCCTCACCCGACTCCCAGTGCACGACTCAGCTTCACTGGCTTCCATGACTTGCCTAGCCCCTTGTGGGCATTTGAATTTTCTATGCCTAAACGAGCAGTCTCAGAATATGCAACTTACAGTAACCCCAGTACTCTGCATGGAGCCCGGGATAGAGGAGGCTCTCATCAAAGCCTTGTCGAATGAATAAGTAAATGAATGACTCAGGCAGTGAATGGTTAGGAAAGACTTTGCGAGCAGATGGGGCCTGAAATGGTCTTTTATACATACTGTTCCTTCTGCCCGGAAAGCCTCAGCAACCCAACACTCTCTGCCTCACTAACTCCTACTCAGAACTCCTCCTCACTCCACAAGACATAGCTCAGCTAACACCTCCTCCAGGAAGCCTCTCCTGATTACCATCTCCATCCTTCCCAGACTTGGCTCCTGTTGACAAAGTTTCCATTATCTACTGCTGCATAACAAACGAACTTAAAACGTAAGTAACTTGAAATAACCATAAACATTAATTATTTCACAGTTTCTGTGGATCAAGAATGTGGGAGCAGCTTGCCTGGACAGTTCCGGCTTGGGGCCTCCCATGAGATGGCGGTCGTCTCCAAACACGGCTGAGACAGGAGGATCTACTTCCAGGATGCACTCACGTGATAAGTAAATTGGTACTGGCCAGGAATTGGAGGTATCAGTTCCTCACCACATCCAACTTTCTACAGGGTTGCTTGGGTGTCCTCATAACATGGTGGCTGGCTGACTTCTCCTAGAGGAAGAGATCCAAGAAAAAGAGACAGAAGCTGCAAAGTCCTATAGGACCCAAGGACCTTGTAAGTCACACGCCTTCATTTCTGCAATACCCTACAGAGTTTACAATGTGGGAGGGAACTGACTGCAATAAGGAGACACACAAGGTGGCAAGGACAGTGGGGAAGAGTCTTGGGATTGGCTACCATGCCGAGTGTTGGGGGCCTCTCACCTCCATCACAGCACTTTTCGTGTGGACTGTAGAAATCGCCCTGTATTTTCCTCTTAGTAAAGCTGTGACTTACTAAGAGATTGTTTCTTTAATCCTGATATTCCCAACACTGACAAACAGTAGCTGCTCAATAAAAGTGTACACTGGGTGCAGTGGTTCATGCCTGTAATCCCAGTATTTTGGGAGGCGGAGGCAGGCAGCTCACTTGAGGTCTGGAGTTCAAGGCCAGCCTGGCCAACACGGTGAAACTATTGTCTCTACTAGACATAGAAAAAATTAGCCAGGTGTGGCGTCCCGTGCCTGTGATCTCAGCTACCCGAGAGGCTGAGGAAAGAGGATCACTTGAACGCAGGAGACAGAGACTGCAGTGAGCCAAGAAAATCACACCACTGCACTCCAGCTTGGGGGACAGAGCAAGACTCCGTCTCAAAAAAAAAAAAAAAAAAGTCCCATATCACTCCTTTTCTCCAAACCCTCTAGTATCTTTCTATTTCACTCAGAGTGAAAGCCAAGGTCCTTTTGCGTACGAAACTGGCGGGTTCTTGATCTCACTGACTTCAAGAACGAAGCCGCGGACCCTCGCGGTGAAGGTTACAGTTCTCAAAGACGGTGTGTCCAGAGTTTGTTCCTTCAGACATTCAGATGCGTCTGGAGCTTCTTCCTTCTGGCAGGTTCGTAATCTCGCCATCAGGAGTGAAGCTGCAGACTTTCGTGGTAAGAGTTACAGCTCATGAAGGCAGCGTGGACCCAAAGAGTGAGCAACAGCAGCAAGACTTATTACAAAGAGCAAAAGAACAAAGCTTTCGCAGCGTAGAAGGGGACCAACCAGGTTGCGGCTGGCTAGCTACGGCAGCCTGCTTTAATTCCCTTATCTGACCCCACCCACATCCTGCTGACTGGTCCATTTTACAGAGAGCTGATTGGTCCGTTTTACACAGAGCTGATTGGTCCGTTTTACACAGAGCTGATTGGTCCGTTTTGACAGAGTGCTGATTGGTGCTTTTACAATCTTTGAGCTAGACAGAGTACTAGACAAAAAAGTTCTCCAAGTCCCCACTAGGTTAGCTAGACACAGAGTTAGCTAGATACAGAGTACCAATTGGTGTATTTACAAACCTTAAGCTAGACACAGAGTGCTGATTGGTGTATTTCCGATCCTCTAGCTAGACATAAAAGCTCTCCAAGTCCCCACCAGATTAGCTAGATACAGAGTGCTGATTGGTGCACATACAATCCTCTAGCTAGATATAAAAGTTCTCCAAGTCCCCATCGGGCTCAGGAGCCCAGCTGGCTTCACCTAGTGAATCCTGCACCGCGCAGCAGGCGGAGCTACCCGGCAGTCCCGAGCTGCGCCTGCACTCCTCAGCCCTTGGGCTGTCAATGGGACCAGGCACCACGGAGCAGCGGGCGGCATCCGTCAGGGAGGCTCAGGCCACGTGGGAGCCCACCGCACGTGGGGAGCTCAGACATGGCGGGCTGCAGGTCCCGAGCGCTGCCCCACAGGAAGGCAGCTGAACCCGGTAAGAATTTGAGTGCAGCACCAGCAGGTCGGCACTGCTGGGGGACCCAGCGCAACCTCCACAGCTGCTGGCCCGGGTGCTAAGCCCCTCACTGCCCTGAGCTGGTGGCGCAGGCCAGTTGCTCCGTGTACGGGCTGCAGAGCCCGCGCGGGCGCCTGCCGTAACTCGCACTGGCCCGCGAGCGCCTCGCACAGCCCCGGTTCCCGCCCGCGCCTCTCCCTCCACACCTCCCCGCAAGCAGAGGGAGGTGGCTCCGGCCTCAGCCAGCCCAGAGAGGTGCTCCCACGGTGCCGTGGTGGCCTGAAGGGCTCCTCAAGGGCCGCCAGAGTGGACGCCGAGGCCAAAGAGGCTCTGTGAGTGAGGGCTGCTAGCACATTGTCACCTCTCACTTTGAGTGGTCTAGAAGGCCCCACACTGCCTGGCCGCATCACATCACTGCCTTGCTCTTGTGTTTTTCTCCGTGCTCGCTCTGCCCTGTCACCTGGAGCTGAAACCTGTGGTTCCTCCATCACTCCAGGCAAGCTCCTCTCACATCCTTTGTCAGACTGCTCCCTCTTCTTGACGGATATCCCCAAGACTTCTCCCATCACCTCCTTCAAATACTGCCCAAATATCACATACGGAGAGACCTACCACCTACGCTGAGGTGCCCTCACTAACAGCACTTCTGAATCCTTTAATCCTCTTAATTTTTTCATATAGCACTTGTCACTACATCATTTATTTATTTGTCATGTTTATTGTTTATTTTCTGTCTCCTCACCCCAAGACATAACCTCTCTGAGGGGAGAAGTCTTTATCTTGTTTGCTGATAAGGTTATAGCACTTAGATCATGGTAGGTGCTCAAAAAAAGGTGTTGATGGGCCAGGTGCGGTGGCTCATGCCTGTAATCCCACCACTTTGGGAGGCCAAAGCAGGTGAATCACGAGATCAGGAGTTCGAGACCAGTCTGGCCAACATGGTGAAATCTCATCTCTACTAAAGATACAGAAAAATTAGCCGGGAGTGGTAGTGCACGCCTGTAATTCCAGCTGAAGCAGGAGAATCATTTGAACCCGGGAGGCAGAGGTTACAGTGAGCCAAGAGCACACCATTGCGCTCCAGCCTGGGTGACAAGGTGAGACTCGGTCTCAAAAAAAAAAAAAAAAAAAGGTTGATGTTGGCCAGGCACAGAAGCTCAGGCCTGTTGTAATCCCAGCACTTTGGGAGGCCGAGGTAAGTGGATCACCTGAGGTCAGGAGTTCGAGACCAGCCAGACCAACATGGTGAAATCCTGTTTCCACTGAAAAAATACAAAAAATTAGCTGGGCGTGGTGATGGGTGCCCTATAATCCCAGCTACTCGAGAGGCTAAAGCAGGAGAATCTCTCGAACCGGGGAAGCAGAGGTTGCAGTGAACTGACATCATCACACCACTGCACTCCAGCTCCAGCCTGGGCAACAGAGCAAGACTGTTTAAAAAAAAAAAAAATGTTGATGTAAATGAATGAATGATCCAGCTAATTCATTGGTGTCCCACCCCTTGAGAATAGGTATCAGGAAAACTGCCATATTGTTTAAAAGTGTAAATTAAGAAAATTCAAGATTCTCTTTTGGTTTAGACAGAAGGGTCTAGAGATGCCTAGAAGTAGGTGAACCTACAGAGCACTTGTTCTGAATTTAAAATGAGATTCTGTAGTCAAATTTTTCGCCCTTTGCTCAGCATGCTGCAAGCAAACTTTGAGGATTAGCTCCCTTTGCTTCTGCACCTGCCACTTCCAGAACATGAAAGAACTTCCCAGCCCCACAACTGCAGGTATCCCCATCATTCAATAGCGTGTGACCATCAAGTGCATAAACTCACAGAAGAAACTTGACTTCAATTCCCAAGCTTCCTTATTTATGAGCTAAATGGATTTCAGCAAATTGTTGCACTTCTTTTTGCCTCCAATTTCTCATCCGTAAAATGGGAATTGAAATAGGTGTCTTTTCACACTTGTGTGGTAAGGATAGAATGAGACAATGTGTGTTGCTTACCACAATGTCTGGCACAATCATAATAAGCATTCGATAAATGTTAAACATTATCATTATTCAGCCCTTATGCTGCAAGGCTGCAATGGAATATATTAAAAGTGTCAAAAAGATAGATTTAATAAACAGTGTTTTTAATGCCCCCATTAGTATGGATTGGAAGATTAAATCTGTTCTAATTCCTGCTGTCTGGGTAATATGCCAGCCAGGAAACCTCAAATATAAAATCGCTTCATCTACCTTTCATATGAGAAGAAAAAAATCAATGCATTTTTGTTCTCCTCTCTTATCCTTGGCTTATTTATATGCCCAAATAAGGTTACTGTACAAAACACAATTGTGTGGTCTATAAATAATGAACAGCTCCTCCATGTAGTCAGCATCAGCAGAGAAAAGTTCTAAATGGATTTCTTTTGCCGGCATCATTTTCTGCCCTAGATCTGACCCTAAACATAAATATAGGCAGCCTGGTTGGCATATAAAAGGCCCGATTGACCTGTTGACCCAGTTTGCAGAGACGGCTCCGTGCACAACCACTTTAGCAGCTGCTGTAGAAAAACCTTTTGACCACGCGAGCCAAAAGCTGCTCGCTCATTCACTGCAATTACTCCTTGAGCCCCCAGGGCGCTGGGCACTGGACTCAGAGACACTCCTCCACCATGCTTTGAGACCCCCACTTCAGTCTAGCACTGGTGGACTTGAGTCTTGCATCTCTTATGGACAAATAATAACAGAGGCTTTTTAGTCATTCCTAAGAGAAGTGGCTGGCTGGGCGCAGTGGCTCACGTCAGCACTTTGGGAGGCCAAGGCGGGAGGCCAGGAGTTCAAGACCAGCCTGGCCAACATGATGACACCCATCTCTACCAAAAATACAAAAATTAGATGGGTTTTGTGGCACATGCCTGTAATCCCAGCTACTCTGGAGGCTGAGGCATGAGAATTGCTTGAACCTGGGAGGTAGAGGCTGCAGTGAGCCGAGACCACGCCACTGCACTCCAGCCTAGATGACAGTGAGATTCCATCTCAAAAAAAAAAAAAAAAAAGAGAGAGAAGTGGCTCACTGTCATGTGGCAAGATTTAGTGAGAAATTCTGCCTTAATCTTCTTCAGGATCCAGCTTTTCCTGGTGAAGTAGCAGATCTTCTTCTCTACTTAGCAAACTTCCATATCTTTTTTTCCTTTCTGTTGCCCTCATCTGCCGTATTATTCCAGCTGGGTAATACAGAAAAGCAAAGCAATCCTACAGGCATGGTTATACCCTCACAGAAATAGGAGGTAGTGAAAGAATGGGGGCTGTGAGCTGTGGGCTGAGTCCTGAGGGTCACTGTAAAAAAGAGCATTTCATGCACACGACGTTGTCTTGTGGAGGCCGGCAGTCAGCTAATCAGGGCTTCTCTCTCTCCACCGCCATGGGAAGTGAGAGTCCCATGGCCACTAAAAGAAATCCTAGTCGGTCTTCCTTCTAGATTTTTCCAGTTGACAAATAGCTATCCCATGTTTTTATTTCATTTGATCCGCACACCAGTCTGTCATGGAAACACTAAGAACTTGTGAGGAAAAAGAGCTTACCCAAAGCTACAGGGTTAGTAAATAGCGAATCCATTAGTGAAAACTGTGTTTATCCATTCTGGAACCCTCCATACAGCGTGGTGGTGGTTAGCTGTGTAACCTCTAAAACTGGCTAGACGGGGGTCAAATCCAGACTCTGCCCTCAAGCCTCCCCATCAGTACAATGGGCATGTCGCTAATAGTGCCCATCTTATAGGGTGACTGAGAAAATATTATAATAAAAGCAGCTCTTTAATACATGTGGTTGGCACACAGTGAGTGCCCATGAAGACTTCCCAGTTATGACCACTATCTTTGCACCAGACTGTCCACTAAGGCAGAAGCTGCTACTTGTCCCCCTTCTTCCAATAATAAAATCCCAATTTTCCAGCCTTCCTGGCAGTAAGGTATAAATGTAAACTCAAGTTTGTCCAAGGGGATATAAATGGAAGTGAGGTAACTTCCAGGCACCATCCTATGGATGGATAGCCCATCTCTCCACCCTCCTGCTGGCCCCTAAGCAGCCACCTTGGACCAAACGGGAAAACCACATGATGAGGATTGTAAAGTATCAGGATAGAGTCACTGCACCACACCACACCACACCACACCGTGGGCAGCTGTATTTTGATGAGAGCTAAGTCACCTTCATCTCCTTCTCACAGTAGGGAGAACAAAAGAACTTCCACCCATCTCAAAGCAGCCTCTGTCTCAGAACCAGAACTGGTGTCCCCTCTCGCTGGTGCTCCAGACACCTTGGATGCTGAGGGCCAACTGCTCTGCCTCTGCCACCAGATGGGCCCAGACAGGCTGACTGCCACATGAACTGACTGCCTGCCACATACCAGGCACAAGGATGAGGACTGCACATCCTCACAGGAGGTCTGTAACAGCTCCATAACGTGGCTGTGCAGCCCGTTCCACAGGTAAAAAGTCTGAGGCCGCCGGGCGCGGTGGCTCAAGCCTGTAATCCCAGCACTTTGGGAGGCCGAGACGGGCGGATCATGAGGTCAGGAGATCGAGACCATCTTGGCTAACACAGTGAAACCCCGTCTCTACTAAAAAATACAAAAAACTAGCCGGGCGAGGTGGCGGGCGCCTGTAGTCCCAGCTACTCGGGAGGCTGAGGCAGGAGAATGGCGCAAACCCGGGAGGCGGAGCTTGCAGTGAGCTGAGATCCGGCCACTGCACTCCAGCCCGGGCGACAGCGCGAGACTCCGTCTCAAAAAAAAAAAAAAAAAAAAAAAAGTCTGAGGCCCAAGGAGGAACTGTGGCACTGCCCTGAGACACAGCCCAGATCTAAAATCCAGGCTGCCTGACTCCACACCCTGTACTCTTCTCACGGGGGTCCCTGCCTCCAAACTCAGGAGGACCCCAGAGTCCTGCACCCTCATGCAGAGCTTCTCATGTCCCAGCTCTCGAGCCCTGGGGGTGTATAGAGATGAAGGTGCCATGGAGTACTTGGTATCAGGGAACCAAAAGCCAGACTTCCTAGGTTTGACTCCCAGCTTAGCAGCTGTGGGAACTTGGGCAGAGGAACTCTAACCTCTCTGAGTTTCAGCCTCCCCTCATCTGCAAACCAGGAATAACAATTCACAAGGTGTTATAAAAACTAAATCAGTGAACATGTACAACACTGCAAATATCAATGTATGGGTAGTAGTACTATTATTGTTGTCCTTGGTTTTTGTCTTAAGCCTGAGTCCCTAGAAGCATAGCCCAAGATGGGGACTCTTGTGTAAATGGTTTATTGGGGCACTGTCTGGAGAGAAACATAAGGGAAAAGGGAGGGGAGAAGGGCCAAAGAGCTAAGCCATGTGGTGACTTCAGTTGAAGTCTGGGCTCAGCCTGAGCTCTAGAATGTGAATGGCACCACAGAGCTGCCGTACTTTGAGTTGAGGCATGAATAAGTCATTATCTGGGAGCCATCCATGTGGAGAGAACACAGCCACTCACGGGGATGGGGAGCAGGGGCTTTTATTAGCAGAGGGAAATTCTTCAGAGAAGGGTGCCACTGTTGGTCTTAGAAACCAACCACCCCAGCAGCTGGACCCAGTAAAGGGGAACCGAGTGAGGCATGAACAACATTGACTAGGTTAGTGTGAGTCATCAAATGCCACCTCTTTCACAAGTTCTGTCCATCCTCCCAGCTAGAAGTCATCTTCACATGCCCATAACATTTTCTCTCTACCATGCATACTAAACTGAACTTTGTTTAATACTGTATTGTAGCCATTCACATACAATTCTTGATGAGTATTTTCCTTGCTCCATGCTCATCCCTCTGAGCCCTTGAGAGCTGAGATGGTGCTGAAGATGGGGCTGTCCATCATGCCTGCACTATATCCCCAGTAAGTAGCACAGGGCTTGGCATGTGACAGGCTCTCAGCCAACCTGACCAGAGCTGAAGGATGCCCTTATCTCACACATGCCAAGACATGGAGTAATATAATGTCAGTCCTTGGAAATACATGAACAAAAAAATTAATACTCAAGTTTTAAAGCCCAGATACCAGTAAAAATTCTCTTGTACAGTGATTGTAGATGAAGCATCTGATGTTTTCAGTAACTCAGAGTGTCCACCGCGAGTGTCCTGATGCACCTCCTTAAATGTTGTGTTTTAGGCCGGGCGTGGTGGCTCACGCCTATAATCCCAGCACCTTGAGAGGCCGAGGCAGGTGGATCTTACTTGAGGTCAGGAGTTTGAGAGCAGCCTGGCCAATGTAGTGAAACCCCGTCTCTACTGAAAATACAAAAATTAGCCAGGCATGGTAGTCCATGACTGTAATCCCAACTACTTGGGAGGAAGAGGCAGAAGAATTACTTGAACTCAGGAGGTGGAGGTTGCAGTGAGCCGAGATGGTACGACCACTCCAACATGGGCAACAGACTGAGACACTGCTCAGAAAAAAAAAAAAAAAAAAGGTGTGCCTTAGGTACCTCACTCATTTCAACCTAGTGTCAACCATGATGCCCCAAATCATCAGATTGATAGCCATTATGTGCACCCAAGGCAGCATTACTTTATTCACCAACTGCTTGTTCTGGGCCAGGTATTATGGTCACAAATATGGAAATCACAGCTGGTCATTTCCTCAAGGAGCTGCCGGCATTTGGAGGATACAGACATGAATGCAGACTGTCTCAGCATCAGATGGAAAGCACTGGGAAGGAAGGGTATGCCAGCAACACCTCTGATCTCTGCCGTAGGTGGAGGTGATCACGGCAGGCTTCACAGAGAAGGTGACGCTCCAGCTTTGTCTTGAAGGTTGGGGAGGAATTTGGCACAAAAGGACATGGAGAGAAGTGCAATGTGCATACAGGTGGGAAAAGGGACAGGCTACATGGCTGGGGAAGGGGAGAGTGATTTGGAATGACCAAACTTTCTGGGCCAGAAAATGGCTCATCTCAGATTCCTGAAAGAAATATTCATTGAGGAGCTTCCAGGTGGGTGAACACATGGGCATATTGTGAGCACAGCACACCTGGAGAGGACACAGAAGCTCCACACCATGCATGTTTCTTCCATTTGGCTGTTTATGAGTTGTATCCTTTATAATAAGCGTATAATAAACAGGTAAACAATAAAAAAGAAAAGTGGAGGAGCCGGGCACAGGGGCTCACAGCTGTAATCTCAGCACTTTGGGAAGCTTAAGTGGGCAGATTGCCTGAGTTCAGGAGTTCGAGACCAGTCTGGGCAACAGAGTGAAGCCCTGTCTCTGCCAAAAAAAAAAAATTAGCAGGATATGGTGGCATGAGCCTGTAGTCCCAGCTACTCAGGAGGTTGAGGTGGGAGGATCACTTGAGTCCAAGAGGTTGAGGCCGCAGTGAGCCATGATCACACTTCAGCCTGGGCAACAAAATGACACCCTGTCTCAAAACACACAGAGAGAAAAGAAGTAGAAGGAAGGAAAGGAAATAAGGAGGGAGGAAGAGGGAAAGGAAGAATGAAAGGAAAAAAAGGAAAGTTGTCACTAAGGTAAATAGTAGCATAATAATCAATAATTTGTTGAGAATCAACTACATTTCAGAACCTTTACAGTCATTCATTATATCATTTAACCTTCACTATAATCCTATAAAATCAATATTAGGATTCATTCCTCCATCTGACAGGTAAGGGCGCCCAAATGTTACATGACAGCCCATCATTCTCTAGCTACTAGGAAGCAAGGTCCCAGCCTTTCTGACTCTCTCCAGAGAGAGAAAGGAGTTACACCTTCACATTGACCAGGGCATTTAAAATCTGTACATCTGTGCCCAAGAGGTCCATAAAGTTGGTTGAGTCCAATAAATTTCTGAATAGACTTCCTCCTATAGTTGATTGGGATTTTTTTTGGGGGGGGAGTTGTTTGTTTGTTTAATTTTTTTTAGTGAGATGGGGTCTCACTGTGATGCTCAGGCTGCTCTTAAACTCCTGGGCTCAAGCAAACCTCCCACCTCAGCCTCCCAAAGTGCTGAGATTACAGGTGTGAGCCACCATGTCCGGCCTTCTAGTTGACTGTTGATTCCTTAAATGCTTTTTCTCCCACCTTAAAAGGATGACAGATTCGTTAAGCTATGAGACACTATCTGCTCATTAACGTGTGCTAAATTGCCATGCAATTTCTATAGAATTAAATTACACCTTAATGAATAAGCAAATAATTCATCAAGACTAATGTTACTCTCTTGAATGCCAAAGTAAGACTTTGACCATTTACTTATCAAATGTTGATTTAAAGAAAACTCACAATGAAATAATAAATAAATCATCAACTCAAAAGTTTAATTTGGTATTCCGGCTCAATCAGGAAAATGTGCATAGCACCAGGTATCCTCCTTGGTTTCCAAATAAGGTAGCAGTCAGAAATACGAGCCCATTCATTTTCATACAGCTGTACAATTACCTGCTAAGGCTATGTAGCTAAAATACACACACACACACACACACCCCTCACTCATACACACACAAAGCCAAGCACCACAGCACCTACACTACTTGATAGGAACCATATTCAAATGCAATAGAAATATTCAAAGCAAATTTGCTATTTTGTAGAATCTGCCTGACCCTGAGCACCTCTGTAGATCGAGATAAGAAATAGGATCATCTTCCTGCTCTAGAGTTCTCAAAGTGTGGTCCCTGAACCAGCAGCAATAGCATCACCTGGGAACTTGTTAGAAATGCAAATCTCAGGTCACTCCCCTCCCACTCCACCCCCAGACCTGCTGACTCACAAACTCTGGGGGTGGATGATTCTTCTAAGTGATGCTAATACAGCTACAGTTTGAACCACTACTGTGTATGTATAAAATACCAAAGGAGCTAGGGATTTTCCCCCAGATAGACCCAAGTATGAATTCTAGTGGCTAAATACCAGTTGTATTACCTAGGCTGGTTATTTCACTTCTCTGAGCCACACTTTTATCTTCTTTTTCTAAAGAAAATAAAGAGATGAATGATACCACCTTCATAACATTGCAGGTGAGGCCACTGAGATGACCCAAGTGATGCCAGCAGAGCGCACACAGACCTCTGTGGATTCGGCATCATCCCCTCTCCCTTCTAAGTTCCCATTCGAAGGGCTTATTTCCAAGAATCCCCTTCCCATGTGGTTCCCAGCAGAGTCTGCCAATGAAAGGACTTGGCTAGACCCAGAAAGCACAGAGGAGGTGGGGTCAATAGCCTTGGAGGTAGTTGCAGCCAGGCCTGTGTGGTTTGTGCAGCTTCCCACGTGGTTCCTGAGAACCACCAGCTTTCCCACCATAGTCTAAGAACATTAGGTTGGCATTTCCACACATTCTTGAGCATTAGAGCTCATCAGAACTTCTGTTATGGCACTTCAGGATAAGTACAGCCATGATAGAGATCCAGATGTCTTTTATAGTCCTAAGTCCTTTGAATAAAGCCCTTACTCCCTGGAATCTATAGTGTACCTTGTGCTCTCCAACCAAACCCTGAGATACATATCTAATTTCCATCCTTACCCAGGAATACCTTATTTCTATAATAAGCAGTAAAACCTACTTTCTCCAGACTCGAGGGAAAGTCCTGGGATCAAAGAAAGACTTTCCTTTCTTTAAAGAAAGACTTTCCTTCAAAGAATCATGCAGGTTCACTGTCACATTACACTCATATATCCATAACCTATTTTTGTATTTTAAATGACTGCTTACAGATTTCCTGCAATTTTGAGTGTGATTTTGCTTCGTTGCAAGCCACCTGCCCCCATGGAAACCAATCATCATTATTTATGCAAATCAATGGAGAAATATGATTCAATTAACAGAAACTTGCTTAACAGTCATCATGCATTGGCTTGTTTTTTATTTGACTTTTAATGTTTTTATAATGTCACATAAGCCGTTTTTCTCCCCTCTTCCAGAAAATGACTAAATGTAAAAGACAAAATAATAATGAAACCTCAAATAGGTAAAGCATTTACAGCACTTCAAAGCCTCCTGATAGTTTATCTCTGGTCAACAGATATTCTCAGACTCCTGCAGAGAAAGAGAACGAGATACAGAGAGGTCACACAGGTTGTTAGAGAAGAGCAGTAACTAGTACTGTAGTTCCCCGAAGGCTCTAACAAATCCCAGGTCCTTGTTGCATGAAAATAAGTCTGTGATTAGATACTAAATAAATTATCTAGTCCTCAGTAATAAATTCCTTATTAGCAGAATTAGGTCACAGCTACAAAAGTGGTTCTCTCTCTCTCTCTCTCTGTCTCTCTGTCTGCTAAAAAAAGACTTTTTTTGGAATTTTACCCATGAAAATCTGAATGGGAATTTGAGTTCTTTGGCTAAAAGGTTTTTCTGAGAACATGGGCAGCTTTCCAGACTTCTGTTTTATAATGAATATTCCTACTATTTTTGACTTCTCAGTGTTCCAAGGCCATGGCTACCCAATTTGGCTGTCATAAGAATGTTGTTACACTAAATCTGTTAAGCTCTGCAACGCAGAAGATTTCCTGAAACCAATTCATAGAGATGGTATCATTGAGGATATGGAGGAGGAACATATCCTAAGACATTGGTCCCATTGATTTTCAAGTTGGGTAAGAAAATATAACTGGCGGTGAAAATGAAAGTTGAGGCATATTCTAAAATGAAATCTTAGAACAAGAAAGAAAAATAAAAAATGAAAATAAGTGGCAAAGATATCCATATAAATCTCTCATACTAAATTTTTAAAATCTCTCACACTGAGTTGAGTGTATAAACAGGATGAATGCTACCCAGACAACTGCAACTTTTGTCTCCTAGGGTTAGATGGTCCCTCCAGGCAGCCTGCTTCATCAGGATCTAACATGACCCTTCAAATTGTCTCTCAGAGATGACCAGCCATGTCTGGTCCATGGGAAGCATGGAAATGGAGAGACAGGATGCTTGAAGATTTATTTGAAAAGAGCTGTTCCCTACCTAAAGGAAGGCTTGCTTTCTAATACTGTGTTAGTTATCCTTTGCTGCATAACATATCATCCTAAAGCTCAGTGACTCAAAACAACCATAATGATCTGTAATTTCTCACGGTTCTATGCCTGCGGAATTCAGGAGCAACTTGGCTGGTCAGTTCCTACCTGGGTTTTCACAAGGTTGCAATCAAATGTCCTCCAGGACTGCTGTTATATGAAGGCTTGATGTGGGCTGGAAGATCCACTCAAAGGTGGATTATTCACATAGATGGCAGAGTGAATACTGGCTTTCGACAAGTTCTTCTCTGCAATGTCCTCTCCGTGGGGTTACTTGAGTGTCCTGTAGGGATGGTAGCTGGCTTCCTCCTGAGTAAGCAAATCAGGAAAACAAAGCCAAAATGCTACAATACCTTTTATGACCTACCCTCAGAAGTAACGCCTTGTTATTTCTGCCATATTCTATTGGTCACATAGGTCAGGGCTAAATTTTTATAGGAGGTCATAAAAATCAAGAGGCAAGGATCACTGCGGACCTTTAGGAGGTCTGGCTAGCACAAATACTGATGCAGTCTGGGCACAGTAGCTCACATCTGTAACGCCAGCATTTTGGAAGGCTGAGGCAGGAGGATAACTTGAGCCCAGGAGCTCGGGACCAGCCTGAACAGCATAGTGCAGCCCCCACCTCTAAAATAATAACAATAATAATAACTCATGCATTGCATATGACTTACACTGAGAAATCTAGAAAAGGCTGGCTAATGCAGTAGTGTCAACAGAGTGCTGGGCAAAGGATGCTGCATTTCATCGGCCAGATGTGGAGCTCTCTGGGAGAGACCTGATGTGGAGTTACCTAATTGGAAACATGGGTATAAAGGACCAGGGGTTAGATTCATGAAAATGAAGCCTGTACAGCCACACAGGGTCCTCCACTCAGTAGGACCCCACACTTGAGTGTAATGCACTGACATTGTCTTCTTGAAATTCTGAATACTTTTTGAACAAGGATCCTGACATTTTCATTTTGCAGTGGGCCTCACAAATTATGTAGCCATTCCTGCCTCAGCAGCCAAAGGTGAAAATAATGACCCATGGAAATAAAGAGGTGATTGCTCTGTCAGGAAACCATGGATGTCAGTTCCCCAGGGATAGGGTTTCCTAATGAACTCATAAAAGCATCTGTAAGAAAGTAAGTTCTAAACTGCTGCAAAAACTAAACAGATATCTAATTGCTAGATTTCTCCAATAGCCTGAGTTCCTCCAAAAAGCAGAGCTTAAGACCAGAGTTTGCATGCAGGTAGTTTGTTTTGGGAAATGACCACTAAAATAAAAAATGGGAGTTAGAAAGAGTAAAAGGGGAGGAGAAAGAGCTGGTACAAGGTTGCGTCATTGAACTCATTGCTTGTGGGCAACTGGGGCTCAATCTCACCAGAGGGCTTGCTAAGGAGCTTTGTAGGATACTCTGCAAGATTGACCTTCTAAGACAAAGAAAGAGGAATCATTTGTCCTCCAATTGCCACCCTGATGGCCAAACATTGCTCTGTGGGTTTATAATGCTCTCATGCATGCATCAGAAAGGCTGAGTGGATTCCTTTGGGATGCTGCAGGGTGGAAGCAAAGAAGCCCTAGAGCAGAAAGCAAAGAATATGCTATGTTTCCAAGCGAATCCCATTACAGCTGGTCGCTGAAGCAAGAGATGGAGTGAAAAAGTGGATGCTAGGGGCTCCCATGGCACTACAATCTCCATGCCAAAGTCAGCCAAGCAATAACTTTCTTGCTGCTCTACTCACTCCTTCCCTGAACTCCATCCCTGGGGAGATGGGGGAGGGGAAAACTAGCAAAGATAGAAGAAACTATCTCTAGCCCTTCCCCAGTTGAGGCTTCCCTCTTGAGCTAGCAGAAGGCAAAAGCCTCAACTGTAATCAATTTGGAATTACACGGGAACAGGTAGTTTAATTCCTCCATTTGAGACATTGCTTTACGATAAAGTGAAAAGAGCCTAGGAAAGTCCTGGGGCCTGCCTGAGTTTTCTTCTAGGGCCATGGGGATTAACAAGCCCCCAGAGTGTACTTAAAAGGGGTTGGATGGTGTAAGCTGGAGAAAGCTACTTTGTGATTATCTCCTCCAAGCTTGTTCATCCTAATCGAAGACATTGGAAATATCCAGAATGCACTTGATAAGACAAGAAGACAATGTTAAGGGGGCGAGGGGGAAGGTGGTGTTAGTTGAATTCCTTTCATGACACAAAAATGGAAGCCAGAACTCATGTCCATTTCACATTTCTTTGCTTTTTGAGATGGTGTTCATTCTGCCTGAAATATCCTGCTCCACTATCCAGTTCACCTCCCCTATCATTTGTCCCCTCCTGAGACAGGGAGGGTTTTGTTGTTATCATTATATAGTATTATCATGTGTATAGTCTGCCTTATACGAGAAATATTTATGGAGGCTTTTTTAAAAATAGAGCAAAAATGACACAAATTAAAAGACATGGAAAATGAAAGAAAAAAAATAACCAAGTGCAGAAAATTACAACAGAGTACAGAGCGAGACCCTGTCTGTTGCTCTACACATATCTTAAGTTACTGACAGGTGCTAGGGGTACAATTTTGGCTCTCAACTCTCTATTTTGTACCAGCAGCTGATACAAAAAAAGGGAACCTGATCCAGTCTCAGTCAGCAACCATAAGGCAAAACTGCACCACTTCTCAGGAAAAGTAGAGCTACTTCTGATTCTGAAGTCAGGTGGACAATTGCCTCTAGGGTTCTCCTAAAGAGGCACACAGTGAACAAAGGCTGGGCTCCATGGCTCACGCCTACAATCCCAGCACTTTGGGAGGCCGAGGTGGGAGGATCATGAGGTGAGGAGATGGAGACCATCCTGGCTAACATGGTGAAACCCCGTCTTTACTAAAAATACAAAAAATTAGCCTGGTGTGGTGGCGGGTGCCTGTAGTCCCAGCTACTGAGGAAGCAGGAGAATGGCGTGAACCCGGGAGGCGACAGAGCTTGCAGTGAGCGGAGATCACACCACTGCACTCCAGTCTGGGTGACAGAGTGAAACTCTGTCTTAAAATAAAAAAAAAAAATTGAACAACATGCTCCACAATATCTTTTCTATTTATTTATTTATTTTTATTATTTTATTTATTTTTATTTCTTGAGACAGAGTCTCATTCTGTCGCACAGACTGGAGTGTAGTGGTGCGATCTTGGCTCACTGTAACCTCTGCCTGCAGAGTTCAAGCAATTCTTGTGCCTAAGCCTCTCAAGTAGCAGGGATTACCATGCGCCACCATGCCCAGCTAATTTTGGTGTTTTTAGTAGAGACAGATTCCTGGCCTTAAGTGATCCACCCGCCTCAGCCTCCCAAAGCGTTGGGATTATAGGCGTGAGCCACCTGGCCTGTCTAACATCTTTTCTACAGGCAATTCTTTTTTTTTTTTTTTTTCCTGAGACGGAGTCTCGCTCTTGCCCAGGCTGGAGTGCAGTGGCGCGATCTTGGCTCACTGCAACCTCCACCTCCGAGTTCAAGCAGCTCTCCTGCCTCAGCCTCCCAAGTAGCTGGGATTGCAGGCACCCACCACCATGACCAACTAATTTTTGTATTTTTAGTTGAGACGCAGTTTCACCATATTGGCCAGGTTGGTCTCAAACTCCTGACCTTGTGATCTGCCCACCTCAGTCTCCCAAAGTGCTGGGATTACAGGAGTGAACCACCGCACCTGGCCCAAGCACTTCTTATAATGTCCCTCAATCTGTGACACAGAAATGACAAACAGGAGAGAATCACAAGACCGAGGCTGACTGCAGACACCTTCGGGCCACCATGCACTATGGCTTTAACCCCCTTCATTGCACTCACCATTTCTCGTTGCAGTCATTTCTGCATGCATGTTTCTCACTGTATTTTTTATTATTTATTTAATTTTTGAGACAGGGTGTCACTCTGTAGCCAAGTCTGGAGTGCCGTGGTGCAATCACGGCTCACTGCAACCTCAACTTCCCAGGCTTAAATGATCCTCCCACCTCAGCCTCCTGAATACCTGGGAACATAGGTGTGTGTCACAATGCCCCACTAATTTTTTTAAATCATTTTTTATAGATACAGTGTCTTGAGGGTTAAAAGCCAGGTCTTGTTTATGTCTGTGCCACCACTGCCAAACATTTGACTTGGTATATATACAGCAAGATATTTTCTGCATAAATGAGAGAATTACAGAGTAATGCTTTTAATTAATGCGAGGCAACATAGAAAGCAGGAGACAAATAATCAGATGCCATTTCGTCTGCAGCTCTTGAGAAACTAAATCATGCACAAATGAGATCAGCCAGCCTCTAGGCTGCAAGAAGCAAGGTGGGATGGAATACTCTCAGCTTCCAGTCAACCTCTGAGTGAAAGTATTGAAATGTATTGTACAGAGATCACAGTTTACAAAGTGTCTCAAAACTTGTCATCAATGTCCATGTTGGTTACTTATTTCTCATAGCCATATCTGCACAGCATGTGCTCCATGTTGACCAGGCTGGTCTCGAACTTCTGACCTCAGCTTCCCCAAGTGCTGGGATTACAGGCGTGAGCCACTGCACCAGGCCCCATCTCTTTTGAGAATTCATCTTAGAATTTCAGCCATCTCTGAATTTCACTTCGATGGGTCTCTTTGGTTGGAGGAGCAGCATGGTAAGTCTTGATGTGAATTTTGACTTAGAAGTGTAGTAGATAGTGTTCTTTTTTAGTTTTGTTTTGTTTTTGAGACAGGGTCTCACTCTGTTGCCCAAGCTGGAGTGCAGTGGTGTGATCACAGCTCCCTGCAGCCTTAATCTCCTAGGCTCAAGCAATCCTGCCACCTCAGCCTCCTGAGTAAAAAACTAGCATGTGCCACCGTGCCTGGCTAATTTTTTTTTTTTTTTTTTTTTTTTTTTTTTGAGACAGAGTCTTACTCCGCCTCCAGAGGTCAAGCGATTCTCGTGCCTAAGTCTCTCAAGTAGCTGGGATTACCATGTGCCACCGCACCCAGCTAATTTTGGTACTTGGTATGTTTAGTAGAGACAGACTCCTAGCCTCAAGTGATCCACCCGCCTTAGCCTCCCAAAGTGCTGGGATTACAGGCGTGCGCCACCTTGCCTGGCTAACATCTTTTTCTACAGGAAATTTTTTTTTTTTTTTTTTTTTTTAGATAGAGTCTTGCTGTGTCGCCCAGGCTGGAGTACAGTGGCACGATCTCGGCTCACTGCAACCTCCACCTCCCAGGTTCAAGCAATTCTCCTGCCTCAGCCTCCCGAGTAGCTGGGACTACAGGCTCCCACCACCATGCGTGGCTAATTTTTGTATTTTTAGTCGAGATGGGGTTTCACCATATTGGCCAGGCTGGTCTCAAACTCCTGACCTTGTGATCTGCCCATCTTGGTCTCCCAAAGTGCTAGGATTATAGGCATGAGCCACCACACCTGGCCAAATTTTAAATTTTGTAGACACACGGTCTTACTGTGTTGCCCTGGCTGGTCTCAAACTCCAGGCCACCCAAAGTACTGCGATTACAGGTGTGAGCCACCAATCTCAGCCTTTTTTCTTTCTTTTACAAAATAAAATACACTAAGATTTGAAGAAACCTTACTTATCTTTAAAAAGATTGAATGGCAATGAATCACTTTTCTGCAAAGGCTGGAGTTAAGAGAACCCTTGGTTGATGGCTTTGTTAATTTTTTTTATTATTATTATTATTTAAGATTCAGGTTCACACCTGTAATCCCAGCACTTTGGGAGGCCAAGGTAGGCAGAGCACCTGAGATCAGGAGTTTGAGACCAGCCTGGCCAACATGGCGAAACTCCATCCTTACTAAAAATACAAAAATTAGCCAGGCGTAGTGGTGCACACCTGTAGTCCCAGCAACTCAGGAGGCTGAGGCAGGAGAATCACTTGAACCTGGGAGGGGAAGGTTGAAGTGAACCAAGATTGTGCCACTGCACTCCAGCCTGGGTGACAGAGCAAGACTCTGTCTCAAAACAACAAACGAACGAAAAATAAACAAAGTGCACGTTTGATCAAGAGTTCAATTCACGATAATCAAGCAGCTCCTAACACAGCTCTCTAGTCACATTTTCAGATTTAGCTTTTGGGCGGGGGGGGAAAGTCTCTATTTCCCTGTAGCTTTATGGGATAAACCTTCCATACCTCTCTTGGGTTATTATATTTGAAGGATTCCTGAGATACGGAATGAAAGAACTACAAAAAGCTATAATGATCGCTCATATCTGATTTTAATTAGAGAAGAAAACAAATCCCTTGCTCTCCTGCCTCAGCTGGGACGGGATTCTTTTCCACAATGCCTCCATGGTTTTTCTTTCCTTGCCTTGAGCGCAAAAGCGATGTGCATTTTTCAGAAGGAAAGATGGCAAACATGCCCATCTCAACACAAATACATTTTATTAAGTATATATACTCTGCAGAACCCCCCCCCACATACACACACATACACACACACACAAAATCTAAATGTGCTTTTTAAAAAGGCTGGGCTGGTTTAAAATGTCCTCAGAACCAAAGCAACATACCCCTTTCAGAGTGCTGGAGAAAAGGCTGTTGAACAAGCTCTCATGGCTCAACAGTAGAGATCTGAACAACATACCTGACTCTTAACATAATTTGAGAAGAGAGGCCTCCCTCTCAACCTGTATTTTTGGCTCACTCAAAAAAAAAGTGCTCCTGTCAGCCTTTAATTTCTCTGCCTCGGTCTCTAGTCTGAGGACAGCGTCCTTTTGGAAGGCTTCGGCAATTTCTGTGGAGCCATGTTTAAACTGCGCGAGTAGAAAACTAACTCCCTTCAATAAAAGTGGCATTGTTTTGCAGTCAGGTAATTCCAAGTGGGCTCGCTGGTTACTTTCCATGGGAATAGTCTTTGAGGAAGAAAGGGCCTTTGTTGAGTTTTGTTTTGTTTTGAGAACAGTCAATTGGTTCTTTCTACTCTTCCTTCTGGGGCGCCAATCTTTCCAAGGATAACCACAAAGTGCAAGCAAAAATAATGAAAAAGGAAAGAAAGAAAGAAAATCTGTATGCAAACCCAGGCTGTCATTATCTGGGGTTGTTTTCGGCCGTTCTTGTCTTCTGATTCCTACCTGGCACACAGATCACTCCTGCTCATTACTATCTATCATGTACACGCCTTGCTCGTACATATGGAGGTCCGGGGAGGAAAAGCATTGCTGTAAATTTCCTCCTTCTCAAGGAATCCTGATCCCTGAGTTTCTACTTAAGTGACTTCTCACCTTCAGACTCACTGAGGTTGTTCTTGTTTGGCTTCAGATAAGTGGCTGAGATTTTAATTGTTCTAAATTGGTCGGTTTATCAGGGTAACTCTTTCAGTTTTCTTCAAGACAAATGATTAGGTCCTTCAGTCTTTATCAGTATATTAAGTATGTTCTTCAGGTGTGGACTTAACTTTGCCCTCTACTCCCAGCAACCGTTTCCTTTCATAACTTGGGTGTAGTTTAAACACACACACACACACTCTCTCTCTCTCTCTCTTACTCAGAGTTATTTTGGAAAGTGTGTTCTTTATCAGTGACACCATACCAACCTCAAAAGAGTCAAGGATTCCTTAAAAAGGAGAAGATTTTCTATATTAAGTCTGAATTGAGAAAGGGGGAAAGAAAGGAATAAAACAGAGAGTGATAGCAAAAATTAGGAGGTCTCAATGGATTGGAAAGGTAGCAATAAAGGACATTAGGTGTGCACAATGGCTGGGTTCTCTGTATTTTCTCATTTCATCCTTAGGACAACTTAGAGAGATAAGAAACCATATTTTCTCTTTTTAACAGATGAAGAAATTGAAGTGGAGAAAGATAAGAAGCTTGCCGAAAGGCAATGAATGGTAGAATATCTCAATAAGCCAAACTATTTTCAACTTTTTACTGATGAAGTAACTCAGGTTCAGAGATGTAAAGCAATTTGCTCAAGGTTAGCCAGCAAATCAGTAGAAGAGCTATGATTCAAGCCAAGTGTGTTGCTCCAAAGTAATTTCAAGGCAAAACCTGAAAAGCAGGAACTGGAAGATGAATGAATATATACTATGAGATGATCTTGTCCTAGTTTAAATAAATCTCAGCCAGCAGCCATCCAAAGAATCTGCTGGAGGAGAAGTGCAGGCTTTTATTGCTCAAGATAGGCTAAGCTATGCTGCAATAATAAATAAAGCCTGAAATTTCAGTGGCTTATAAAAAAAAAGAGAAGAAAGAAAGAAAAAAAAACATTTGATTCTTACTCACACAAGTCCACTGCTGGTCAAGCAACTCTGCAGTGCAGCTTTCTTTGGTACTTCCAGTATTCAGACTTCTTTCATCCTGTGGTTCCATCATCCCAATAGAACAATTCTATGGTCACCCCAAAGAAGAAAAGAAAAAAAGAGGAGGCACAATGCTCTTTATAACCTTGGCTGTGAAGTAACATGCATCATTGCCCTCACAGCCCATGGCCAGAACCAATCACTGGTGCCAGTCTTCCTGCAAGGGAAGTCAGGAGACATAGGCAACCCCTTGGGTATTTGGTGGGTGGTAAGTACAACTGTGAGACACTCCCCAACTTTCCTTGGCCTCATTTTTTTTTTTTTTTTTTTATTCTTTGAGACAGAGTCTCACTGTGTCACCCAGGCTAGAGTGCTGTGGCATGGTCTCATCTCACTGCAACCTCCACCTCCCAGGTTCAAGCTATTCTTGTGCCTCAGCCTCCTAAATAGCTGGGACTACAGGTGTATACCACCATGCCCGGCTAATTTTTGTATTTTTAGTAGAGATGGGATTTCACCACATTGGCCAGACTGGTCTCAAACTCCTGGCCTCAAGTGATCTGCCCGCCTTAGCCTCCCAAAGTGCTGGGATTACAGGCATGAGCCACCATACCCGGCCTCCTTGGCCTCATTCTTGAATTTTTAATGTCTCTGTAAAAAAATGAACACCATTGAACCTTAGTATAGGCCTTTCGGGAGTAGCAACAGGTAAAAGCAATTGCAAAATGCTTTCTTCAACAAAGTAGTAACACCTGAAATTTGAGTTATGATGGGGATCTTTAGAATCTCTGGCTACTCCTGAAAAATCTGGAGGTTACCACTGCAGCCCTCATATGATGGTTTCCAAAAAAATGCAGGAGATCCTCCCACCTCCACATTTAAGAAAAACTGAGAACACCCACCTTTTCGACTGGTTTATGATGGGTTATCTTCAGAACAAAAGAAATATTCTAATTTCAGAGACTTTCAAACAAACTGAGTGTTTAACACATAGGCCTTTTGATTCCCACAGGAGGAACCATCACATAAGCTTATATTGTTACATGAAATATGCCCAGGGTGGAATCTCATTAATAAGCCATTGAAGTTGAGCTTAGGCAGAGATGATCCATGAGCTGGATCCAAGGTAACATAGGAACTCAGATTCCTCAAGTGCAGCCTCAACTGCATTCATTTCATATGCCTGCACCA
Source organism: Theropithecus gelada (assembly GCF_003255815.1). Lineage (NCBI taxonomy): Eukaryota > Metazoa > Chordata > Mammalia > Primates > Cercopithecidae > Theropithecus > Theropithecus gelada. Next base: position 130,010,729 of record NC_037676.1, read on the forward strand.
CGTCAGGCTCTGATTAGGTAAAAGAGTATTAGTCAATGCATTTTGTTTTTTGCAAGTGACAGAAACCCAACTCCCACTGTCCTCAAACAAAATAGGAAACATTTTGGCTCCTGTAACCAACCACTACCATATAGAGAAAGCCTGCTTGAGAATGAAACCAACCCAGAGGAAAGCAGGGCCAAGAGGAGAGGGCAGAGTTTTTAGGAGTTGATCTAACCCTTGATCCAACTGTACCTGAAGGAAACATGGAGTTGGGTAAGCAACAAATTTAAGGTTTTTAAAATGTGTTGTATAATATTTTGTTTGCTTAGGCTTATTAGATACTAGTTTCTATTGCATATAACTGACAGCCCCAGCCAATAAATATGCTGAGTAAAGGACACAGTGAAGTTGTCCTATAAAAAAATATTACTGACCTTGGTTTCTCTGTCTTTCCCAAGTCAGTGTTCATACATAGCTATGTATTACACTCCTACTAAATAACAAGCCCTGTTCTAGGTGCTTCAGATATAGAAATGAAGACACACAAAGACTCTGCCATTGTGGAGTTTATATTCCAGTAGGGGAAATGTAAAACAAATAAATAGATAGGATGTCTGGTCTTAGGTCAAATGGGGAAGTTTGGTGATTACCGCTTTAATTCTAGGGAAGTCTCAATTCAGAGGATACCAACTGGCCTCATAATCTGACCCTAGAGAATGGTCAGTCTCTGGGTAAATGTCATCCCAACCTCTCATCTCCATAACTGAGACAGTACATTTCCTTTTGCCTTTCAAGTCTGACAGCCATTCCTTTTCATTAGCCAAGAGAACAATGGACAGATTGAAAAGAACCCCAAGCTAGAAGTATATGAACATAGATCATTGTCCCAGCTCTGTTACCAATAAGCAGCCCTTCCCCTGTCCGTGTTATATGATTTAATGATAGAATGGGTTGGATGATACAGCATTTGCTTTCAGTGACTCCAAGAGCAATGCCAGAAATTCTATTGTAGACATCTACCACAATTCCTGGTTCGTGGTACATGCATGATATATATTTACTAATTAGTTCTCAGCTGATTAGTTAACTGAGATGCATGGAAATTAGAACCCACCACCTCTACTACAAGAACATGGTTATCGGAGAAGACCAATGTTACATATTTATTTTTAAATTATTTGTTTCCTAGATTTATTGTGTATCTCCCTACAGGCAAGTTTCATGAGACTAGGATTTTGTCTGGTTCATCTTTGTGTCCCAGGGCCTATGTAGTGCTCACTAAAAGGGATGAATGAGTGAATTAATACCATAGGAGTTTACAGAGTGAGCCAGGGAAAGCTTATGAAGATGGGGCATTTGAGCAGGACATAGGAAGATTCTTAGAATTTAAAAAGCGGGCTGGGCATAGTGGCTCATGCCTGTAATCCCAGCACTTTGGGAGGCTGAGGTGGGTGGATCACCTGAGGTCAGGAGTTTGAGACCAGCCTGGCCAACATGATGAAACCCAGTCTCTACTAAAAATACAAAAATTAGCCAGGCTTGGTGGTGGGCAACAAGAGTGAAACTGTCTCAAAAAAAAAAAAAGCAAAACTTTTAATTTAGAACTTTGCTTTAGCACTGTCAATCTGAAAGCAGTATTACAATGGATTGTCAAAGCAAGAGACTAAAGTTGGGAAACAGTCCAAAAAAATAGGAAAAAATGAGATTTAGAAAGGCACAAACAGGAGGAATTATCGTAACAACACACCCCAGCATGTAATCCCTTTGAAAAATAGTAACTTTACAATGGAATAATCTGGCAAACACTTCTCTAACCAAGTGTTCAAAGCTGATATCCGTCACCATTGATGTCAACTGGATATCATGTACCCCCTGATGTGATGAAAAGAGCACTTCACATCTGTAGTATTTTTTTCCCAAAAACCGAAAACCCTGGTCTAATTATGAAAAAAAAAAAAATCAGCCAAACGCAAATTGACGGATACTTTACAAAATACTTGACTAGTACTCCTCAAAACTGTCAAAGTCATGAAAGCAAGGAAGACTGAGAAACTGTTACAGATAAAAGGGAACTAATAAAACGTAACACTAAATGCATCGTTGTGTCTTGTATTGGATTCTGAAATAGTGAAAAGGGTATTAGCAAAAACTGGTAAAATTGAAAAAATTATCTGCAGCTTAATTAGTAGTAACATACAAATGCTAGTTTCTTAGTTGTCACAAACAATGTGATGATAAATTAGGAGTAATTGAAACCAGGTGATAGCTATATTATCTTTTCAACTTTCCCACAAATTTTAAATTATCCCTAAATTTTTTAAAGTAATGTTTTAAAATAACACACATTTATTTAGCTTACAATTGTACAGGTGGATAATTTCGACTGGGCTCCACTGAGTGGTTCTTCTAGTCTTGGCTGGGCTACGGTCAGCTCAACAAGGCAGTTCTGCCTCTAGAGACTGACTGGCTTTTGGCTGGAGCACCTTGGCTTTGATAGGCATGATCTCTTGTTCCCCCAAAATCTAGCCTGATTTGTTTCCACAGTGCCTGGGCAAATTTCCAAGAAAGAATAAGTGGAAGTCAACACAAGTGTACAAAGCTTCTTGAAGCCTGAGCTCAGAACTGGTACATCATCAACTCCATCTCATTTTTGTGTCCAAAGCAAGTCATAAGGCCAACCCAGATCCAGGGGAAGGAAACAGGTATCACCTTTTGACAGCACAGCTGCACAGGCATGTTGTAGGGTGCATGAATTTCTGCCATATCTACAGTCTTTTGTGTGGTATTTAGTTTCTTTCTCCTTGAATCTTACAGCAGTTCTGAATGGTCAAGAGCAGTTCAGTCAAACTGCTTCTTGTCATTTATTTGCAGCCACTGGCAGGGTAGAAACTTGAGGGTGCAGAGGTCTAGCATCAGTGATTCTCTCTTTTTTTTTTTTTTTTCATCTGTGATTTTCATTAGGAATCTGGTATCTATGAAACAACAATGACTTGCAAGCATTGTTCTGAAACCCAGCTCCTCCATTTATTAGCTCTGTAATCTTTGCCCATTTTTACCTGTTTGCACCTCAATTTCCTCTTTCATAAAATGGAGATAAGAGTAACAATGTTATGGTGTTATGAGGATGAAATGTATGTAAGGCCATACCTGGCAACCCCTCCCCTTGCCCAGCCTAGATTTGCCTGTAGGAAAAGAAAAACACTGTTGTGCAAATCTTGCCCAAGAAGTTTCTAGCTCAGTGAGACATCACAGCTCTGCTGGAAAGGTCAACTCAGAGCAGCTTCCGACCTCACCTGGCCTCCTGAAGGACTAGACCATCCTCAGAAGAGCCTGAATTGGATAACAGTTAACTAGGCACCAGCCTCAAGCTTAACATCTTGTTTCCTTTCTTAAGACACTCAGTTAGGAGGACATTACCATTTTAGCTGCATGGAGAACTAGCCCTGGAGAACTTAAGATCACAAAGCTATGGAGTAGGAGAACAGGGATTAGAATCGAGCTGTCGGACCCTCAAGCCCAAGCTGGTAACTACTGTGTATTCCCCCACTCCTTGCTATATTATCCTCTGCCACCCAGCCCCCACTTAATAACAGGCTGTATTCCAAAACACTGCATAGTTCTTGATGGGGACTTTGGTGCTCCAGGGACAAACTCTGAGCAGCATTTGGCCACTATGTGCTACATTAAAAACTCCAAATACCCTTCACCTTCCCCAGTGGAACTATTTCCAGCATTGTTATTCAAGCTCCCCTCTCCTAAAACTACAGTTATTTAGAAGCAAAACATTAGAGAGCAAGATAATGAGGCTTTGAAATTGCCAACATTACTCATCCCCAAAGCTCAAATGGAAGCATTCACAGCTTCCCTTCCTCTCCTGGTGACAACCAATGTCTCCAATTCACCACTGAGGAACTGGGAGAGGTGTGAAGATGCAAAATTCTACACTTTCAGAGCTGGAAGGGAGTTTAATGCAGCTAGTCCCAATGCACAGATGCTAAAATGAAGCCTGGAGAGAAAGGGATTTGTCCACAGAGCTAACCAGAAATGTGAGAAATCCAAAGGGTTTTTCTGTCCAGTATTGCATTTGATCCTGACAAGAACGCTGTGGAGCAGCAGAGCACATATATTTATTTTAGAGAAGACAGGCTGAGTTAGCCAATGTAGGGCATCCAGAGTGTCTGCAGCAACACTGAGGCTGGAACCACCCTCCTACTCCTACTGCATCACACAAGACTTGTCTAGGCTGATTCCGATTTTTTTTTTTTTTTTTTTTAATGAAGTCTGCTCTGTCACCCAGGCTGGAGTGCAGTGGCACAATCTTGGCTTACTGCATTCTCCACCTCCCGGGGTCAAGCAATTCTCCTGCCTCAGCCTCCCAAGTAGCTGAGACTACAGGTGCCCACCACCACACCCGGCTAATTTTTGTATTTTTTTAGTAGAGATGAGATTTCACCATGTTGGCCAAACTGGTTTCAAACTCCTGACCTCAGGCAATCCGCCCAATTTAGCCTCCCAATGTGCTGAGATTACAGGCATGAGCCGCCACACAAGGTCTGATTCTGATTCTTAACTGCGTATCTTCATGTAAGTCATGACTTCTCTAACCTCAGTTTTCTCATCTATAAAATTAGAATCAGGATGATTCTGAGTGCTGCGTGATTAAAATGAAATAATGATGCATCAAGCTCTAGGTGTAGAATTAGCATGTGGCACATGCTGCAAAAATGATAGCTGTTTATATGATAATTTTTGTACCGAAGCTGATGTTTTGTTTTGTTTTGTTTTCTTTTCTTTTCTTTTCGTTTTTATTTTGAGACAGGATCTCTTCCTGTCACCCAGGCTGGAGTGCAGTGGAAAGACCACGGCTCACTGCAACCTCCACCTCCCAGAGTCAAGCAATTCTCATGCCGCAGCCTCCCAAGTAGCTGGGACTACAGGCATGCACCACCACACCTGGCTAATTTTTGTATTTTTAGTAGAGACGGAGCTCTTCTATGTTGGCCAGGCTGGACTTGAACTCCTGGCCTCAAGCAATTAACCCACCCTAGCCTCCCAAGGTGCTGGGATTATAGGTGTGAGCCACCACACCCAGCCAAATTCAATATTTTTTAAAAATATTACTTAATAGGGTCAGGCATGTGGCTCAAGCCTGTAATCCCAGCACTTTGGGAAGTCAAGGCAGGAGGATCCCTTGGGCCCAGGAGTTTGAGGCCAGCCTGGGCAATATAGTGAGACCCCATCTCTTAACAGAAAAAATTAGGTGTAGTAGCACAAGTCTGTAATCCTAGATACTAGGGAGGCTGAGATAGATGGGAGGATCACCTGAGTCTGGGACGTCGAGGCTGCAGTGAGCTGTGATCAGTCACTGCCCTCCAATATAGTGAGACAGAGTCTCACTCTGTCCCCCCAGGCTGGAGTGCAGTTGCACAATCTCAGCTCACTGCAGCCTCGACCTCCCTGGACTCAGGCGATCCTCCCAAACCTCAGCCTCCTGATTAGCTGGGCCTACAGGCATGTGCCATCATGCCTGGCTAATTTTTGTATTTTTCTGTACAGACAGGGTTTTGCCATGTTGGCCAGGCTGGTCTCGAACTCCTGGACTCGCAATATGCCTGCCTCGGCCTCCCAAAGTGCTGGGATTACAGGCATGAGCTACTATGCCTGACCATTTTTTTTTAATCACAGGAAAAATGATTCAAAGTGTCACTTCAGAGACATGAAATTTTGTTTGAGTTCTGGTGTAATATTTAGATGATTTATTCACAGAAGGTGATCTGCTAATTCAGGGACCTTGTTTTATGGCCCAAATTCTTTCCAGTTCATTCAACTCCGCTTTCACAGAGACGGGGGTAAACATAGCTTTCTGACAAACGTCCTCATTTTGACTTTAAGTAGCAAAGAAGTGTTAGTGTTTTGGCTGTTTCCTTTTGTTCATCATAGACAGCTAAATGGCACATAGGCCATCTTGGCTCATACCTGTAATCCCAGCACTTTGGCAGGCTGAGGCGGGCAGATTGCTTGAGTCCAGAAGTTCAAGACTAGCCGGGGCAATATAGTGAGACCCTGTCTCTGCACATCTCTGTAGTCTCAGCTACTCAGAAGGCTGAGGTAGGAAGATCGCTTGAGCCTGGCAAGTTCAAGACAGCAGTGAATCATGATCACACCACTGCACTCCAACCTGGGTGAGAGTGAGAGATCCTGCCTCAAAATAAATAAAAATGAAAGGCACATAATTTACAATCCGTGTCAAGAAGACCTTGCTTACTCTGTTTTCTCAAAGGACTTTGTGGCCATTCTCTTTCTCTTGAACAATCTGTATCATAGGTAAGTTACACAGTCCCATCCTTCCAAAATTCTTACCTTTAAACACATTTCATGACAAGAGGGTTTTGCAGCTAAAACCTTTACCCACAGAATTTTATCTAATCCATTAGTGGGACATCCAAGACATTTCCGCCAACCCAATAGTGCACAAGTAAAGCTAAGTGAACATTTGTTGAAAAAAAATTACTAAATATTAAGGTTACGTTGATTGAACATATATGTGCCAGGTACTATAAGCGCATTATATGCATTATCTTACTTATTCCTCCCAAGAATTCCATGAGGTAGGTACTGTTACTATCCCTGTTTTAAAGATAAAGGATGGAGGCTGAGAGAGTTTGAGTAGTACAGATTTATGGAGTAGGGACAAAAGCATTGGAACCTGATGTCCTCTCTTCTCTAACCACCACACTGCCTAGTTCAGAAAGTACGAATCTGAGGAAGAACAAGTGAATGGACAGTTAATAGGAATGGCCTATTGATTTCTTCAGGCTCTTGCTCTCAAATGGCTAAGTGAGGGTCTCCTGACCTTCCCTGCCATCCATCTCTTCTGCTTACTTCAACTGCTTGATTTAGTTGACATCTTTCAGGAAGCCAAGGTTGGCTAATATCAACTTCAATGAAAATTTAGCTTTAGAGATGAACCAAAATGAACCACATTTTCCCAGTGATAATTCACTTAAGCTTGGCTTATGCTCTCCAGTTTCAAAATCTCCATCCTGTCCTCTTCACACTGCCTGAATTTGAATCCCTGTTCCACCATTTACTTTTTTTTTTTTTTTTTTTTTTTTTTTTTCTCTTTGAGATAGTGTCACTCTGACACCCAGGCTGGAGTGCAGTGGCATGACCTTGGTTCATTGCAATCTCTGCCTCCTGGGCTCAAGCGATTCTCTTGCCTCAGCCTCCCGAGTAGCTGGAACTAAAGGCATGCACCACCACACCTGGCTAATTTTTGTATTTTTACTAGAGACTGGCTTTTGACACATCACCCAGGCTGGTCTTGAACTCCTGGCCTCAAGTGATCTGCCCACCTTGGTACCATTTATTCTTGAGTCCTAGGCAAACTCACTTTCCCACACTGCAGTTACCTCTTTTGTAAAATGTAAATAAAATGGGCACTCATCTGATTGGGTTGCTGTGGGGACTAAATGATGAACACATGTAAGTGCTTATTGGAGAGTCAAAGACTGAAAATCTCTCCATCCTTTCAGTATGTCTCTGGGACTGCATTAATAATCACACCTGGAGAGGCAGAGGTTGCAGTGAGCCAAGATTGTGCCACTGCACTCCACCCTGGGTGACAGGATTGAAACTTCGTCTTAAAATAATAATAATAACACTAATCTCACCCGGAGACAATGGCCAATATCTCAAGGCTCTTGATGAGTGAGAGAGTAGACCAAATCACCCTTCTGCTTTCCCCTGTCCATCCCCACCCCAGGTTTCATGTTGAGATTTTACAGAGAAAAAAAACTTAGTCCACTTGTAAAATAAACCAAATAAAGACTGGGCCTAGTGGCTTATGCCTGTAATCCCAGCACTTTGGGAGGTCAAGGTGGGTGGATTACTTAAGCCCAAGAGTTCGAGACCAGCCTTGCCAACACAGTGAAAGCTCATCTCTACAAAAAATGCAAAAATGAGCCAGGTGTGGTGGTGTACACCTGTAGTCCCAGCTACTCAGGAGGCTGAAGTGGGAGGATCACCTGAGCCCAGGAGGTTGAGGCTGCGTGGAGCCGTGATCATGCCACTGCACTTCAGCCAGGTGACAGAGGTGAGGTCTTGTCTCAAGAAAAAAAATTAAAATAAATCCAATAAAATGTCTGAAAACTCCTAACCTCTCAGTGTTCTGTAAGGCTCCTTTCATTGCAACTGCCAGCATCTTCAGTTCTGTGTCTTTTGCATTGGGAGCCGTCTCTGCAGCTCTTCCCATCCACCCACAGCACTTTTTATTACACTGCCAGGTGTAGCCATCATTTACAGGGGAGCAGCCCTCTATTCTGATAAGGCATAAAAAATGAGCTACGGACTGATCGTCCAGCCATGTGTCCTTCTGCCTTATCTGCAAATCCCATTATCAGCAATTTTCTGAAGCCTGTTCAGGTCACTTCATTCTCTTTTCCTCACCTACAAATGCTCCTATTCAGTCTTTCTTGGGCTCCTTTAGGAAAATGCACTAATAATGTACTATCTATTTTTTAATTGGCGTATCAATTAAGATATGCTTCTGTCATTTGTGCAATTATTAGATGCGTTTCCACTGTAAAAGAAAGGCAGACTACAGCAATGCTGCTTTTAAAAGGATAATAAGCAGTACTGACATGAGTCTGGTTAGTATAGCACACTCATATATTCCTAACGCAGTGCAAATTACAACATCTCCTTTTTTCCTCAAGCTTTAGCAATATGAATCAAGGACTTTACGAATGCCTCTGACTCAATAATTCTGGATTCTACACTAAGGAAAGAATGCTAAATATTAAAAACAGCTTTATTCCCAAAGATGTTCATATCAGTGTTATTTACCATAGCAAATCAATGACACATTTCAAATTTTAAAAAGGAAATGATTAAATGAAGTATTTTATAATCACCTAATAGACTATTGTGCAGCCATTTAACATTTGCTTTCAATGATGCTGACAATTTTTGTAACACAATGTGAAATGGGAAAAAAGGCAGATACAAAGGAACATTTATAGCATGATTACAAATTTATAAAACAAAAACTTTCATTTAAAAGAAAGATAAGAAAATGTAAAGGCACAAAAATAAATGAATGTTATTATGGTAAATCCACAGGGCTGTGAGAAAGAATAAGGGTCCTAATTTAGACAGGAAGCTCAGGAAAGTCTCTCTGAAAATGTAGAGGATAAACAAAAATCAGCCAAGGAAAAAATTCATCAAGGAAATAGCCAGGAAAGGCCACGTGTGGTGGTTCACGCCCATAATCCCAGCACTCGGGCAGATCACCTGAGGCCAGGAGTTTGAGACCAGCCTGGCCAACATGGTGAAACCCCATCTCCACTAAAACTACAAAAATAGCTGGGTGTGGTGGTGCATGCCTGTAGTCCCAGCTACTCAGGAAGCTGAGGCAGGAGAATCGCTTGAACCCTGGGAGGTGGAGGCTGCAGGGAGCCAAGATCATGTCACTGCACTCCAGGCTTGGTGACAGATCGAGACTCCATCTCAAATAATAATAATAATAAAATTTAAAAAGAAATAGCCAGAAAAAAATTAAATAGAAAACTTAAATATAAAAATTAAATTTTTTAATTAACCAAGGAAATAATTAATCAAGGAAAAAATAGCATGTACAAAGTTTCTGAGTCAGGAAAAACAGGATAAATAAGAATTACTGAGGTACTGCCTATTAAGTGCTAACTATACATTGACAGTTGAGTCAGAACTAAAATGTCCTTGCATTGAATAGTATTCATTTTATTTGTTGACAAGAAAACTTGCAACTAAACGTCTGAGCCTGGCATGTGATAGGAAAGGGTAGTATCAATAGTACTTATCCCTAAGGCTGTCATGGAGTAAAGCCTTGCTAGACCTAAGCACTTACAATAGGCCTGGCAAATGGCCAATAAGCGCATAGAAAGTTGCTCAGTGTTGGCAGGGCATGGTAGCTCATGCCTGTAATCCCATCACTTTGGAAGGCTGAGGCAGGGCAGATTGCTTGAGCCCAGGAGTTCAATATCAGCTTAGGCAAGATGGTGAAACACTCGCTATGCAAAAAATACAACCATTAGCCATGCATGGTGGCATGTGGCTGTAGTCCCAGCTGTCCCAGCTACTCAGGAGGCTGGGATGGGAGTATCAATTGCACTCTCAAGTTCGAGGCTGCAGTGAGCTGTGACTGTGCCACTGCACTCCAACCTGGGTGACAGAAAAGACCCTGTTTCGAAAAAAATAAAAAAGAAAGGTAAGTCAAAAAGTACAGTAAGATACCACTTCACACCCACTGATATGACTATAATGAAAAAGAGAGAAAGATAACAAGTATTGATAAGGATGTGGAGAAACTGAAACTTCATATACTGTTGGCAGGAATATAAAATGGTGCTGGCCGGGCACAGTGGCTCACTCTTCTAATCCCATCACTTTGGGAGGCCAAGGATCACCTGAGGTCAGGAGTTCGAGACCAGCCTTGTCATGGTGAAACCCCATCTCTACTAAAAATACAAAAAATTAGCTAGGCGTGGTGGCAGACACCTGTAATCCCAGCTACTAGGGACGCTGAGGCAGGAGAATCGCTTGAGGCAGAGGTTGCAGTGAGTCTAGATTGTGCCATTGCACTCCAGCCTGGGCAACAAGAGCAAAATTCCATCTCAAAAAATAATAATTAATTAATTAAATGGTGCAGCCACTTTGAAAAGCAGTTCAGCAGTTCCTCATATGGTGAGAATAGAATTACTATATGAAGGCTGGGTGTGGTGGTTTATGCCTGTAATCCCAGCACTTTGGGAGGCCGAGGCGGGTGGATTGCTTGAGCTCAGGATTCCAAGACCAGCCTGGGCAACATGGTGAAACTCTGCCTCTACCAAAAATACCGAAAATTAGCTGGACGTGGTGGCATGCACCTATGGTCTCAGCTACACGGGAGGCTGAGGTGGGAGGACTGGCTGAGCCCAGGAGGCAAAGGTTGCAGTGAGTGGAGACTGTTCCACTGTACCACTGCACTCTAGCCTGTGCAACAGATGGAGACCCCATCTCAAAAAAAAAAAAAAGCAAAACTATATGATCCAGCATTTCCATCCATCAATAGATAGATAGATCCAAGATAAAAGAACACATATATTCCCACAAACATTTGTACAGAAATGGTCATAGCAGTATTATTCACAACCCCCCAAAAGTAGAAACAACCCAAATGTCCATTAATGGATGAGTGGATAAATAAAATGTGATGTATCCATACAATGGAATATTATTTATCAATAAAAGCAAGTGAAGTATTGATAATGCTATACCATTATCATCCATAATCACCAAAGTTCATTATGGATGAACTTTGAAGTGATTATGCCACATTGAAGCAGCCAGGACAAAGGACCACACATTGTATGATTCCATTAATATGAAATGGCCAAAATAAGCAAACTCATAAAGACAGAAAGTAAGTTGATGTTCGCCAAGGGCTGAGTATGTTGTGGGAAATGGGGAATAACTGCTAATAGGTACAGGGTTTCTTTGGAGGGAAATTAAAATGTTTTAAAATTAATTGTGGCCAGGCACCACAGCTCACACCCTCAATCCCAGCTACTCTGGAGGCTGAGGTGGGAGGATGGCTTGAGCCCAGGAGTTCAAGACCAGCGTAGGCAACATAGTGAGACCCTGTCTCTAAAAGGTTTTCTAAAATGAGCCAGGTGCATACGCCTGCAGTTCCAGATTCTCAGAAGTCAGAAGTGGGGAGGATCACTCGAGCCCAGGAGTTTGAAACCACAGTAAGCTATGATTGGGCCACTGCACACCAGTTTGGATGATAGAGCGAGACCCCTTCTCTCAAAATAAATAAGATTGTGATGATAGCTGTACAACCCTGTGAATAACTAAAAATTGTTGAACCATGCACTTTAAGTGCATGAATTGTATGGCATGTGAACTTTATCTCAATAAGGCTGTCATTAAAAAGTTAAAAAGCGAGGCAGGCGCGTGAGCACATATGTGTCTAATAATTAGCTAAAATAGTATCACCATTAGTAAACAAACTTTAAAAAAAATACCTTCTTTCTGAGAATGCAATTCTTCCTTATAATCAGAACCATGAATATACCAGGAAACTTTTTAAATCAGGGAACAAATGCCTACGAAGGACAGGCACAAGCCAGAAAGGGACTATGGATGAATTAAGTGGGCTGAGCGTATGGGAGCGGTGGAGACTGGGGCAAACTGAACAGCTCCTGGCCCTTTTAAAAGAAATCAGCTGCTCCTCAACTTCCATCCACTTCTGAATGTAGGCCCAGAATTACCAAGTCTGCCTGTTGAAGGAAAAGCACAAATTCAGATTTTTAATGTGAAATCTATTGACTTGTGAGTGTTGGCACCTATTTTTGAATGTTATAAATGCTGAGAGGGCCAAAACCTGTCATCCAAGCCAACCTACCAGTAAGCAAGACTTGGTCCTCAAGCAAGTTTGCTGCCTCTGCTCTGAGTACTTTAGCATGACTTTCAAAACCTCCCACCTCCACCTCGCCCTGCCTAAACCCACTTTACCCCTCACCACCTCTGCAAGAAGTTATCCAAGCTATGAAGAGAGACGGAAGAATTCATACATAAATAAAGAGTCCCAAAACATTCTCAAAGATGCCAAAGTAAGGCTAGGGTGGCATGGAGAGGGAGTGGGGCATAAAGTGTTTGATTCCTAATCTAATTAGAGAGCCCTATAACAGATTCTTTGTTCAAAGACCAAATTTAATTTACAATTTTATATCCCCAATGAAGTCAGTTTTTATTAATTTCCAGCACAGTATTTGGATATACTGGCCAGAACTTCAATATGTTCGTATTTAGTGTTTAATCCTCTCATGCATTCCAATTAATTATTTCAGTTTTATGGCAAACTGTCTTCAGCCAACATCCAAGCTGGACACCCCATGCCTCTCCACCCACCCAAAAAGCCAGCTCGGGAGGTGTCAATATAATGACTTAAGGAGCTGAACGGTAAAGGACAAGAGTGGAAGGAAATTGTGCCTGCAATTATGCACTAATGCTTCACCAGAGAAGCAGATGGCATTCCTTGCATAAATTATTATTTATCCTTGGAATTCCCCTCTGCCTATTACCAAATCAACCCTTGAAAAAAAGTCTTTGTTGGGTCTGTGAAGTCCCCTGGCCAGTTTCCAACGTCTGCTCCCTCCCTCACATCCCACCCTCCAGAGCAGCAAGGGTAAGAATTCCAACATGGCCCACAGGCAAGGGTTTCGAAAACCGATGACGTTCTAAATATGTATGGACGGAGGCGCACAGAGAGGAGTCCTCTTTATTTTGCAGACTGGGAATCTGGGTGCAATGACCGCAAGCAAAAAGTGTGGAGCAGAACCTCCCAGCCTCAGCTGTATCCCCAGTGATAAGGCTTGCCACACATAGATGTCGCCAGGTTGCCCACCACAGCACGGGGCTTAGGCTGAACTGTACATTCTCTCATAGAATCCTTGAATAACGATTGAGGTGGGCACTAACGCTCCACTTTGAGGAAATGAAACGAAGAAACCAGAGACTCTGAGATGAAGAAAATGGCTTTGGGTTTTTTTGTGTTTTTTGACTTTTTATTTATTTACTTATTTTGTACAGATGAGGTCTAACTTTGTTGCCCAGACTGGTCTCAAAGAGTGGTGCTTTGGATTAGGTCCTATCATGATGAAAAATAAAAATAATTTTTTTTAATTTTAATTTAAATTTAATTTAAAAAGAATACTGCTTTTTTTTTTTTTTTCTCCTGACCGGGTCTCTCTCTCTATAGCCCAGACTGGAGTGTACAGTGGCACAATCTCATCCCACTGCAACCTCTGCCTCCTAGGTTCAAGTGATCTTCCCACCTCAGCCTCCTGAATAGCTGGGACTACAGGCATGTGCCGCCACACCTGGTTAATCTTTTATAGAGATGGGGTTTCACCATGTTGCCCAGGCTGGTCTTGACCTCCTGAGCTCAAGCAATCTGCCCACCTCAGCCTCCCAGAGTGCTGCAATTACAGGCGTGAGCCACCGCGCCCAGCCAGAATACTGCTAATCTTAATATCAACAAGGCAGCTACCATTTTCGAGTGCCTGCAATGTCGTTTAACCTTCAGGACAGCTCTGAGAGATAGCTACAGTTGTTGTCATTTTCTACAGATTGAGAAACTGAGGCTCAATTAAGTGAAGTAATTCTAAGGCAGCACACCCAGTCAAGCGCAGTGACAGAATTCGAACTCTGGCTTGTAAGGATTCATGAGACTGCCAAGGCTTAGCTAACCCATTTCTTCTCCTGTGCACCATCATTGCCTCTTTGTCTGCCCTCATTTTCTTTCTTTTCTTTTCTTTTTTTTTTTTTTTTTAATTTTTTGAGATGGAGTTTCACTCTTGTTGCCCAGGCTGGAGTGCAATGGCACAATCTCAGCTCACAGCAACCTCTGCCTCCTGGGTTCAAGGGAGTCTCCTGCCTCAGCCTCCTGAGTAGCTGGGATTACAGGCATGTGCCACCACGCCCAGCTAATTTTGTATTTTTAGTAGAGACAGGGTTTCTCCGTGTTGGTCAGGCTGGTCTCGAACTGCCTACATCAGGTAATCCACCCACCTTGGCCTCCCAAAGTGCTGGGATTACAGGCGTGAGCCACCGTGCCCAGTCGCTCTGCCCTCATTTTCTCACCAAAACCAAAGTCTACTTTACAAGCACAGATATTACTAACATGTCTTATGAAACTTTCCAGAAGAAAGAGAAAGAATATATGCTTTAGCAAGCCCCTTGGAGGACAAGGATTTGTCCATTTTTCTGTATCCACTGTCTTGACACTCATGGTGCCTTTGACCCCTCGGCATTATGCCCCAGGAAAATGGCAAAAGTAAGAGGTAACCTCTCCTTCCTTATGTCCCTAAGGAAATTTGCCCTGGTCATCACCAGCAGCAGAGAAATAGAAGGTGCCGGGCGCCAGGCTTGACTGGGGCAGTGACAGGGCAGAGGCAACCCAGGTTATGATATCAAAAGGTTTCCAGTGCTGAATCTCATATCTGCTACTCACCATGTGAGTTTAAGCAAGTCCCTGCGACACCTCAATTTTCCCCATCTGTTAAATGAAATATTAACCTACACCTCCTAGGATTACTATGGAGATTTAAGGAGGCAATGCAGTGGGGCTTTCTAACCTTTTTAACTCACTGAGATGCATTTCCCGTATCGTCCAAGTGCATACACACACACACACACACACAGAGAGAGAGAGAAAAAGGATTCATAAAAGAATACTTCATCTGCAATACACTTTGATATTTTCTGTGCTAGCCCATTTTGTGAAATTGCTCATCATAATTCATTAAATTCATCTCTTTTTTGCTGTTTTTAAATTTTTATACACGTAGGGGACTCAAGTGAGGATTTCTTTCATGTATACACTGCATAGTCGTCAAGTCTGGGCATTAAATGTACTCATTATCCCGATAGTGAACATTGTTAAATTGATTTCATGATCCACTAAGGGGTCATCCTTTGCCATTTGAAAACTCTGACAGTATGAGCTTCTCCCTAGCCCAGCTCCTGTTACCATCTTCCCATTCTTCCCTTCCTTCTTCAATTCAGATAGGATTTTCCTCCGGAGGGATTATAAAGTTGTAAGGAAATCGCCTGCAGGGGGTGCTGTTCCACACTTCTGTTGAAGTGTGGTTTGGTTTTTATTTCGTTGCATTTGCTTTTCGGTCAATGAGGCCAATGCATCTGGACTGGCTCCCATCCTCGTCACCCTTGCTCCAACAATGTTGGGGCCCAGCTCATCAACAAGGACACCTGAACAGAGCCCTACCCATCGATGGAACCAAAGCAAGGGCAAGGAAGAGTTCTCAACCCTTCTCTCTGTATATGATTAAAACTGGATTAGGCTAGGTGTGCCTTCAGCCCGGAAGCTCCCTCTAATAGCATTCCTTCATTAAGCATTTACAGAGTGCCTACCACGTGCCAGGCACCGTGCTGGGCTCTGGAGACCACATACTCTGTGAAGGGCACCTTGAGGCTTCATGCGTGAGAACGTGAGTAACACACAATCCATACTGACCCCAGAAGCTTCTGCTCAAGGAATCAGACATTAAAAAGCACAAAAGCTATGAAGTTCTTTTTTGGTTTTTTGTTTGTTTGTTTGTTTTCGAGACGGAGTCTTGCTGTGTCACCCAGGCGGGGGTGCAGTGACACCATCTCACCTCACGGCAACCTTCGCCACCCAGGTTCAAGCAATTCTCCTGCCTCAGCCTCCCAAGTAGCCGGGATCACAGGCATGCACCACCGTGTCTGGCTAATTTTTGTATTTTTACTAGAGACAGGTTTCACCATGTTGGCCAGACTGGTCTCGAACTCCTGACCTCAGGTGATCTGCCCGCCTCAGCCTCCCAAAGTGATGGGATTACAGGCATGAGCCACCACATCTCTGGCCAAAACTTGAATTTTTGTTTGTTTGCTTGCTTGCTTGTTTGTTTTGAGACGGGATCTCACTCTGTCACTCAGGCTGGAGTGCAGTAGCACAGTCTTGGCTAACTGCAACTTTGACAGCCTGGACTCAAGCTATCCTCCTCCTCCCACCTCAGTTTTCCAGTAGCTGGGATTACAGGCATGCGGCACTGAACCCAGCTAATTTTTTTTTTTTTTTTTTTTTTTTTTTTTTTTTTTTGTAGAGACAGGGTCTCACTATGTTGCTCAGGCTGGTCTCAAACTCCTGGACTCAAGCAATCTGCCGGCCTCGGTCTCCCAAAGTGCTGGGATTACAGGTGTGAGCCACCACGCCTGGCCAAACTTGTATTTTCTAACACAGAAGAATGAGGGGATTGTTTAAACTCTCAAAGGAAGGGGAAGGGATCATGAAAAGCTCCTACAGGATGACACTTGAGTTGGATTACTAAGGCACACGAGTAGAGATGTTAGGCTGGCAACCTGAGGGCCGACTCTGCCCACAGACACACTTTGCTTCTCCATATCATTTTTTTCCCAACACACTGCTGTTGGCTTGAAATCTCCCCATAATTCTTACAGTAAGTTGCCAACATTTTAAAACCTGGATTACCACCTTCCCTGAAAAACAGGAAACATTGCCACCCATCAGCCCATATTTCAGGGTAACCACCAGAGCAGGTGCCAAATGGAAGCCACCAGATCTACACAGGCAAATGCTCTCCAGTTTACCATAGTCTCCACCACTCCCTATTGTATTCTTCGTTTACATTTCCTGCCAAACCTCTGTCAGCATCTGAGTTGGCAACCCTTGATGTGTTAGCGGAAAATGTGGATCAGAAGTTAGAAAGTTTCTAAACCTGGGTGTTGATCTATGCTTTATGCTTTGAAGGAAAACAGTTTTTCCAATGTTCAGAACAGCTCACCAAGGCAAAAAAAAAAAAAAAAAAAAAAAAGCTGTAGATTTCAATAACAACCGTGTCTAGTCAGGAATAAAGGTGCTACCCTGTGCCCTGGGTTTCCAGGACCACACTCCAGGAATCAGCCTCTGTGCATCATATGAATTCAGTGAAAGGAGGGAAATCCTAATGTAATGCCTTGATTCGTATTAAGTAGGAACAATGCCTGATTCTGCCTTCCTGAACTTCCAGAATTTTGCTTTTTCTGAATAGAGTGATCTGTAAAATCGCATACACTTGGAATAGCAAGTAAGTCTTGCAAGAGTTGGAGACGGGAAGGGGGTGGGTTTGGAATTGTCTCCAAACATTAGACGATCCCTTTGTGATTCTAAACCTCAACTTGACAAGCTTGTATTAGTCCACAATTTTTCACACTTGATGAAGTGATAAAGGACATCAATTTCATGGAACTCACATGAACCACCATGAAATACTGAAACATTTAACTTAAAACAGCTCAGTACGTAACTTTCTGCTAAATCTGGGACTCACATTAACAACTGCTAACATTTGCTGAGTGGGGGCCAGGCAGCAGACTCTGTGTTAAGTGCATTACCTCATTTAATTCCTGTAACACCTTCAATAAGATAGGTGCTACAATTATAGTAGTCCCATTTTACAGATGAGAAAAGTGAGTACAGAGAGGTCATGTGACTTGACAGATTTATCAGGTGATCATGGCAGAGTAGGTCTCCAACCAAGCTGATTCAGCAAACTGTCCTTATATTCTAATTTTTGTATAGCCAAAAAGGTATTGAGAAAGTCTGCCCATTGACTTCATTCTCTTACCCAGTGTAGAGTGAGCATACATTCATTCGCATTAATTATGGGCCAGACTTGATTCCTGGCCTTTTCTTTTTTTTTTTCCTTGGCAGGGGCTGGTAACATTCTGTTTTATTTATTTATTTATTTCTGTCTCTCTCTCTCTTTTTTTTAATTACACTGTAAGTTCTGGGATACATGTGCAGAACATGCAGGTTTGTTACATAGGTATACACGTGTTGTGGTGGTTTGTTGCACCCATCAACCCGTCATCTACATTAGACATTTCTTCTAATGCTATCCCTCCCCTAGACATTTATAATCTCATGAGAAAGAGAAAAAGGAGGCCTTTCTCTGATAGCTACAAAAGGCCACAGTTAGTCTGTTTTAGCCAGAGACCCCAGATTCCACCCTGAGAACAAAGGTTTATGTTTCAGAACAGCTCAATTAGATGCTTTCCAGAACTTTTTCTGGCCCCATACTTTTATGATTCTGTAAGACGATCATGGGAAAAGGAAGAGTCCACAGAGAAACTGGAGCTTGAGCTTGGGCTGGGAGGAAAGGTGGTTCTCAGATAAATCAAGAAGAGAAGAGACAGTAAGTCTGGGGAACTGCCTGAACCAAAGTGCTGAGGTGGAAACTTGTGTGTCACTCAGAGTGGCTGTAAATAGACCTGTTTCTCTGAAGTGCAGAGTTGGTGAGAAATAGGGTAAGATAAGGAAGAGGCCAGATGCATGAGGGCTTGGAATTCCCAGCTCATAAGGGAGAACTCATTTTGGACCATGAGGGTCAACTGAAGAATTTTAAATGAAGAGGAAAATTAATCAGCATGCAAGGTTAAATGGAGTGGCAGAGACTAGGAGCTATTAGGAATCTACTGCAAGACAATCTAACAGTTACAGGTAGTGGGTAAAAGAGGAAAGTGAGCCAATAAGGGAAACAGAAGAATGAGTTGAATATGTGGGAATATAATCAGGAGAATGTGGAGTGAATCCAGGGATTCTCAACCTGGGCGCTGGTGACATTTTGAGCCCCGCTCTCTGTTGTGGGAGCTGTCCTGTGCAATGTAAGACATTTGGCAGCACCCTTGGCCTCTACCCACTAAAAACGCCAAGTAAGGCCCCATCCCTTAGTGACAACCCAAAATATCTCCAGACATTGCCAATTGCTTCTGGCTGAGACCCACTGATTTATGGAAACCAAAAGAATAATCATTTCCAAAAGCCTGACAGCAAACAGCAACGTCCAAAAATAAAATGAGAGTGAGGCCATTGACTTCAGTGGTTGGAGGTCATGAGATACCTTCAAGAAAGCACCTTCTATAACATGAAGTCCATGCAGAAGACGTTACAGAGGAAACAAACAGCATAAAAATAAAAGCAACTGAGGGTGAGCTACTCTCAGAAAGTATGCCTTTGAAAAGAAAGTCAGAAGCCATAGCTTGGTCCCTAAAAGAATAAGTTCCTATTCTACTGACTTCCTATGAAGATCAAATTGTAAAAAGCAAAAGTTTCTCTCCGAGGGTTTCCTTTGCAGTGACCTGTAGGTCCAACCATGCAAGAGCTCATCGCGGGGACATATGTTGCCCAAAAGGACCATAGCAAAGACAGGCCAGTGAGCCAAAGTGTAGAAACTTTTGAGACTGGCTTGAGCTTGGCACTTATAGAACAATAAACCAAGCCTTTGAAGAGGTTCAACAAAGGAACCATTTGTCCACTCTGGTAGCTACAAAGTAAGGCAGGATTGCAGCAAAGAACAAAAAAATAAAAGAAGGCCAAGCTGAAGATGTGACCAGAGTTTACTAGGTCCATCCTGAGACCTTCTGCTGGGGTCTGAGATCTAGAAGACAGTGAATAAGGAAACAAACCCAAAACTCAATGCAACACGGGATATGGAAGCTCTCAGGCCTTACGTTGAAAACATCTACTATTTTTTTTTTCTCAGCTGCTTTAATGAATGCAGTATACTGCGTTCATTAAAAGCCAGGAGGGGAAGGGACAACACTAACCAAAAAACATGCATTCTTGAAAATGCACAGATTTTCATCACTGCCATTTTTGTTATCATTCCTATGAAATAGTGATGCCGAATATCATTTTCTCATCTGCTGAAGAGCTTTCCTGTGTTCCTCTCATTGGAACACATGGTTGGCATTAAAATGCTTGTGAGACCTTCTCTTTCTTTAACATTCCCTGGCTAGCTTGGTTTTTAATCTAACAGCCCTTCTTTCAAAATGATCTTTCCACTGGAGATAGATATTTATCATTCTCTTCCTTCACCTCACCTCTTGACAGGCTGCACGTGACTTAAAGAAATTTTAAAAATAACAGCTCAGTCAGCCACCCTGAGGGGCTTCAGTCTCACCCCCAAGTTCGCTGGCTTTTTCATCACTATGTCCAGTTGCTTTCCATATTATTAACTGCTCTTATCACTAGAGGACCAACTCAGTAGGAAATTTTTTGAGAGGTGGGGACAGAGATATTCAAAGAAGGTGTTGGGGTTAGGGGAAACTGGTGTTATTTTATATAAGTCACACATTCTGAATCTCCCCTTTTGTGTCTCTGGGGAGAAACGAGAAAGTTTGATCAAATTGCTCGTTCTTTCTGCACTTCTTTCTTTTTTCCTAAGTATAAAAATGATATGATTACTACTGTGAGACTATGTGATTGTGAGAATGAATTATTCTTTTTTTTTTTTTTTTTTTTTTTTTTATTTTTTTTGGAGACAGAGTCTCGCTCTGTCACCCAGGCTGGAGTGCAATGCCACGATCTCAGCTCACTGCAACCTCTGCCTCCCGGGTTCAAGAGATTCTCCTGCCTCAACCCCCTGAGTAGCTGGGATTACAGGCGTGCTCCACCACCCCCGGCTAATTTTTGTATTTTTAGTGGAGCCAGGGTTTCACCACGTTGGTCAGGTTGTTCTCAAACTCCTGACCTCATTATCTGCCCGCCTCGGCCTCACAAAGTGCTGGGATTACAGGCATGAGCCACCGCGCACAGCCAAGAATGAACGATTCTTATTTGTACCTTCCTATGTGAACAAATGTTTCCCCTAGCGACACACTAGTCTCTCCTGTGAGGCCGCCCCATCAGACTGTTGACCTGAAGTCCCAACCTCGGCCCTCCAGGAGACTTGCCTTTTCTTAGAAGCCCAAACCACTCAATAGCAGCTCCAAATAAGAGGGGGCGCCAACACAAACGAGTGCTGCTAGAGCAACAAGCAAGGGGCAATCAGTCAGAAGACACTTTCCATGGTCTTCCAAAAAAAAAATTGGAGGTGAAAGACCAAGGGTGTCCCTAAAATGTCTTCATAAAAGATAAACTTCATCAACTACCTCTGACTGGTCAGGATTAAGAACCACTTTCAGGCCAAGTGTTCACGCCTCTAACCCCATCTACTCAGGAGGCTGAGGCAGAAGGATTGCTTGAGGCCAGAAGATTTCTTGAGGCCAGAAGCTGGAGACCAAGCCTGGGCAACACAGTGAGATCTCATCTCTACCAAAAATGTATCTCTATTTTAAAAAAAGAAGAAGAAGAAGGAGAAGAGACTGGGTGTGGTGGCTCATGCCTTTGGAAGGCTGAGGCAGGAGAATCACTTAAGCTGAGACAGGAGAATCACCTGAGTCCAGGAGTTTGAGACCAGCCTGGACAACATAGTGAGACTCCCATCTCTGCAAAAAAAAAAAAAATACAAACTTAGCCAAGTGTGGGGTTTGTGTCTGTAGACCCAGCTACTCAGGAGGCTCAGGTAGGAGAATCACCTGAGCCCAGGGAGATCAAGGCTGCAGTGAGCCATGATCGTTCCACTGCGTTCCAGCCTGGGCTACAGGGTGAGACCCTGTCTTTAAATTAAAAAAAAAAAAAAAAAAAAATTAAGAGGAAACACTCTTTCTTTTCTTTTCTTTCTTTCTTTCTTCTTCTTCTTTTTTTTTTTAGAGATGGCATGTCACCACATTGCCCAGGCTGTTGTCAAACTCCTGGCCTCAAATGATCCTCCCACTTGTGTCTCCCAAAGTGCTGGGACTGCAAGCATAAGCCACCACACATGGCCTTTTCCTTTCTTTTTCTATTTCTCAATGGATTTTTCCAATGGACATGTATCACTTTGGTAATCATATATACCAGTTGTAATCTCAGCCATTTTTCAAGCCAGCAAATATCTATTCTAGGTCAAATATGTTTCAAATATTACTAAAAGAAAATCAGTTATGTCCTTTAACCTGGCTGAGGTCTGACTTTGTTTTCTCTCCTGTGAAAATGGAGATGACACAAAACAACTCCAAGTTGTGACTTGAAAGTAACACCTCAGGTGATGTCACCAGCCTGGGGGAGAGTGAGGTTGAGTCCTGAACCCACAGCCATTATATCTGCCTGGGGTTCACATACCCTACACTGAACTGGCATAATTTGAGAGTCAGATCTGAAGATATGGTATATCTGCCATCTTTAGCAACTTTCAAACACTACCCTATGAGGTCAAGCTGGACCTACTTTTGGTTTTGTGATTGTTGTTTGTTGTTGAGGGCTTTCTTTGAGGTGGCGGGGGAGTGTGTGCCCCTGTGGAGAGCACTCATTTAGCTTCAATTAGAGTAATGCCAAAAGTGCCAGATTCCTGGGAAATCAGCCTACAAGGCTCCTGCAGGAAGGACCCGCCACTGCCGGAAGTCCTGAGGGCATCTAAGTGATCGGACACCATCAGGGATTCTTTGCCCAGTAAAAACCTACTTGACCAGGGACACATGCCAGGTAAATTTCCTTCACATTTACTTCAACCTTACTGCATACTCATTTTAGTATTAAAACTTTTAATAAAATGGTCCTATTCCTTCACACTTTTTTCTATGAGATCTCAAATACCCCTTCTTGCTATTAAAACAACCACTTATTATTCATGAGCCCAATATTTTAAAAGTAAAAATAATAAACCAAGGCCAGGAGCAGTGACTCACACTTGCATTCCCAGCACTTTCAGAGGCAAAGGCCGAAGGATCGCTTTAACCCGGGAGTTCAAGACCAACCTGGGCAACATGACCAGACTGCCTCTCTACAAAAAGTTTAAAAAATTAACTGGGTGTGGTGGGGCACTGTACTCCTAGCTACTGGGCTGGGGTATCAGGCTGAGGTGGAAGGGTCGCTTTGAGCCTGGGAGATTAAGGTTGCAGTGAGCTTTGATTGTGCCACTGCACTCCAGCCTGGGTGACAGAAGGAGACCCTGTCTCAAAAATAATAATAACTATTATTAATAATTAATAATAGGCAAAATCAAATACCCATCACCTTCTGCCGTGCCTCCCCTTTCCCCTATTTTTTTTTTTTTTTTTTTTGAGACGGAGTCTCGCTCTGTCACCCAGGCTGGACTGCAGTGGCCGGATCTCAGCTCACTGCAAGCTCCGCCTCCCGGGTTCACGCCATTCTCCGGCCTCAGCCTCCCGAGTAGCTGGGACTACAGGCGCCCGCCACCTCGCCCGGCTAGTTTTTTGTATTTCTTAATAGAGACGGGGTTTCACCGTGTTAGCCAGGATGGTCTCGATCTCCTGACCTCGTGATCCGCCCGTCTCGGCCTCCCAAAGTGCTGGGATTACAGGCTTGAGCCACCGCGCCCGGCCCCTCCCCTTTCCCCTATAAATCCAGTGTCTTGCTTTCAAATTTGGTGGTTAATAAAGATGATGAGTTTCTAAGACGTGGGGGCTAAAGCTTGTTTGGCTGTTTTAGGGTTTGTTGGAATATTTTTTCGTTTGTGTACTTGTGAATTATTTCACGTTTGCCATAACCGGTTCTCCACAGGGCGATGTTCATTAGCAATAAGTAGTGATAGGTTAATTTTCACCATCTCTTATGCGGTTGAATCGTCACCTCTGAACCACTTTTTCCTCCAATAACTCCTCTTTTTTCGGCCCTTCTGCAGCCAACCTGAAAGAATAACAAGGAGGTGGCTGGAAACTTGTTTTAAGGAACCAACTGTCCTTCCCCCGCTGGAAACCTTGCACCTCGTACGCCCCTACTCCTGCCCCCATCTGACCCCCGCCCTCGTTGACATCCAGGCGCGGTGATCTTTGCTGCCAGTAGAGGGCACACTTACTTTACTTTCGCAAACCTGAACGCGGGTACAGCCCACAGAGGGGGCGGAGGGAAAGACGCTTTGCAGCAAAATCGAGCCTAGCGATTGGTTGCTCCCCGGCGTTTGCGGCAAAGGCCTAGAGGCAGAAGTAATTTACAATCCTTAAAGCTGAATTGTGCAGTGCGTCGGATTTGGGGGAAGCTACTATAGTCACTTAACACTAGAACGCTGAGCTGCAAACTCAACGGGTAATAACCCATCTTGAACAACGTACATGCTATACGCGCACCCCTTTCCCCCGAATTGTTGTCTCTTTTGGAGGTGGTGGAGGGAGAGAAAAGTTTACTTAAAATGCATTTGGGTGAGGGCCCAAGGATGAGAAGAATGTTTTTTGTTTTTCATGCCGTGGAATAACACAAAATAAAAAATCCCGAGGGAATATGCATTATATATTAAATATAGATCATTTCAGGGAACAAACAAATCATGTGTCGGGCTGGGCAACTAGCTAAGTCGAAGTGTGAATAAAATGTGAATACATGTTTGCGGATTACATACAATGCACTTTCACTAGTATTCAGAAAAAAAATTGAGTCAGTGAACTAGGAAATTAATGCCTGGAAGGCAGCCAAATTTTAATTAGCTCAAGACCCCCTCTCTCTCCCCCAAAAAAGGCACGGAAGTAATACTCCTCTCCTCGTCTTTGATCAGAATCGATGCATTTTTTTGTGCATGACCACGTTTCCAATAATAAAAAGGGAAAGAGGACCTAGAAAGGAATTAAACGTCCAGTTTGTCCGGGGAGGAAAGAGTTAACGGTTTTTTTCACAAGGGTCTCTGCTGACTCCCCCTGCTCGGTCCACAAGTTCTCCACTTGCCCCTTTTAGGAAGTCCGGTCCCGCAGTTCGGGTCCCCCCTGCCCCTCCCATATTCTCCTGTCTAGCGCCTTTGATTTCTCCCAAACCCGGGAGCCCGAGACTGGTGCAAACCGGCGCCACAGGGCGCAAAGAGGATTTGTCTCTTCTGAAACCTGGCTGAGAAATTGGGAACTCCGTGTGAGCGGCGCGGGGGTGGGACGGTGGGGTACAGGCTGGCAGAGAGCAGGCAACCTCCCTCCCGCCCTAGTCCAGCTCTGGAACGGGCAGACACATCTCAGGGCTGAACAGACGCCTCCCGCACGGGGCCCCACGGAAGCCAGAGCAGGCGGGGCAGGAGGGGCGGTATCTGCTGCTTTGGCAGCAAATTGGGGGACTCAGTCTGGATGGAAGGTATCCAATCCAGATAGCTGTGCATACATAATGCATAATGCATGACACCCCCCAACAAATGCAATGGGAGTTTATTCATAACGTGCTCTCCAAGTATACGTGGCAATGCTTTGCTGAGTTATTTTAATCATTCTAGGCATCGTTTTCCTCCTTATGCCTCTATCATTCCTCCCTATCTACACTCACATCCCACGCTCTGAACGCGTGCCCATTAATACCCTTCTTTCCTCCACTCTCCCTGGGACTCTTGATCAAAGCGCGGCCCTTTCCCCAGCCTTAGCGAGGCGCCCTACCGCCTGGTACGCGCGTGGCGTGGCGGTGGGCGCGCAGTGTGTTCGCGGTGTGAAGGGCAGCTGTTTCGCCTGCGATGGTTTAAACTCACAGGACAAGGATGCGGTTTGTCAAACAGTGCTGCTACGGAGGAGCAGCACAGAAAGCGAGAGGGTTTGAGCGGGAGCAAAAGAAAATGGTAGGCGCGCGCAGTTAATTCATGCGGCTCTCTTACTCTGTTTACATCCGAGAGCTAGAGTGCTCGGCTGCCGGGCTGAGTCTCCTCCCCACCCTCCCGACTCTCCCCACTCTCCTCAGAAGCGCCCCTCCCGGGTTCCCAAAGCAGAGGGCGTGGGGGAAAAGAAAAAAGATCCTCTCTCGCAAATCTCCGCCCACAAGCCCTTTATAATGCGAGGGTCTGCTCGGCGGAGGACCCCCGAGCTGTGCTGCTCGCGGCCGCCACTGCCGGGTCCCGGCAGTCTCTGGCTCCCCTCCTGCCTCGAGAAGGGCAGGGCTTCTCAGAGGCTTGGCGGGAAAAAGAACGGAGGGAGGGATCGCGCTGAGGTATAAAAGCCGGTTTTCGGGGCTTTATCTAACTCGCTGTAGTAATTCCAGCGAGAGGCAGAGGGAGCGAGCGGGCGGGCCGGCGAGGGTGGAAGATCCGGGCGAGCAGAGCTGCGCTCCGGGCGTCGTGGGAAGGGAGATCCGGAGCGAAAAGGGGGCTTCGCCTCCGGCCCAGCCCTCCCGCTGACCCCCCAGACAGCGGTCCGCAACCCTTGCCGCATCCACGAAACTTTGCCCATAGCAGGGGGCGGGCACTTTGCACTGGAACTTACAACACCCTAGCAAGGACGCTACTCTCCCGACGCGGGGAGGCTATTCTGCCTATTTGGGGACACTTCCCCGCCGCTGCCAGGACCCGCTCCTCTGAAAGGCTCTCCTTGCCTCTGTTTGGACGCTGGATTTTTTTCCGGTAGTGGAAAACCAGGTAAGCACCGAGGTCCATTTGTGTTTTAATTTATTTTTGTATCGCTTTAATGCTGAGATGAGTCCAATGCCGAAATAGGGTGTCTTTTCTCCCATTCCTGCGCTATTGACACTTTTCTCAGAGTAGTTGTGGTAGCTTGGGCTGGGATGGGGGATTAATCCAGAACTGGATCGGGATAAAGTGACTTTGTCAAGATGGGAGAGGAGACGACAGAGGGAAAACGGGAATGGTTTTTAAGACTAGCCTTTCGAGATTTCTGCCTCATGAATATATTCACGCTGACTCCCGGCCGGTCGGACATTCCTGCTTTATTGGGTTAATTGCTGGCTGAGTTTTGGGGGGCTGGGGGTTGCTTTGCGGTGGGCAGAAAGCCCCTTGCATCCTGACCTCCTTGGAGTAGGGACCGCATATTGCCTGTGTGAGCCAGAGAGCTCCGCAGCCGCTGACTTTTCCCCGTCTCCGGGAGGGCATTTAAATTTCGGCTCACCGCATTTCTGACAGCCGGAGACGGACACTGCGGCGCGTCCCACCCGCCTGTCCCCGCGGCGATTCCAACTCGCCCTGATCCTTTTAAGGAGTTGGCAGTTGGCTTTTTAAAAAGCAATAATACAAATTAAAACCTGGGAAGCCAGAGATGTTAGGATGTGGTGTTGGGGAGGCACAGACAGGGGAAAAGGGAGGCGGAGATGTGTCCGATTCTCCTGGAATCGTTGACTTGGAAAAACCAGGGCAAATCTCCGCACCCAGCCCGGACTCCCCTGCCGCGGCCGCCCTCGGGTGTCCTCGCGCCCCTGAGATGCGGAGGAACTGCGAGGAGCGGGGCTCTAGGCTGTTCCAGAACAGCTGCTACCCTTGGTGGGGTGGCTCCGGGCGAGGTATCGCAGCAGGGTCTCTGGCGCAGTTGCGTCGCCGTATTGAGTGCGAAGGGAGGTGCCCCTGTTATTATTTGACACCCCCCTTGTATTTATGGAGGGGTGTTAAAGCCCGCGGCTGAGTTCGCCACTCCAGCCGGCGAGAGAAGAGAAGAAAAGCCGGCAAATGAAGGAGTGTTTGTGGGGGGGGCGGGGGGGACGGGGGAACTGGGGGTAGGGACGGGGCGGTGGAAAGGGGAGGTTGGGAGGGGCTGCGGCGCCGGCGGGGGTAGGAGCGCAGCGAGGGCGCGAGTGGGAACAGCCGCCGCGGAGGGGCCCCGGCGCGGGAGCGGGGTGCACGCAGCCGCTAGCGCCGAGGCGCCTCTCGCCTTCTCCTTCAGGTGGCGCAAAACTTTGTGCCTTGGGTTTTGGCAAATTGTATTCCTCACCGCCACCTCCCGCGGCCTCTTAAGGGGGCCAAGGCGGGTTTCGAGTCCTCTGCCGCTGCGTGGCCGACTCCCGGGCTTTACGCTCCGGGCTCTCGGGGGCGGGGGCTCGGCGGGCACCAAGCCGCTGGTTCACTAAGTGCGTGTCCGAGATAGTAGGGGACTGCCCAAAGGAGGTGAATGGGTGTCCCCCTTTTTCCCCCACCAAGACCACCCGACCGCTTTGATAGTTCTGCAAGGGGAGTGGTTCGGCACTGTGGCGCGCACTGCGCGCTGCGCCAGGTTTCTGCGCCAAGAGCCCTTTAACTCAAGACTGCCGCCCGCTTTGTGTGCCCCCTCCAGCAGCCTCCCGCGACGATGCCCCTCAACGTTAGCTTCACCAACAGGAACTATGACCTCGACTACGACTCGGTGCAGCCGTATTTCTACTGCGACGAGGAGGAGAACTTCTACCAGCAGCAACAGCAGAGCGAGCTGCAGCCGCCGGCGCCCAGCGAGGATATCTGGAAGAAATTCGAGCTGCTGCCCACCCCGCCCCTGTCCCCTAGCCGCCGCTCCGGGCTCTGCTCGCCCTCCTACGTTGCGGTCACGCCCTTCTCCCCTCGGGGAGACAACGACGGCGGTGGCGGGAGCTTCTCTACGGCCGACCAGCTGGAGATGGTGACCGAGCTGCTGGGAGGAGACATGGTGAACCAGAGCTTCATCTGCGACCCGGACGACGAGACCTTCATCAAAAATATCATCATCCAGGACTGTATGTGGAGCGGCTTCTCGGCCGCCGCCAAGCTTGTCTCAGAGAAGCTAGCCTCTTACCAGGCTGCGCGCAAAGACAGCGGCAGCCCGAACCCTGCCCGCGGCCACAGCGTCTGCTCCACCTCCAGCTTGTACCTGCAGGATCTGAGCGCCGCCGCCTCGGAGTGCATCGACCCCTCAGTGGTCTTTCCCTACCCTCTCAACGACAGCAGCTCGCCCAAGTCCTGCGCCTCACCGGA
Source organism: Theropithecus gelada (assembly GCF_003255815.1). NCBI lineage: Eukaryota > Metazoa > Chordata > Mammalia > Primates > Cercopithecidae > Theropithecus > Theropithecus gelada. Next base: position 130,039,750 of record NC_037676.1, read on the forward strand.
CTCCAGCGCCTTCTCACCGTCCTCGGATTCTCTGCTCTCCTCGACGGAGTCCTCCCCGCAGGCCAGCCCAGAGCCCCTGGTACTCCATGAGGAGACACCGCCCACCACCAGCAGCGACTCTGGTAAGCGAAGCCCGCCCAGGCCTGTCAAAAGTGGGGGCTGGATATCTTTCCCATTTCCATTGGCAGCTTATTCAACGGGCCCCTCTTACTAGAAGGGAGAGCGAGCAGATCTGGAGAGATTCACCTCTGAAACCTTGGGCTTTAGCGTTTCCTCCCATCCCTTATCCTTAGACCGCCCTTGTTGCTAACCCCCCTCCCCCTTTGTCTCCCACACCTCAGGAATTTCATTTAGGTTTTTAAACCTTCTGGTTTATCTTACAACTCAATCCACTTCTTCTTACCTCCCGTTAGCATTTTAATTGCCCAGGGGCGGGGTGGGGGGGAGAGTGTGAATGAGGATAAGAGAGGATTGATTTCTGAGAGAGTGAAGGAATTGCTTCCCTCTTAACTTCCGAGAAGTGGTGGGATTTAATGAACTATCTACAAAAATGAGGGGCTGTGTTTAGAGGCCAGGCAGGGTCTGCCTGAGTGCGGGAGCCAGTGAACTTCCTCAAGAGTGGGTGGGCTGAGGAGCTGGGATCTTCTCAGCCTGTTTTGAACACTGAAAAGCAAATCCTTGCCAAAGTTGGACTTTTTTTTTTTTTTCCTTCCCCCACCCTCTTGGACTTACGGCAAAACTGCAATTTTTTTTTTCTTTTTCATTTCCAGTAAAATAGGGAGTTGCTAAAGTCATACCAAGCAATTTGTAGCTATCATTTGCAACACCTGAAGTGTTCTTGGTAAAGTACCTTAAAAATAGGAGGTGCTTGGGAATGTGCTTTGCTTTGGGTGTGTCCAGAGCCTCATTAAGTCTTAGGTAAGAATTGGCATCAATGTCATATCCTGGGAAATTGTAGTTTTCTTGTCTGTGCCATAACCCAGCTGTCCTTCTCCCTTTATGAGACTCTTACCTTCATGGTGAGAGAAGTAAGAGTGGCTGGCTAGATTGGTTCTTTTTTTTTTTCTTTCTTTCTTTTTTTCTTTTTTAAGACGGAGTCTCACTCTGTCACCAGGCTGGAGTGCAGTGGTGCAATCAACCTCCGACTCCCTGGTTCAAGAGATTCTCCTGCCTCAGCCTCCCAAGTAGCTGGGACTACAGGTGTGCACCACCATGCCAGGCTAATTTTTATATTTTTAGTAGAGATGGAGTTTCACCATGTTGGCCAGGATGGTCTCTGTCTCCTGACCTCATGATCCACCCACTTCGGCCTCCCAAAGTGCTGGGATTATAGCCACGGCGCCCCGCCTAGATTTGGCTCTTTGTGGAGATAATTTTGTCCAGAGACCTTTCTAACGTATTAATGCCTTGTATTTGTACAGCGTTAATCTAGTAATTGATTATTTTAATGGAAACTTGCTGAGTGATTTTTATTTCCTTTCTTAAAGAGGAGGAACAAGAAGAGGAGGAAGAAATTGATGTTGTTTCTGTGGAAAAGAGGCAGGCCCCTGGCAAAAGGTCAGAGTCGGGATCACCTTCTGCTCCAGGCCACAGCAAACCTCCTCACAGCCCACTGGTCCTCAAGAGGTGCCACGTCTCCACACATCAGCACAACTACGCCGCGCCTCCCTCCACTCGGAAGGACTATCCTGCTGCCAAGAGGGTCAAGTTGGACAGTGTCAGAGTCCTGAGACAGATCAGCAACAACCGAAAATGCACCAGCCCCAGGTCCTCGGACACCGAGGAGAATGACAAGAGGCGAACACACAACGTCTTGGAGCGCCAGAGGAGGAACGAGCTAAAACGGAGCTTTTTTGCCCTGCGTGACCAGATCCCGGAGTTGGAAAACAATGAAAAGGCCCCCAAGGTAGTTATCCTTAAAAAAGCCACAGCATACATCCTGTCCGTCCAAGCAGAGGAGCAAAAGCTCATTTCTGAAAAGGATTTGTTGCGGAAACGACGAGAACAGTTGAAACACAAACTTGAACAGCTACGGAACTCTTGTGCATAAGGAAAAGTAAGGAAAAAGATTCTTTCTAACAGAGCTGGTCCCAATCTGTCACCTATGAACTTGTTTCAAATGCATGATCAAATGCAACCTCACAACCTTGGCTGAGTCTTGAGACTGAAAGATTTAGCCATGATGTAAACTGCCTCAAATTGGACTTTGGGCATAAAAGAACTTTTTTATGCTTACCATCTTTTTTTTTTTTTTTTCTTTAACAGATTTGTATTTAAGAATTGTTTTTAAAAAATTTTAAGATTTACACAATTTTTCTCTGTAAATATTGCCATTAAATGTAAATAACTTTAATAAAACGTTTATAGCAGCCACACGGAATTTCAATCCTACTATATAGTACCTAGTATTACAGGTACTATAAACTCTAATTTTTTTTTATTTAAGTACATTTTGCTTTTTAAAGTTGATTTTTTTTCTATTGTTTTTAGAAAAAAATAAAATAACTGGCAAATATATCATTGAGCCAAATCTTAAGTCGTGAGTGTTTTGTTTCATTTCTTCCCCCTCCCAACCACCACCATCCCTGTTTGTTTTCATCAATTGGTCCTTCAGAGGGTGGTCTTAAGAAAGGCAAGAGTTTTCCTCTGTTGAAATGGGTCTGGGGGCCTTAAGGTCTTTAAGTTCTCAGAGGTTCTAAGATGTTTCCTGGAGATTATGATAAGAGCCAGAGTTGACAGTTAGAAGGAATGGCAGAAGGCAGGTGAGAAGGTGAAAGGTAGGCAAAAGACATACAAGAGGTCAAAGATAACAGTTAAGTACACAAAGAGGCGTAAGGACTGGTGAGTTGGGAGGAAGGTGAGGAAGAAACTCTTGTTACTTTAGTTAACCAGTGCCAGTCCCCTGCTCACTCCAAACCCAGGAATTCTGCCCAGTGAGACAGTTGATGGGGACAGGGCGGGAACCAGCGTCTGCTGCCTTCACAACCAGGTGCCAGTCCCATCCTTGGGTTATCTCCTAAACCCCAAAGGATCTCTGGGAGGAATGCTACTATTAACCCTATTTCACAAACAAGGAAATAGAAGAGCTCAAAGGGGTTATGTAACTTATCTGTAGCCACGCAGGTAATACAAAGCAGCAATCCGGACCCATTCTGTTCAAAACACCCCTTCACTATCATGCCTTGGTTCATCTGGGTCTAATGTGCTGAGATCAAGAAGGTTTGGGGCTTGATGGATGGACTCAAGTCATAACAATGTTAAGCTCTATTTGTGTCCTAAGCATTTTATTCCTAACTCTACATCAACCCCATGAAGGAGGTACTCTTGATTTCCCCATATTAGAAGTAGAGAGGGAAGCTGAGGCACAGAAAGACTCATCCACATGCCCAAGATTCACTGATAGGGAAGAGTAGAAGTGAGATTCGAAGCCAGGCTGTTTACTCCTAACCTGTCCAAGCCACCTCTCAAACGACAGTAGGAATCAGCTGGCTGCTTGTGAGTAAAGGAGTTACAGTCCAGTGGGTTATGTATTTTAAGTCTCAACATCTAAGCCTGGTCAGGCATCAGTTCCCCTTTTTTTGTTGTTTATTTTGTTTTTATTTTGTTGTTCATTGTTTAATTTTTCCTTTCACAATGAGAAGGTCAACACTTTGAATCCTACCTTAGCCATTTGTTGAATCAGATTCACGATGGCGCCTGAGCAGAAGCCAGTTCAGATTATAAAATAAAACATATTTATTCTTTGTTGTGGGAGTCATTATTTTAGAAACTACAAACTCTCCTTGCTTCCATCCTCTTTCTCATATTCAAGACACATGCTCATCCTGAGTCTTTGAAAAGGTATTTTTGAACATGTGTGTTAATTATAAGCCTCTGAAAACCTATGGCCCACACCATAAATGATGTTGACTATATAGGTAAATGAAAGATACTATTGCTGTTCTAATTACCTCATTGTCTCAGTGTCAAAGTAGATCTTCAGCTCCCTGTGCTTCGAGATTTTAATCTACCACCACCCATCAATCAATAAATAATTACTGTCTTTGACTCTGACTCCTAGAATAATCTATTCAAGACCTTAATGTCTTTTTCTTGATTCTTCTTTTGAGTCCTAAGTACCGCCATTACAGATTCAAATTGGCAAGCTATGTAGGTGAAACTCAAAGGGAGATGCAATCCACAGAAGTTGAGTAGTTCAAAGTGTTACAAAAGCGAGGCGCTCTTAAATAGCTCAGTCTTTGCCCCCTTTGTGGCCCAGGGCTGGAGTGCAGCTCTGGGGTGACTCACTTGGGAATCGGGAAGGTGTTAGTCTGAATCACTAAGTCCAGGCAAGCCCTCAGAATAGGAGAGAGCGTTCCTAGCAAGGAAAACAACTCTCCATTCCAAATGATCAGGAAAGAACTTTAGGGATGTGGAGCTTGGCTATGGGAATAGAAAGGAACCATTCCAAGTGCCTATTAGGCCACTCTTACCTTTACTGAGCCAGAGAATGGCTCTGAAAACAGGACAGATGCCAACTTCCTTCCCGAAAGTCAGGCTGATCTTGACCACAATACAAATTGGCCCTCAGAGCCTATGCAGGGAGTCCCAGGGGTCTCTGCCATTGTGCAATCTATTTTCTAGATAATAATGAAGAATCGGAGGTGAAGGGGAGGAGTTTGCAATTTGGTCAGGATTATATAAGAAGGAATAAGCTAATTCTGACTACGCCCTTTACCCATGACACTATCCAGGAATTAATGAGTCTCCCAGGGGATTCCTGGAATGATTTTGTTTAGGGACGGAATGTATAAAGAGGAAGGAAGTATTATTTTATGCTGCCATTTGGAAGCAACAAAGGAGATCAACAGTATGAAAACAATCAATCACATTTGAAAATGAACAAAGTTTTCACAATCCCAGCCTAATACTTAGAGAGCTCACAGCTTGGATGCAGAAGTCAAGAGTTCTCTGCTGGTCTCTAAGACAAACTCTCACACAAAGCTTGGGAAAAAGGACAAAAATGTTGCATTAGGGGGTTTTCTGTGGTTTGTTTGCAATAACTATAATTGGCTCAGTCAATAATTATTTTTTCGTATACATGCTAAGGGCCCCTGTAGCATTTTTTCCCAACGATAAATAATCCTTAGTCTAGAAAATGCTGAAGGATGTTCTGCACCCTTGTCTATAAATTCACGGCTAGATGACTTTGTGAAAGGCTCCTCCTTCGAGGTTATAGACCATTATAGGCCTATATTAAAGGAGAATAAGAGAGGCCGGTCGCGGTGGCTCATGCCTGTAATCCCAGCACTTTGGGAGGCTGAAGTGGGCGGATCACGAGGTCAGGAGATGGAGACTATTCTGGCTAAAACGATGAAACTCCGTCTCTACTAAAAATACAAAAAATTAGCCGGGTGTGATGGCACGCGCCTGTAGTCCCAGCTACTCAGGAGGCTAAGGCAGGAGAATCGCTTGAACCTGGGAGGCAGAGGTTGCAGTGAGCTGAGATCGCGCCACTGCACTCCAGCCTGGGTGACACAGCAAGACTCCATCTCAAAAATAAATAAATAAATAAATAAATAATAAATAAATAAAGGAGAAAAAGAGTAAAAACAAAGCCAGCAGGATGGGAACAGGGACTCATTTTAAAAAATAAAACTAAAAAGACTCTGCTACCTACCTCCAAAGCCTTAGCAAAAAGTCTTTTTTTTTTTTTTTTTCTAACTCCTTCAGGAGAGAACTTACACTTACTCTCCATTTAGAGGAAAACACCCAGAAATGCTGGCTTTGCCAAACTGGTTGGAGATGACTGTAAATGGCTGTAAGTTGATTTCGTTTTTAATTTTATTTCATTCATTATTAGCTTCCACTAAGCTCTTTCGGAAGACAGAGTTGAGGGAAACAAGTGTTCATGGGGTGTAGATCTTCTGAGGTTGAAAGAAATGCTCTTTGTGTTCAAACAATGCCTGGAAGCTCAGCCACAATCCCCAACACTTTCTTTCCATTGTCATCCGGGTCAGCGCACTAAGGGATAAAACACTCCAGTGCAGTCTGAGGTCTATGGGGGTGGGAAAGGAGAGAGCTCGGGGAGACAGAACGAACCTTTATTACATACATACACTCTTCCAGACTCTCCATCTCACCAGACCCGACAACGCCAACAGGAAGAATGTGACAGTTGTTGAATGTGACAATACTGAGGTTTAGGCAAGTTGAATGGCTGTCCCCAAGTTACACAAAGACCAACAACAAAAAAACAGTAATATGGCCAAGCGCGGTGACTCACGCTTGTAATCCCAGCACTTCGGGAGGCCAAGGCGGTTGGATCACTTGAGCCCAGGAGTTTGAGAACAGCCTGACCAACATGGCGAAATCCCGCCTCTACTAAATACACACACACACGCACACACACACGCACACACACACACACAAATTAGCCGGCCGTGGTGACAGCCTGTAGTCCCAGCTTAGGCTGAGGCAGGAGGAGAATCACTTGAACCCGGCAGGAGGGGGTTGCAGTGAGCCATGATTGCACCACTACACTCCAGCCTGGGCAACAGAATCAGACTCTGTGTCAAAAACAAACAAAACCCAGTAATAGTAGTTAACATTTACTGTGTGCTAAACATTTTTACATGTGTTATCTGACTTCATCCCCAAAGCAGTGGTTAGGCGATAAACTCTATCTCCAATGCACATTTCCCAAATGAGAAGACTGAAACTTGGAGGGATTAAGTAAGTTGCCTGCATTCACAGAGCTGGCAAAATGATGAAAGCAGAAATTATTTATTCATTTACCAACATTTGAGCATGCTGCTTGCCCACACCATGCTAGAGATAGGAAGCAATACCAAGATAAATAGGATGGATAAGGTCCTGGCCCTGAGGGGTTATGGATTAGTGGAGAACAAAGAAAACAGGCAATTTTTTTTTTTTTTTTTTTTTTTGGAGACAGAGTTTCTCTCTTGTTGCCCAGGCTGGAGTGCAGTGGTGCAGTCTCGACTCACTGCAACCTCCGCCTCCCGGGTTCAAGCGAGTCTCCTGCCTCAGCCTCCCAGTAATCTTGTAGAATCACAGGCATGTACCACCACACCTGGCTAATTTTGTATTTTTAGTAGAGATGGGTTTTCACCATGTTGGTCAGGCTGGTCTCGAACTCCTGACCTCAGGTGATCCACCTGCCTTGGCGTCCCAAAGTTCTGGGATAACAGGCATAAACCACCACGCCCAGCCGAAAACAGGCAATTTGACTCTATTTTACAAACACTTTAGAGCTTACTATGTAGCAGGAGGAGGTTCAAGCTCCAGGAGCTGTTAAAGACGTTCCTCCTTCCCGTAGAGAAAATGGAATCCAGGAAAGAGCCCAGGAAATTCTGGAAGAGGAGCCAAAGGAGAAGACATCCTCAGAGAGATGAGGAGAAGCTTGGAGGAAAGCGTGTAATCAATGTTTGGTGTGTCAAAGGCAGCAAGAAGCACAGCAAGATAGCAGAGGAAGGTCTGTTGGATTTAATCACATGAAGGCAGCTTCCTGGCTATACCCCTCCTAAGTGGGATGACAGCCCCGTCCACCTGGCATCCTCTCCTTCATTCCCTGCATTCAATCCATCTCCAGAAACGGCTCCTTTATTGTTCTCCCAGCACACTGCCCTATCTTCTCCAAGAGTTCCCAAAGAATGATTCCAGACAACCAGCATCCACATCACCTGTGAATTTGCTGCAAATGCAGGTACACAGCCTGAATTAGAATCTCAGGAGATGGGGCCCGGAAAACTGTTTCAATCTGCCCTGGAGGGCTCGATGAAGTTTGAGTCCCTCTGCCTTCTCCATCATTTCCAGTGATCCTCTTCTGCAATCCCGGTGATACTTCTGAATCACAGATAAAATGATGCCCATCTCTGCTTAAAACCATCCAGAGGGGTCCTGCTATCTTCAGAATTAAGTCCAAAGCCATTCTTCCCAGTTGTCCATGTTCTGTGAGTTTTTTCAGTTGCCTTGTTCTTCTGTTCAAAGTACTGTTCACCCACCACCTACCCATCCACTGACACTGCTACCCACCAGCCTGCCATGCTCTTCTTCATCCTTTGTGGCTCGCCTTCTAGTAATCTCTGACCTCCAGACAAGGTTCCACAGGGGAATGGGAGTGCCTGAGATAATACTGCTCACTTCTGTGAAAATCACTCATCCTGCCTCTTAAATCAACTCCTTGAGGAATGGACCCATTATCAGTCTTGGTTAACAATGAATCCTCAATGGCGATGTAAGTGCGCAGCATCTAATAGTGACTCAATAATCCTCAATCCCCCAAGCCCTTGATGGGGCTTGGCACAGTGGTTCACTCCTGTAATCCCAGCACTTTGGGAGGCTGACGGGAGTGGATCACAAGGTCAGGAAATCAAGAGCAGCCTGGCCAACATGGCAAAACCCTGTCTCTACTAAAAACACAAAAATTAGCCAGACGCAGTGGCAGGCACCTGTAATCCCAGCTACTTGGGAGGCTAAGGCAGGAAAATCACATGAACCCAAGAGGCAGAGTTTGCAGTGAGCCAAGATTGTGCCACTGCATTCCAGCCTGGGCGACACAGCAAGACTCCATCTCAAATAATGATAATAATAATCCTTTGATGAATGGTTGAATAAAGACCCATTCTGATGGAGTGATGGATGTTGGAGCATGAGTAGCAGAGGAAGCAAAAGTAAAGTTCTCAAACACCTTTCAAGAGACTCAGTTGGGAAGAGAAGGAAAGAGATGAATACATCAAGTGATTTTTATTTGGATTGATTTGATTGATTCAAATTTTATTTTATTTTATTTTTATTTTTATTTTATTTATTTATTTATTTTTTGAGACAGAGTCTTGCTCTGTCATCCAGGCTGGAGTGCAGTGGCGTGATATCGGCTCACTGCAACCTCCGCCTCCCGGGTTCAAGCAATTCTCTGTCTCAGCCTCCCAAGTAGCTGGGATTACAGGTGCCTACCACCACACCCAGGTAATTTTTTGTATTTTTAGTAGAAACAGGATTTCACCATCTTGGCCAGGCTGGTCTTGAACTCCTGACCGCATGATCCACCCGCCTAGGCCTCCCAAAGTGCTGGGATTGCAGGTGTGAGCCACCGCACCCAGCCCAAATTTTACTTTATGTTATCAAAGATAAAAGAAAGAATTAGTTTAGATGCTGATGGGACAGAGTTGAGAGAGGGAGAACTGAAGATACAGGAGCAAAGGAGATGATGTAGCCAGATGTAGGTATCTCCAGGGCAGTTTTCATCTTCGTTCAGTGCCTGGAGCCCTCAGCTGTGTGTGGAACTGAGGTAAGGAAGAATGCATTCCTGAAAACAGTCTCACTTCCAGGTGGTGGTTCTTCCAGGTAGGAAATTCAAAGGCCAGGCCGGGTCTCCTTCTCTGGTCCTCTAACACAGCACAGGTTCATGTGCTCATGTGTGTAAATAGCCTGTTTAATTCTCTTTCTCTATTGCTAGATTCCTTGTGGGCAAAGACTGTCTTTCTCTTTCATAATTATATCCTGAAGACCAGGCATGATGTCCATTATCTGAAATTGTTTTGAATAAATGAATGAGCATATAAACAAATGAATGAATAAATGCATGTATTTGCATATAGTTTAAGTTTCTACTTCCTGGGACTGTCAGTCTTTTTCACCCCACTCAGTCCTATGCTGCCTCCTCAGCTCATACCAAATCTCTTCCCCTATGTCTACCTACTTCATTCCAGACAGCAAAAACCTCAGCAATAGCTTCTCTGAATCTATCAGTCAGGATCTCCTGGTGAGAAATGGCAGAAACTCAGCTCAAATGGGCAAAAGCAAAAAAAAAAAAAAAAAAAAAAAAAAAGTGTATTAGTTTATGTAACTGAAAAAGCAGGAATGACTCAATCTAGAGGCTTACACAATAGCCCGTCTCTATAGCTTCATCTCAGTCAGGATCTATCTCCACCTGGGGCAAAGGTGGCTGCCAGCCTTTGGAGACTTACACAAGCTTCTCAAAGACAGAACCCCTCTTTCCCTCCAAGGCAAAAGCCTTAGGCAGGATTCCAATTGTCTCCCACAGTCATGTGCCCACTCTGAGGCCGGTGGATCAATCGGATCCCAGCCCCCATCCTGTGGTAGCTTTGGGGCGCCGCGGTTGGTAGCACCATCAGGAAGGGGAAAGACAAGTTCTAAAAGGAAAGGATGGGCACGCAAAAAGGAACAGATGTTCTCTGCATTGACTCTGCAATTGTGGTGCTAAGCTCCTGAGAGCTACATAGAATGTAGCCCAGATGTTTTTAAAAACCTGGTTTTCAGAATTACCTTTTGTGAAATAGAGATTTCAAAAGTCCACTTAAGAACTGCTAAACCAGAATGTTCAGAGAGTGACACCTAGGATTTCATACTTTTTAAAGCTCCACAAGTAGGCCAACTTGGTGGCTAGATCTTGTAATCCCAGCACTTTGAGAGGCCAAGGTGGGAGAATTGCTTGAGCCCAGGAGTTCAAGACTAACTCGGGCCAGATGGTGAGACCCTGTCTTTACAAAAAAATTAAAAACTGACTGGGTGATGCATGCCTGAAGTCCCAGCTATGCAAGAAGATCCTTTGGGTCCCGGAGTTTGTGGAGGCAGAGAACTATGATTGCACCACTGCACTCCAGCCTGGGTGACAAAGTGAAACCCCAGCTCTAAAAAAAATACAAAGTGCCACAGGGGAAGGGAGAAACAAATAAGTTTAGGAATGAATGTCAGAGTAGATGGCAAGTGGCTTCTGAAGTCCCACAGACTTGAGTTTCAATCTGGCTGTGCCCCCAGATAGCTGCCTGACCTAGAGCAGACCTTGCTGTTCTGAGCCTAACTTTCCTGATGTGCAGCAGGGAAAGAAAGAAAGGAGTGGCCAGAAGAGTGTGAGAGCCATATCTCTCTGCCAGTGCTTTTGAGACAATTAAATGAGAAAAGATATGAGAAATGTTCCAGCACAGGTTTAGTAAATGAGAATTTCTTTCCCTCTTTCTCTTCCCTCTTCCTTCCTTCCCTCCCTTCCTTTCCTTTCCTTCCTTCCTTTCTTCCTTCCTTCCTTCCTTCCCTCTCTCTCTCTTTCTTTCTCTTCCTTCCTTCCTTCTCTCTCTCTCTTTCTTTCTCTTCCTTCCTTCCTCCCTTCCTTCCCTCCTTCTCCCTCTCTCTCTCTTTCCCCTTTCCTTCCCTTTCCTTCCTTCCTTCTTCTTTCCTTCTTTCCTCCCTTCCTTCCCTTTCCTTCTTCCTTCCTTCCTTCCTTCCTTCCTTCCTTCCTTCCTTCCTTCCTTCCTTCCTTCCTTCCTTCCTTCCTTTTGATGGCATCTCACTCTGCCACGCAAGCTGGAATGCAATGGTATGATCACAGCTCACTGTAGCCTCAACCTCCCAGGCTCAAATGATCCTCCTACCTCAGTCTCCCTAGCTAGGACTACAGATCCCCAGCTAATTTTAAAATTTTTGTAGAGATGGGTCTTTGCCATATTGCTCAGGTTGACCTCAAATTTCTGGGCTCAAGCAATCCACTTGCCTCGGCCTCCCAAAGTTTTGGGATGACAGGCGTGAGCCACTGCGCCCGGCCTCACCTTCCCTTTCTAATGTATCACAAAGTCCTTTAGATTCTGCCTCTGAAACACTCTAGTCTCTGTCCACACATCCCCTGGCCCATTGCTACTGCTCTCTTGTTGCCTACCATCACCCTCTGCAGTATCTTCTCCCTGCAGGCTTCTCGAAGGCACAGGGGTAGGCTACTTCAAAAGCTAACTGAGCGGATCACTCTCCAACATATAGGAATTTAGTACTCTCCTTACTCTGATTATAAAGTACAATCATCTTCCTACCTGTTCAAGATCTGCCCCCAGATTACCTGTCCTGCCTTATCTCCTGCCATATCACCTGCTCTGATCTAGGTTACAACCTATGGAGGTAATTTCTAATGTCTCTGAAATGCTAGGCACATACTCCCCTTGGATCTCTACCTTTGCTCTTTCCTCTGCCTGAGTGATGTTCATGCAGCAACCCCCATCCCGTATCCTCCATGTCTCATTTTGAATGTCACTTCTTCATGGACGCCCTCCCTGATCTCTACTTTCCTGGTTCCCCTTATCCATGGTTATCTTGATCACAATAGCCAGCAATCATTATCCACTGTGGTACCCTTCTCATTCACCAGGCTATTCATGTTCCATTTTCTTTCACAACACCCCCTTAGAAAATTACACTTCCTCCTTTTACACTTCAGGGTACTGAGATTTAGAGTCAGCAGGTATCGTTCTCAAGGTCATATAGCAATGCAGTGCGAAGATTCAACCCTAGGTCTTTCTGATCCTTGTCACCAGCCTTCTCCACTTCTTGCTACTTCCCATCAACCACACCATATTGAAATTGCCTATTTCCTCCTCTTGCTTCCCCATTAGAATTGGAGCTACTTGCTTGTATGTCATGATGTCGTCCATGCTTAGTACAGGCTGGGTACATAGAACAGACTCAATTACATGGCTGAATAAATGCAGTCAATGTGCTCAGGTGTTGAGATCCATGGCCAGAAAGAAACTGGTGATAGATTTATGCCCAAAGGAGTTTGTATCTGCCTGGTTGCTGGAAGGTTAAAATATAGGACGATGACTCAGAGCTGGAGATAACCTTAGCATTCGCTTTCTAGATGAAGCACCTGAAGAAGATGCAATCTTCCTGAGATTCCTCTACCGGCTTTTGGCTGAATTAGCTTACGACCTCAGGGCCCTGGTTGAATCCTAACTGATATCAAAGCAAAGTAAGACCTCAAGTCTTCTGAGATGCAGGATGTTTACTTGCCTTACTACTGAGATGCAGTTTTCAAGCTCACCCCATTTCCAAGTCCATGTCAGGTCTTATCCCCGCACCCAGACTGACCCAGTCAACAAATATTTATCAGTCACCTCCAATAAATAAAGGAGGCACCAGTGTGGAAGAAACAGAGTCAACAGTCTAGTGGAGAAGAGTGGCATGATACAAGTATTTGCATACGAAATTACCTAAACAAATGCAAAGGCACAAAGGAGTGGGGTGAGGAAGTACAGAGTATGTGGGGGCATCTGACAGCCTAAGAGTTCCAGGAAGGTTCTCAGCCAAGACATGGAGGGTGGGTAGGAGTTAGGTAAGCCAAATATCCTGAGACTCTGCTATGGGAGAGGGGAGACATGCTCAGGAAATGGAGAGCAAAGCAGAGTGGAAGGAGCAGGAAGGACAAGAGAATTTCTGCCCCTGGGGGAGACCCGCGGGTGGGCCCAAGCCAGATCCTCCAGCGCCCTCGCAAAACAGTTTGGACAGTTGTCTAAAGACAAACTCCTCAGTGGGGAAGGTCACATTGATCATCCCACCAGGGCTGTCTGTGTCCTGTGGTCAAGGTGGCACCATCCCCATGGTCAAGGGGAAAGTAGGTCAGGCATGGTGGCTCCCGCCTATAATCCCAGCACTTCAGGAGGCCAAGGTGGATCACTTGATGTCAGGAGTTTGAGACCAGCCTAGCCAACATGGTGAAACCCCGTCTCTACTAAAACACAAAAATTAGCTGGGCGTGGTGGCGTGGGCCTATAATCCCAGCTACCTGTAATCCCAGCTACTCGGGGAGCTGAGGCAGGAGAATCACTTGAACCCGGGAGACAGACATTGCAGTGAGCCGAGACTGAGCCACTGCACTCCTTGCTGGGTGACAGAGCGAGATTCCGTCTTAAAAAAAAAGGGGATGTGGGTGGGGGCAAAGTCATGGTGCTGAATGTTAGGACACCGGATTTTCTTTTTTTTTTTTTTTTTGAGACAGAGTCGGAGTCTCTCTCTGTCGCCATGCTAGAGTGCAGTGGCACAATCTTGGCTCACTGCAGCCTCCTCCTCCCAAGTTCAAGCAATTCTCCTGCCTCGGCCTCCTGAGTAACTGGGATTACAGGCACCTGCCACCATGCCTGGCTAATTTTTGTATTTTTAGTAAAGATGGGGTTTCATCATGTTGGCCGGGCTGGTCTCAAACTCCTGACCTCAGGTGATCCGCCCGCCTCAGCCCCCCAAAGTGCTAGGGTTACAGGTATGACTGGACACTGGATTTTCTGCACTGCAATTATCTCCCTCCAGGCCTTAGTATCCTGCCTGTAGCATGGGTCAGTAAGTCCAGACCAGGTAATGTCTGGTCTTAATAGACATTAGTTAAAGCAGTAATAATAAGAATAGTAGTCTGGGCACAGTGGCTCACGCCTGTAATCCCAGTACGTTGGGAGGCTGTGGTGGGCAGATCACAGTTTCAGGAGTTCGAGACCAGCCTGACCAACATGGTGAAACCCCGTCTCTGCTAAAAATACAAAAATTAGACTAGCATGGTGGCACGTGCCTGTAATCCCAGCTACTCGGGAGGCTGAGGCAGAATTGCTTGAACCCAGGAGGCGGAGATTGCAGTGAGCCGAGATCATGCCATTGCACTCCTGCCTGGGCAACAGAGTGAGACTCCATTTAAAAAAAAAAAAAAAAGTTTCAGTGAAGAAGTGGGCCAGGCGCAGTGGCTCACACCTGTAATCCCAGCACTCTGGGAGGCTGAGACAGGATTACCACTTGATCCTAGGAGTTTGAGGCCAACCTCGGCAACATAGCAAGACCCTATCCCTACAAAAAATACAAAAATTAGCAAGGCATGGTGTTGTGCCTGTAGTTCCAGCCACTCAGGAGCCTGAGGTGGGAGGATTACTGGAGCCCAGGCAGTCAAAGCTGCAATGAGCTATGATCACACCACTGCACTCCAGCCTGAGTGATACAGTAAGACGATGACTCAAAACAACAAGTAAACAAACAGTATAATAACACTAGCATTTATAGAGTGTTTTCTATGTACCTAGTACTGTGCAAAACACTTCTCATTGAATCTTCATGACAACCACATGAATAGGTAACTATGATTATACACATTTGACAGATGAGAAAAAAAGACTGAGGAATTAAGTAAACTGTGCAAGGTCCCCCATCAAAAAAGTGAAAGAGCTAGGATTCAAGTCCGAGTCTGCTCTGACACCCAGCCTGACTCATCTGCCATCTCTTACAGCTAAGAAACTTTAGGAAGTTTTGCCGGGCGCGGTGGCTCAAGCCTGTAATCCCTGCACTTTGGGAGCCCAAGACGGGTGGGTCACGAGGTCAGGAGATCGAGACCATCCTGGCTAACACGGTGAAACCCCGTCTCTACTAAAAAATACAAAAAACTAGCCGGGCGAGGTGGCGGACGCCTGTAGTCCCAGCTACTCGGGAGGCTGAGCCAGGAGAATGGTGTGAACCCGGGAGGCGGAACTTGCAGTGAGCTGAGATCCAGCCACTGCACTCCAGCCTGGGCGACAGAGTGAGACTCCGTCTCAAAAAAAAAAAGAAACTTTAGGAAGTTTCAAAACCTGAAAAATCCATGATGGCTTATGCCAGTTTAACATGTTTTAAGGCTGTTTCAGCTGCTTTGAACTTTTAACAAGGTGCCCTGTGTGACTCTGGATGGCTCCCAGATGAAGCACTGAGGAAGCATTCCCTGAGGCGTGGGGGCCTCCTTGAGATCTAATAGCACTGTGGCGTGACGAACACAGAGCGGACAGAAACCACACCTTTGCACCCCAGCCTTGTGAACCCTCACCAGGTCTACTCAGGCCAGACAGGGATCCTGAGGTTGTTTTTGCAGGAGCCTGGCAGGGCCCTCTCTCTCTCCCTAACAAACCAGGCTGTCATTCCCCTCACCTTGCAAACAGTCTCCCTCCCAGGCACCGGGACTGCTGCCTTCTTCTGCAGCATAAATGTGAACACTGTTGTGGAATGCCTGCCATACGCCCGTGGGCTTTCGCCAGAGGGCCTCCCGCCAGTGATCTGCCCTTCAGAAACTGGCTTCGGATTTCTCAGTCTCCTTTTGTGACCTTGGTGGCGAGAGGTTTGGGAGTCTAAATGCAAGAAAATGAAAGATCAGAGCTGTGTGAGTTGCCAGAGTCCAGAGAACAATCTGGATGGAAAGACTACGAATGTCACGTGAGTGAACCACCTCATTTTACAGGTGAAAAAGCTGAGGTCCAGACAGGAGACAGACTGCACACAGAGGACACAGACATTCAGGAAAAGGTTGAGACAGCAGGTCAAGTTCACTTCCAGGGAGCCTTTATGGCGTTGGGACTGCTCAATGTTTTTTCCTCCTCTTCCGGTAATGCACCCCCATCTCTTTTTGGAATTTTCTCTTTTTTAAAAAATTTATTTTTGGTCAGGCGTGGTGGCTCACACTTGTAATCCCAGCACTTTGGGAGGCCAAGACGGGTGGATCATTTGAGGCCGGGATTTTGAGATCAGCCTGGCCAACATGCCAAAACCCCATCTCTACTACTAAAAATACAAAAATTAGCCGGTTGTGGTAGTGCACACCTGTAATCCCAGCTACGCGGGAGGCTGAGGCACGAGAATCACTGGAACCCAGGAGGCGGAGGTTGCAGCAGTAAGCCGAGATTGTGCCACTGCACTCTAGCCTGGGTGACACAGCGAGATCCTGTCTATATATACACACACACACACACACACACACACACACACACACATAAATTCTTTGTTTTTAAATTTTTTAAAAAATTTTTTAGTAGAGGCAGGTTCTCACCACGTGGCCCAGGTTGGTCTTGAACTCCTGGACTCAAGTGATCCTCCTGCCTTGGCCTCCCAAAATGCTGGGATTACAAGATTACAAGCAAATGTCACCAGGCCCAACCTGGAATTTTCTCTTACCCAGTGTGGTGGTCTTTGTAAGCTCAAGGAAGTGCCCGCCCTCTTCTAGCCACAGAGATGCCCACAAGAGACAGAGCAGACTCCTTCTCTCAGGACTCTGAATCTTTTTTTTTTTTTTTTATTTTGAAACGAAGTCTCGCTCTCACTCCAGGCTGGAGTACAGTGGCACGATCTCGACTTATTTCAACCTCCGCCTCCCAGGTTCAAGTGATTCTCATGCCTCAGCCTCCCAAATAGCTGGGACTACAGGTGCCATGCCCAGCCAAGTTTTGTATTTTTAGTAGAGACAGGGTTTCACCATGTTGGCCAGGATGGTCTCGATCTCTTGACCTCGTGATCTGCCCGCTTTGGCCTCCCAAAGTGCTGGGATTACAGGTGTGAGCCACTGCACCCGACCAGACTTTGAATCTTAACTGGAATGACCCTGGACAGAGCACATCTCTTCTGGTGGTTGTCCCTGGAGTAACTGAGTCATCCAGCTCTCTAAACACTTGGCATTGCCTGTGTCAAACCTGTCTCAACACTGGCTTCCCTATCTCCATCAATTCTA
Organism: Theropithecus gelada; assembly: GCF_003255815.1. Lineage (NCBI taxonomy): Eukaryota > Metazoa > Chordata > Mammalia > Primates > Cercopithecidae > Theropithecus > Theropithecus gelada. The sequence continues at coordinate 130,057,019 of NC_037676.1, forward strand.
AAGCTCTCCAACACCCTTCTAGAAAATTTCTCTTAGGACTAAATTAGCCAGTAGGAGTTTCTATTTCTTGCAACTGAAAAGCCATGAAGGATGAAGTATTCTTTAAATTTTCCCCACAATTTCATGCTGTCTTGCTCTGAGGCAACGACCTTAAAAAAAAAAAATGGCACAGAGACAGAAACACTGCAAGTCATAACAAGGTATACATATAACCAAACCCTGGGTAGTTGCATCTTTTGAGTCATTGGCTGCATATTTTGTTCGTTCACTGTCTACACTTGGGGATAGTTTGTACTGGAGTTCGGCCCCCACTCACAACACAGCTGATAGGGTGGTCTACAGACTGTAGTGTCTCCACTCTTACTGTCTCAAATATCAAACCCAAATAAACTCTGTGCTGTTTAAACACAATTCTCAGTTTTCTTTTTAAACTGCCTGTTTTGTTTTTTTTTTGAGACGGAGTCTCGCTCTATCACCAAGTTGGAGTGCAGTGCAGCAGCACGATCTTGACTCACTGCAACCTCTGCCTCCTGGGTTCAAATGATTCTCGTGCCTCAGCCTCTAGACAGCTAAGATGACAGGCACCCACCACCATGCACATGCCCGGCTAATTTTTGTATTTTTACTAGAGACGGGGTTTCACCATGTTGGCCAGGCTGGTCTCCAACTCCTGTCCTCAGATGATCCACCTGCCTCGGCCTCCCAAAGTGTTGGAATTGCAGATGTGAGCCACCAGGCCTGGCCAAAACTGTCATTTAAGAAATTATTATTTTATGAAAGGTTTCGTGCTAAGGATTTTGTATACCATCTAATCATGTGAACAATTCTACAGATGGTGCATTACTATCAGCTTAATGGCACTAATGAGAAAACTGGCCCTCCAAAATGGGAAAAGGGCAGTTGTAAATGAATGTCAAGGTCACATAGTTAACAGCGGTGGTCTTTAGGTATAATCCCAGCTCGATCTGACTCCAGAGTCCTTGCTCTAAAACCTTAGGCTGAATTGCCTGGAAATGACTCAGTGGTGCCCCAGTCAAGTGGTTCTCTGTTCAGGGAATGCCCCACCATAGATTCTGACAGTTGAGTATCAGAATCTCCAGGGAAATTGTCATTTGAAATGCATATTTAATATGATGTTATAATTTTACATTTGGAAAGTAAAAAGTAGGCTGGGCGCAGTGGCTCGTACCTGTAATCCCAATACTTTTGGAGGCCAAGGCGGACTGATTACTTGAGGTCAGGAGTTCAAGACCAGCCTGGCCAACATGGCGAAACCCTATCTCTACCAAAAGTACAAAAAAATTAGCCAAGTGTGATGGCATATGCCTGTAGTCCCAGCTATTTGGGTGGCTGTGGCACGAGAATCACTTGAACCCAGGAGGCAGAGGTTGCAGTGAGCCAATCGTGCCACTGCACTCCAGCCTGGGTGACAGAGCAAGACTCTGTCTCAAAAAAGTAAGTAAAGTAAAACATAAAGACAATCCCAATGTTTTCAATAGAAACCAGGCGACCTTTGAGAGTACAAGTGGCTCCTGTGGTTGATTAGGTTTGGGTGTTCCCAGGCAAACCGGGATGTATGATCACCTTTCCACAGAAGAGAAAACAGGTGCAAGTAGGTGAAGATGGCATAGCCAACAAGTGGTAGCGTAGGTATCAGAACCTATCAGAATCCTGAAATAAAACAACACCCAACATTCCCCAGTGACTTTTCTGACAGCCCGAGTTCTTTCAACCTTTTAAAACTCTGATCAAAACTAACTTCTGCCAGGAAGCCCTTCCCACTAACTCCAGCTCCTTCTGCATCTTTGTCATCTTTGTCTTGAGACAGCCACAGTGCTGGAATTACAGCCACCTAGGACTGTACTTCATGAATTTTCTGCTGAATTATAGACTGTGATTTTTCATGTGTGTGTGCACATATGTATACAGGAAATCCTTGCTTTGTACGGTTCTATTTTTTTTTTCTTTTTTTCTCAATGCGATAGTACATCTCATGTTAACTGAGACCTCACCTTGGTTACCATGGAACCATGAAAAATGAGGACACAGTTCTGATACCAATGAGTTTCCATGAATACAGTGTCTTACAAAGTGAGGAGAGCCTGTTTCCTGTTTTTCTTTCTCTTATTTATTCATTTATTTATTTTGAGATAGGGTCTCACTCTGTCACCCAGGCTGGAGTGCAGTGGCACAACCATGTCTCACTGCAGTCTGGACCTCCCAAGCTCAAGCAATTCTCCCACCTCAGCCTCCAGAGTAGCTAGCACTACAAGCGTGTGCTACTTACGACACCTGGCTACTTTCTAAATTTTTGTAGAGATGGGAGTCTCCCTGTGTTGCTCGGGCTGGTCTTGAACTCCTGGGTTCAAGCAATCTTTCTGCATTGGCCCCCCCAAACTGCTGGGGTCACAGGTGTGAGCCGCCATACCTCGCTTGTTTTTCTCTTATGATGGTATAATAGTTTCTTAGGATTGCCAAAACAGATTATGATGAACTGTGTGGCTTATAACAATAAAAATTTATTCTCACAGTTCTAGAGACTAGAAATCTAAAATCAAGGTGTCAGCAAGACTGTGCTCCCTCTGAAGATTCTAGGGGAAAGCCATTCCCTACCTTTCCCAGCTTCTAGTAGATGCTGGCATTCCTTGGCATTCCTTGGCATGTAGATGCATCTCTACAATCTCTGTCTCTAACTTCACATGGCCTCCTCCTCTGCACGTGTATGTATCTCTGTATGCCCTTGATTTTTTTTTTTTTTTTTTTTGAGACATAGTCTCGCTCTGTCACCTGGGCTGTAGTACAGTGATGTGGCTTCAGCTCACTGCAACCTCCACCTCCCGGGTTCAAGCAATTCTCATGCCTCAGGCTCCCAAGTAGCTGGGACCACAGACGCATGCTACCACACCCAGCTAATTTTTGTATTTTTAGTAGAGACGAGGATTCACTACGTTGGCCAGGCTGGTCTCGAACTCCTGACCTCAAGCGATCCACCTGCCTCAGTCTCCCAAAATGCTGGAATTACAGGCGTGAGCCACCTCGCCCAGCCTGGATTTAAGGATTTAAATCAGTCATTGGATTTAAGGTTCACCCTAATTCAGTATGATCTCATCTTAACTAATCACATCTGCAAAGACTCTATTTCCAAACAAGGTCACATTCTGAGGTTCCTGGTGGACCTGAACTTGGAGGACCACTATTCAGTCCACTACAGGTGGATAAGCACCTCCAGGGCTGGATTTATAGCTTAAATCAACTCCACTCCCAGTGCTAAACTAGCAAGTACACACAGCAGGCACTCAATCATCCAGGTAAGACCCATTCTCAGGGGTAGATCTGAATCAGGGCAATGAGCTCCATTCACTGGAAACCAGTTTTATTTTCTCCTTCAAGCCCTTTGTATAGCCAACCACTCCCAAGCCCATTTCCTTCCCTTTTTTGACACGGCTTTCTCTTCCTTCTCCCCACCCACCCTTGCTGCCTCTTCTCTTTCTTCCTCCCGCTTTCCCGCCTTGAATGACAGTTTAGGGGAAGCCGTGTGTGTATGCATGTGTGTGTGCATGGGAATGCATTCTGGAAGTAAGGAAATGCTTCCTCACTTCAAGCACCTTCACCTATTCAAGCATGTTGTTATTCTCTGCTTTTATGGTGCAAGACCATTAGAGTTCCTCTGAAAGTTGAACTAAATTCTCAACCCTTAGTCAAATGTCCTCTCTTAGCCACACACCCTTCCGATTTTTTTCTTCCAGAAGTCCCAGGCGAAAAGGTTCCTCATTGCTAGCACTGCCTGTGCCTTCCTCTTTTTAGTTTCTGGATGTCAGTTCACTTTTTTGGTGAAAAATTAACAATATGTTGTCACTTCATGAACGCTATGCGCCAAGCAGTGTGCCAAGCCCTTCACATACATTATCTCGCCCATTCTTTATGTGTTTCTCGTTGTACCTAGGAGAATACTGACAGCTTAAGCAACAAGGTACTTTGTCAAAAGTCATGCAGCTGATTGAAGGTGGAGTCAGAATTCGAACCTACGTTCATCAGATTCTAGAGTGCAGTCTCTCCACCACAGCATAGGGTTGTGAAAGCAACTCTTGGGAACATTATTCCTTTAGACTGCTTCCTAGCCAAGCTTCCTGAAAACACATAAGACCATTGAGTACTAATTGCTGTTTTCTTTAAGGAGTTAAGGTTAACAGACTCTTTACACTTCCCTTCTTCTCTGAAATCGTTGGGGTGGGAGTAGGGGTTGCTGCTAAAAGGGAACTCATTGACAACCTGCAGATTTTTATACAAAATCCCCTTGGAATTGGTTTTTCTCATAGCAGTTGCTTTGAGCTTCTGAGTGCAATAACTTAAGGTCTAAAATGAAACCTCCTCAAAATTTCAAAATACTCCTCCTTGTTGGCAGATTTCCATTAAACTTGATTCAGCATTTTCAGTCAGGGAACAAGTCACAGGATATCCCCAAATCAGAGGCAACTAACAGGCACTCTCATTATGGTAAACTTCTCGCAGTTTCATGAACAAACCATTCTCTCCTGCCTCTTTGCACCTTTTCCTTCTACCTGACCCCTCTCTCTGAACCCAACTATTTGCCTGTTCGTTTGTCCTTCAAAGTGGCACAGCTTTGAAGGAGGCATTTAGCCATCCTGGCTCTGCCCTGGAGGAGTCCTTATCTGAACCCTAAAGCAGCCCTTGATGGCTCACTCTTAGTGAAGGCTGGGAAGGAGAAGGTTGTTAAAATCTGGGCCCTGCCCCAAATCTACTGTGTCAGAATCTCTAGGGTGGAGCCTGGGGAAGATGCATCTCAACAAGTTCTCCAGGCGCTTGGGCAGATGTCCTGGGCCAAGGTTCCAAGCATTGAACTGTTACTTCATCTTCACAATTTTTATCTTGTACTTTTTTTTTTTTGAGACAGAGGTTCACTCTTGCTGCCCAGGCTGGAGTGCAATGGCACGGTCTCGGATCACCACAACATCCGCCTCCCGAGTTCAAGCAATTCTCCTGCCTCAGCCTCCCAAGTAGCTGGGACTACAGGCATACACCACCACACCCGGCTAATTTTGTATTTTTAGTAGAGATGGGGTTTCTCCATGTTGAGGCTGGTCTCGAACTCCTGACCTCAGGTGATCCGCCCACCTCGGTCTCCCAAAGTGCTGGGATTACAGGAGTGAGCCACCGCACCCAGCCTTTATCTTGTACTTTAGAAAAGATTAACAAACACTGATGTGGAGCTTACTGTGTTCCAGGCACTCATGCAGTGATCATAGCAACCCTAGTGAGGTACATACCATTATCATCCCTGTGCTGCAGACAAGGAAACAGGGGCACCAAGAAACTGGTCCGAAGTCACCCGTCAAGTAAGCAGCAGAGCTGGCTCCTGCCTGCTGTACTCTCTTACTTCTTTGTATCTGTGGATTTTTTTTTTTAATTTAAATAATTGATTTGAGGCTGGGCGCGGTGGCTCATGCCTGTAATCCCAGCACTTTGAGAGGCCGAGGCGGGCGGATCATGAGGTCAGGAGATCGAGACCATCCATGCTAACATGGTGAAACCCTGTCTTTACCAAAAATACAAAAAATCTAGCTGGGCGTCATGGTGGGCGCCTGTAGTCCCAGCTACTCGGGAGGCTGAGGCAGGAGAATGGCGTGAACACGGGAGGAGGAGCTTGCAGTGAGCCCAGATGGCGCCACTGCACTCCAGCCTGGGCGACAGAGCAAGACTCTGTCTCAAAAAAAAAAAAAAAAAAAAATTGATTTGCATTTCATGTAAAATCTATGAGGGCAGAGATTTTCAGCTGTTTGTTCACTGCTGGATACCCATGGGCTAGAGTAATGCCAGGTGGAGTAGCAGTCAATATATATTTGTCAAGTGAATAAATGTACAGAGAAAATCTTACATGGAATTAAGGTGTTGGTTATATTTTTTCCTAATATTCACTAAAATTACACAGATATAATTATTACCATAAAAAGTCTGTGTAGTCAGGGCGCGGTGGCTCAGGTCTCTAATCCCAGCACTTTGGGAGGCCGAGGTGGGCAGATCATTTGAGGTCAGGAGTTCGAAACCAGCCTGGCCAACACGGTAAAACCCTGTCTCTACTAAAAATTCAAAAATTAGCCGGCCATGGTGGCGGGTGCCTATAATACCAGCTACTTGAGAGGTTGAGGCATGAGAATCGCTCGAACTCAGAGGCAGAGGTTGCAGTGAGCCGAGATCACACCAATGCGCTTCACCCTGGGTGACAGAGTAAGACTCTGTGTCAAAAAAACAAAACAAAACAAAACAAAAAAAATTCTGTGTATCGCCTTAAGTCCTGTCCCATTTCCATACTGGTATCTATACTCCAGTTTGGGAAGCCCTAAGCTCCAGCTTACTTTTATTATTATACTGACCACAGTAAACTGTAATTTATCTTCCAGACTGTAAGCTCTCAGGGACTCGACTTACCCACCCTTGTGTCCCTGTGGTTGAGGGTAAAGGCCAGCATTGCCATTCTCCATTCTTGCTAGAGAGAACTGGTTATAGATTTGATGGTTCCTTCAAATCCTTTGAGATATGAAAGAAAATGATAGGATTCAATGGATGGCAAGAACAACAAGAGGAAGGAGGCCTGGACTGGAGCCCACTAAAGGGAGGACTTCCAGGTTTGAGCTGATGAGCATCAGGACACCTGTACTCTACTTTTGGCTGATTCTTCATGTCCTGGAGACAGTCTACTTCTTTGAACTGGTGGCCGTTCTCAGGCTGTGAATTCCTTGAGATAAAGATCATGTTTTTCTTGTTGTTCACCAGTTTATCTGCAGAACCTGCTTCGTACCTGGCACACAGAAGATGCTCAGTAAAAAAATGTGGGTTGAATGAATACATGAAGGAAAAATTGTTAAATATGTTCTGATTAGGAAAGTACAGCATACCTTCTCCCTCATTTCCTTCTGTGTCCACGGTCTTCTAGGGCTCTAATATTTCCATAAAATATGGGTTTATGGAAGGCAATCTGGTTGGAAAGGTTGATTTAAAGCTGTATGGGAGGCCGGGTGTGGTGGCTAACACCTGTAATCCCAGCACTTTGGGAGGCCAAGGAGGGCGGATCACGAGGTCAAGAGATCGAGACCATCCTGGCCAACATGGCGAAACCCCGTCTCTACTAAAAATACAAAAATTAGCTGGGCGTGGTGGTGTGTGCCTGTAGTCTCAGTTACTTGGGAGGCCGAGGCAGGAGAATTGCTTGAACCCAGAAGGTGGAAGTTGCAGTGAGCCAAGGTCAAACCACTGCACTCCAGCCTGGTGACAGAGTGAGACGCCGTCTCAAAAAATATGTACATAAAATAAAGTTGTATGGGAAAAGCATTATACATAAACTGGAAAAATGACAATAAGACACATAAAAGAAAAGGGACTGTGGAACTTGCCCTGGGGAAGAGTATATGTCCAGTCCCACCCCAAGACCTACCAGATATCAGCCGCCAGCCCCCTGTTTGTCAAACTCTGGGACTGGTGCAGTGACCTCACCAGAAGGCATGAGCTCCAGTTAATTATTCAGAATATTGGTTCTGCTTCGGATGAGATGCCAATGAGAGTATCACCAGCTAACTGCAAGCAGGGGGGAAGTCAATGGTAATTAAACTTTGTTTCCTTGTACACAGCAGCCAACCGCAAGGTACACAGGAAATATACAGGCAGAAGTTGCCAAGGGCAACTTCAGATGAAAACTAGCAATAAAATCAGGTACCACTCCAAAAAAGAGACACTAGAGAAGAACCAAGCTAGAGCTATACGGAATTGTACCTGAGATAGTACACACACTTATGCTGTCTCAGGGTCACTACCATCTTAACATATCAAGCTGAAAATGTCACCCCCATCTGGAGAGTGGGGCACGTTTTATTGAAAAAATGTTTTCTCTTGTTTGCTTATAGGCTCTGCACTAGTGGCTGGTTCAGTAATAAATCTGTAAGGACCAAATTAGCCAGGCATGGTGGTGCATGCCTGTAATTCCAGCTACTTGGGAGGCTGAGGCAGGAGAATCACTTGAACTCGGGAGGCAGAGGTTGCGGTGAGCCAAGATTGTGCCATTGCACTCCACCCTGGGGAACAAGAGCCAAACTCTGTCTTTAAAAAAAAAAAAAAAAAAATGTAAGAACCTTTTTAAGGCCGGGCGCGGTGGCTCAAGCCTGTAATCCCAGCACTTTGGGAGGCCGAGGCGGGTGGATCACGAGGTCAGGAGATCGAGACCATCCTGGCTAACATGGTGAAACCCCGTCTCTACTAAAAATACAAAAAAACTAGCCGGGCGTGGTGGCGGGCGCCTGTAGTCCCAGCTACTCGGAGGCTGAGGCAGGAGAATGGCGTGAACCTGAGAGGCGGAGCTTGCAGTGAGCCGAGATCGCGCCACTGCACTCCAGCCTGGGTGACACAGCGCGAGACTCTGTCTCAAAAAAAAAAAAAAAAAAAAAAAAAAAAAGAACCTTTTTAAAAATAAATAAGTAATAAATTAGAAAAAACAAAAAACAAAAACCAGATCGTGGCTCCTATCTTGGGCACTTCTTGCATTCTGCCTCCCATCAGTCATGCCAGGGGACGTCGGCTGCCACTTTGATGGCTGCACTTTGGAGAGGCCCATGGGGGAGGAACCAATGTCTCCAGCCAACAATCAGTGAAGACCTGAGGCCTTTCTAAAGGCATGTAAGTGACCCCGAGAGGGAATGCTCCCAGAGTCCAGCCTTGAGAAGACCACAGCTTTGACAGCGAGCTTGAGTGCAGGCTCCAGAGAGACCAGGAGCAGAACCACCAACTAGGCTGAGCTTGGATTCCTGTCTCATAGAAGGTGTGAGATAATTAGTGTTTATTGTTTTTGCTTGTTAACTTTTCAGGTAATTCGTCACACAGCAATAGATAATTAGTATGTCATTAAAAAAAATTAGTCTGGGGCCACGCACAGTAACTCATACCTGTAATCCCAATACTTTAGGAGGTCAAGGCGAGAGGATTGCTTGCATTCAGGAGTTAGAGACCAGCCTGGGCAACATAGCCAGATCCCATCTCTACAAAAAAATTTTAAAAATGAGCTGGGCCTTCAGCCAGGTGCAGTGGCTCATGCCTGTAATCCCAGCACTTTGGGAGGCCAAGGCGGGTCGGTCACCTGAGGTCAGGAGTTTGAGACTAGCCTGACCAACATGGTGAAACCCTGTCTCCACTAAAAAAATACAAAAATTATCCGGGCATGGTGGTGCACTTCTGTAATCCCAGCTACTCAGGAGGCTGGGGCAGGAAAATTGCTTGAACCCAGGAGGCAGAAGTTGCAGTGAGCTGAGATGACACCACTGCACTCCAGCCCGGGCAAGAGAGTGAGACTCCGTCTCAAAAAAAAAAGAAGAAAAAAAAAATTAGCTGGGCCTGATGGTGCATGCCTGTGGCCCCAGTTTCTCGAGTGGCTGAGGTAGGAGGATCACCTGAGCTTGGGAGGTCAAGGCTGAAGTGAGTCTTGATCATGCCACTGTACTCCAGCCTGGGCAAACAATCTCTGAGACCCTGTCTCAAAATAAATAAATAACTCCATAGAGATAGTCATTAGCTTTGTTCACCAAATATTTCCAGTTCTCCGTCCTCCTGGGAACACGGTAGAATTAACTTCCCTGCCCCTTCTATTAGGTGTGGCCTTCTTACGTGGCTTGGCCAGTGAAATGTGAGTGGAAGTGAGATAGGACAGTTCCAGGCAAAAGTTTTAATATCCAGTGTGCAAGTCACTTTGGATGTGTCTCTTTGTTCCTGTATGGCAATACTGGAAGCATAGGGATAGAGCATTTTCGTCTGGGCTCCTGGCTGAGCATGACACAGCACAGAACCACCCAGTGAACCCAGGAGGAACATATAGCGTAAGAAATAAGCCTTTGTTGAGGCCAGGCACTGTGGCTCAAGCGAGTAATCTCAGCACTTTGGAAGTCCAAGGTGGGTGGATCACCTTGGCCAGAAGTTCAAGACAAGCCTGGCCAACATGTTCAAATGCCATCTCTACAAAAAATTCAAAAATTAGCTGGGCATGGTGGCACATGCCTGTAGTCCCAGCTACTCAGGAGGCTGAGGCAGGAGAATCGCTTGAACCTGGGAGGTAGAGGTTGCAGGGAACTGAGATTGCATTACTGCACTCCTGCCCGGGCAACAGAGTGACTCCACTTCCAAAAAATTAAAAATAATAATAATAATAAGCCTTCATTGTTGTACGTCACTGAGAATTTGGAGTTGTTACTACAGCAACACCTAGCTTACTTTGACTCACATGAACCACAGTGTCCCTTTGACAACTGTAATTTAACTCAAAATGTAATTCAATCAAACCTGCAGTTAATCAACAGACCACATTACCATTTTGTTCACCTGAGTTATTAGTATTTGCATCTAAACCAACTGTGGTCACTTAATAGGAATATCCATAAAGATCATCATTTTATTATAGTCACCTTTATAAGAATTCATGGGAGAAACCTCTATCTCAGTGCCAAGATAACTCTTCTCTTTGGAACCAGAGATTGTAACCTTACTTTTATTTATTTATGTATTCATTCATTCATTTTGAGATGGAGTCTCACTCACTCTGTTGCCCAGGCTGGAGTGCAGTGGTGCAATCTTGGCTCACTGCAACCTCCACCTTCCTGGTTCAAACGATTCTCCTGCCTTAGCCTCCCGAGTAGCTGGGTTTAAAGCTGCGCCACCATGCTCAGCTAATTTTTTTATTTTTAGTAGAGATGGGGTTTTACCATGTTGGGTTGGCTGATCTCCAACTCCTGATCTCAAGTGATCCACCCACCTTGGCCTCCCAAAGTGCTGGGATTACAGGTGCGAGCCACCATGCCTGGCCTATAACTTTACTTTTAATATGTTTATTTTATTTTAAGCTCTGAGGACATTAGAAGCCAATAAATGAAGAAATTTCCCTTTTTGCCCTGGCTGGTAGGAAGCTCCAAATCAAACCGCAGTCTATCTACAGCAAGCTCTTAAGACTGTATGGCACTTATTTTTAGGACTAACCTTGTCCTTGGCTTCATTCTATTTTTCCTTTTTTTATTTTTGTTATCCTGATTTATTTACTTATTTTTTCTCTTGTTGAAATATATAGCCATGAGGAACCTCACATCCATTTTCAAATGAGGAAAGAACATTAAAATGTAGGCAGCATAACCTGTAAACAGCAGTGACAGAACAAGCTCAAGCATTAGCATCGGAACATATCTGGGCTTCATCTGAGTTTGACTATGTAGTAGCTGTGTAACTTTGTAAGAATCATTGTGTCTCTGTTTCTTCCTTTTTTTTTTTTTTTTTTTTTTTTTTTTTGAGATGGAGTCTGGCTCTGTCGCCCAGGCTGGAGTGCAGTGGCCGGATCTCAGCTCACTGCAAGCTCCGCCTCCCGGGTTTACGCCATTCTCCTGCCTCAGCCTCCCGAGTAGCTGGGACTACAGGCGCCCGCCACCTCGCCCGGCTAGTTTTTTTTTGTATTTTTTAGTAGAGACGGGGTTTCACCGTGTTCGCCAGGATGGTCTCGATCTCCTGACCTCGTGATCCGCCCGTCTCGGCCTCCCAAAGTGCTGGGATTACAGGCTTGAGCCACCGCGCCCGGCCTGTTTCTTCCTTTATAGGAGAAGTCAGGGTGAGAGGCTAATAATATCTCCCCTGAAACTTTGTGTTGAAGATTATACTGGGGAAAGTACTTGGCCCTTCATAAGAGCTCTTACCAAATTTTAGTTCTTTCCTTCCTCAACCCCAAATCCCTTGAGCAGCTATTTGCTCTTGGCCTTGCTCAATCATCTTCCCAGATGGTATGCAATGCACTCTGGTGAGCTCAGAAACATCCCCTGCTGAGGAAATGGATTTCAGCTGCATCAGGAGAAACTTAGGTCAGAAGAAAGATGGGGAAAAGAAGGACTGAATAACAGAAAACTATGTCTGTCCAGTGCCTACTACAATCCTTAGCATACATGAGCTCATGCAGTCACAGTGGGAACAAGCAGGCAGAAACTCTGGTTTCTGGCAGACACTGGTAGACGTTGCAGTGTGCCACAAAGGCCACGGGGCTGCCTCTGAGAGGCGTCCCAACGGGGAATCTCTTCAGTGTGGTCCTGCTAGAAAGCAAGAGATAGGTTATTCCAGTTCATATTTTAAAATAGTATTCATATATGTAATTCTGTGTGATGCATAAGGTGTTGAGCAGGGAATCCAACCTCAGCACTACTGACATTTTGGGCTGGATAAGCTCTCTGCTGTAGGGACCATTCCGTGTCTTTTTTTTCTTTTTCTGAGAAGGAGTCTTGCTCTGTCCATCGGGCTGGAGTGCAATGGCATCATCTCAGCTCACTGCAACCTCTGCCTCTCGGGTTCAAACAATTCTCCTGCCTCAGTCTCCTGAGTAGTTAGGATTACAGGTGTGTGCCACCACGCCCAGCTAATTTTTGTATATTTAGTAGAGACAGGGTTTCACCATGTTGGCCAGGCTGGTGTCGAACTCCTGACCTTGTGATCTGCCTACCTTGGCCTCCCAAAGTGCTGGGATTACAGGCGTGAGCCACCGTGCCTGGCCACCTGTTCTATGTCTTATTGGATGTTTCTGTATCTCTGGCCTTTGCCCACCAGATCCTAGTAGCTCTCCCATCCCAGGTCATGACAATTAATAATGCCTCCCGACATTGCCAAATGTCCCTTGGGAGGCCAAATTGTCCCCTCTCCTCCTGTGCGAACCAATGATGTAAAGTAACAAAGCACTGTGGCATGGTTCAGTATTTATTAAGCATTCACAGAATGTGGAGAGAGAAAAATGCGTATGACCTGGGCTTGCTCCTTAAGCAACTCGTGACTCATGTGGCAGTAGGGGAGACAAAGTGTCCATATATAATTGCCTTTAAGTGTGGCCAGTGCAGTAATAGAGAAATGAGTGAGGAAGGAAGTACAACCTGAGCTCAGCGGGGGAGTGGACAGCTCTTGTCAGAGTAGAGAGCGGGGGGATGCTTTGGTAGAGCCTGGATCTGAAACTGCTGACTGCCCTCCCCAAAGAGGGCCCACTCCCTCCTTGGTTGCAATTCTTTTTTCAGCACCCTGTATGTTTTCTTCATAGCAAGGTCTATTATTTATTTGAGACAGAGTCTCATTCTGTCACCCAGGCTGGAATACAGTGATGCTATCTCAGTTCACTGCAACCTCTGACTCCGTGGTTCAAGCAATTCTCGCTCCTCAACCTCCCGAGTAGCTGGGATTACAGGCACGCCTCCATGCCGAGCTAATATTTGTATTTTTAGTAGGGACAGGATTTCACCATATTGGCCAGGCTGGTCTTCAACTCCTGGCCTCAACTGATCTCCCCACCTCAACCTCCCAAAGTGCTGGGATTATACACATAAGCCACTGCACCTTGCCAGCAAGGTCTATAATGTAAAACAATTCTTTTTTTGGTTTCCTCTTTTTTTTTTTTTTTTAGACAGAATCTTACTGTGTCGCCCAGGTTGGAGTACAGTGGCACGACTTTGGCTCACTGCAACCTCTGCCTCCCAGGTTCAAGTGATTCTCCTGCCTCAGCTTCCCGAGTAGCTGGGATTAGCGGCATGCACCACCACACCTGGCTAATTTTTGTATTCTTATAGACATGAGGTTTAATAGACATGAGACCATGTTGGCCAAGCTGGTCTCAAACTCCTGGCCTCAAGTGATCCTCAGCCTCCCAGAGTGCTGGAATTACAGGCACAAGCCACTGCACCCAGCCTGTTTCTTTATAAATGTATTTGTCTACTTCCTTTACCAGCCCCTAAGGATGAAGATGGCTTTTGTCTTGTCATCTCCGGAATCCCTGGCCTCCGGCATAGGGAGAACCTAAATCAGAGACTCAACAGCTATTAAGGGGAGGAAGGAAACAAGAAAATAAGGAAAGCAGGGAGGAAGGGAAGGAGAAAGAAAGGGAGGGAAGGAGGGAGGAAGGGAGGAAGGAAGGAAGGAAGGAAAGAAGGAAGGAAGGGAAGGAGGGAGGGAGGGAGGGAGGGAGGGAAGGAAAATCAGGGATTCCCCGTAATTTGTAGGGCCCGGTGCAAAATGAAAATGCAGGCTTCCTTACTCAAATGTTACTAAGAATTTCAAGACAGTTACCACAGAGCATTAAACCAAATGTGGGCTTTTCTGAGAGGGGGGCCCTTTGTGACTGCACAGGTTTACCTGCCCACGAAGCCCTCCTTTGGAGACAAGCATCATGAATGATCAGCAGTTAGGCAGACCTTGCCTCTGTCAATCCGCACCTTGGTGGGTAGAGGTAGTCAATGTGACCTCTAGCAACCACACCATGTTTCTTAATAGCTGAAGCCAGTTTCCCAGAAGAGAGCAGAGCCCATGTAAGTATGTCCTTCCAAATTCAATGTTCATAGTAAGAAATACTGTAGGACATGTTTTTTTCAGTATAAGCTGCACGACGCATTGCTTGGTGAAAGCTTGCTAAAACTCTCAGCAAGCCCCAAACAGAGTTGCAGTGTGTGGAGTTCTGGATCAAAGCCTGCCTGCTGAAGGTAGAAAGTACTGAGTTTCTACTAAAGAGGCCCATTCAGCGTCTAGTCAAATCTTTATTCTGTGCCTGGCGAACATAGCAATTTGTTTTCAACCCACAGAATGAGCTGCAGATAAACGCTCTCTGATCCTATCTCTGGTAAAACCTGTAATTTACAGGCTATTTTAGGGGATAGCTGTAATTGGAACTTTTACGTTATGTTTTACTTTCAGTTGTGATTACCCACAGCTCCATTTGCTTAGATACATCTAAAGGGCACCTGTACTTGGGTCTGGTTATGACTTTGCATGTGGTGTGTGTGTGAGTGCATGTGAGTGTGTGTTCATACATACACGCATGCCCTTTCGTGAAATTTGCACATATATAAATATGAAATGGTTAATTACTTTATTTGCTTTGTGTCTGTTAAGCCTAGAAAAAGCTGGTAATCCCAAAGACATTGGAAATACCATTTCCATATAAAGTCAGCAATCCCATTACCAGGTTTATACCCAAAGGATTGTAAATCATTCTACTAAAGAAACATGCACATATATGCTTATCACAGCACTATTTACAATATCAAAGACTTGGAACCAACCCAAATGCCCATCAATGATAGACTGGATAAAGAAAATGTGGCACATATATGCCATGGAATACAATGCAGCCATAAAAAAGAATGAGTTCATGTCTTTTGCAGGGACATGGATGAAGCTGGAAGCCATCGTCCTCAGCAAACTAACACAGGAAGAGAAAACCAAACACCACATGTCCTCACTCATAAGTAGGAGTTAAACAATGAGAACACATGGACACAGGGAGGGGAACATCACATACTGGGGCCTGTCGGGGGGTGGGCGACAAAGGGAGGGAGGGCATTAGGACAAATACCTAATGCAAGTGGGCCTCAAAACCTAGATGATGGGTTGACAGGTGGAGCAAACCACCATAACACATGTATACCTATGTAACAAAGCTGCATGTTCTGCATCTGTATCCCAGAACTTAAAGTTAAAAAATATATATAATATATAATATAAATATATTATATATTATAATATAATGTATTATATAACATATAAATATTTAATATATAATCAATATAATATATAAAATATTATATAAATATATAAATATAATATATTTATATAATATATATAATATTATATAATATATACTATATAATATTATATGATATAATAAATAATATATAATATATAAAATATATTATATATTTATATAACATATAAATATATAAATAAAATATATAATATATAAATATATAAGTATTTTTATATATATGTTGATTTATAATGGTCTCCTTCAGGAACGGAAAAGAAAAGTAAAGAAAGTTTAATCTACTAGGCATTTCCTTATCATGTTAGTCTCTCTCATATACGTGATCTCATGAACTCTTCACAAGAACCTGAGAGATGGCTACTATGACAATTCATTTAATTTTATGTGTCAGCTTGACAAGACCAGGGGATCACCAGAGAGCTGGCTAAGCATTGTTTCTGGGTGTGTGGGTGAAAGTGTTCCTGAAGGAGATTTGTATCTGAATTGGTAGACTGGGTACAGATCACCCTCTCCAGTGCAGGTGAGCCTCACTCAGCCTACTGGAGGCCTGAATAGATGAAGAAGGCAGAAGACGATTGGATTTGCTCCCTCTCTTCCTGGCTGCTGGAGCTCAATTGAACTTCCCCTGCCCTCAGCACTCCTAATTCTGAGATCTTCAGGCTAGCATTGGAATCTATACCAAGACTCTATACCAAGACTCTCAGACTTTCCAGCGACACCACCAGCTTTCCTAGGTCTCCGGCTTGCGGACAGCAGATCGTCAGACTTTCCAGCTGCCATAATCATGTGAGCTCAATCCTCATGATAAATCTCTTTTTAGCGATATAGATAGATAGATAGATAGATAGATAGATAGATAGATAGACAGATTAGATAGATAAATACCACTTCAGAATTGTAGCTAAGAAATCTGTAACTCCAAAACCCACACAGGCCAGGCTTGGTGGCTTATGCCTGTAATCCCAACACTTTGGGAGGCTAAGGTAGGTAGATCGCTGGAGCCTAGAAGTTCAAGACCAGCCTAGGCAGCATGACGAAACCCAATCTCTACAAAAAAATATTAAAATTAGTAGGGCTTGGTGACACATGCTTATAGTCCCAGCTACTTGGGAGGCTGAGGTGGGAGGATGGCTTGAGTCCAGGAGGTCGAGGCTACAATGAGCCAGGATCATGCCACTGTATTTACAGTCTGGGAGATAGAGAGAGACTCTGTCTCAAAAAAAAAATATTAGTGTAATAAATAAATAAATAAAACCCATATGCTTTTCATGAAACCACATTTCTTCTTGAAGAGAGTAAAAAAGGGATGAAAGAAAAATGGAGTTATATTCTTTTCCTTGACAATAAAAAAAAAGTACACTGGGCCGGGTGCAGTGGCTCACGCCTGTAATCCCAGCACTTTGGGAGGCCAAGGCGGGCAGATCATGAGGTCAGGAGATCGAGACCATCCTGGCTAACACAGTGAAACCCCGTCTCTACTAAAAAATACAAAAAATTAGCCGGGCGTGGTGACAGGCGCCTGTAGTCCCAGCTACTCGGGAGGCTAAGGCAGGAGAATGGCGTGAACCCGGGAGGTGGAGCTTGCAGTGAGCCGATATCACGCTACTGCACTCTAGCCTGAGCTACAGAGCGGGACTCCGTCTCAAAAAAAAAAAAAAAAAAAGGTACACTGAAAACTATCCCATTAGAAATTAGCCTAGACTCAACTGCCTATTTTGTTGGCAGCTAAAATTCCATCTTCTTCTACTTGTTCAACCTCAGAGAGTCAATCAACAATCAGGCAGCCATAGTATTAATAACTGTTACAAGCCATAGTAATGGAAAATTCAAAAGAGTAATAGTTTGGACTGTGTATGGTTTCAGAAGGTATTTTTTACTACTTTTACTGTTAGGAATGACTAGAAAATCATTCCCATCACCTCCAGCAAACTATTGACTCCACACTAGCCTTCAATTCTTGAGAAGAGTGTGAACTAAGGTCGCTTGGGGGATCCACTTTCTTTCTTTCTTTTTTTTTTTTTTTTTGAGACGGAGTCTGACTCTTGTCCCCCAGGCTGGAGTGCAGTGGTACGATCTCGGCTCACTGCAACCTCCGCCTCCCGGATTCAAGTGATTCTCCTGCCTCAGCTTCCCAAGTAGCTGGAACTACAGGCACTCGCCACCAAGCCCAGATGATTTTTGTATTTTTAGTAGAAACGGAGTTTCACCATGTTGGCCAGGATGGTCTCGATCTCTTGACCTTGTGATCCGCCTGCCTTGGCCTCCCAAAGTGCTGGGGTTACAAGCGTGAGCCACCGCGCCCAGCCGGGGGATCCACTTTCATGGTGGTGCACTCACATGGATGGCAGGTAAGTTGGTGCCAGCTGTCAGCTGGGAGCTGCACTGGGACTGTGTGCTGGGAACCTGGGTTTTGCCATAGCTTTATTGGGCTTCCTTGCAGCATGGTAGCTTGGTTCTCTTTTTTTTTTTGATGGGGTCTTGCTCTGTGGCCCAGGATGCAGTACGGTGATACAATCATGGCTCACTGCAGCCTCAACCTCTTGGGTTCAGTGATCCTCTCACCTCAGCTTCCCGAGCAGATGGGACTACAGGTGCATACCAGCACACCTGGCTAATTTTTGTACTTTCTGTCACGATGAGCTTTCACAATGTTGCCCAGGCTAGGTTAGTTCAGTTCTAAGAATGAATGGCCCAAGAGCTCCAAGGAGAGGCTCTATTACGTTTTATGACCTAGCGCCAGAAGTCATAGCATCACTTCCCTTGTAGTCACAAGCCCAGCTAGATTCAAACAGAGGGGACACTGAATCTACCCGCCAGTGGAAGGAATACCAACCCACACTGCAAAAAGAGCTGATAGGAGGAGAGACTTTCTTAAGGTCATTTTTGGGAAGTACAGTTTGTTACAGAGTGGTTGTAACGAGTTAAACATTTTATGAACAATATGTACTTAGATGCCTGGTAAAGCACCTGGCATGTAGCAGAGACCCAATTTGTGGTGGCTGGTTTACACACAGATATGGAACCAAGGCTAGTCAGAATCTCAGGGGAGGTCTTCAACAGGTATTCGGGGTGCAGTGATTTCCAGATGGCCTATTTTGCAGTGATCTGGATCACCCTTGCTCTCACCTCACAATCACAATAAAGAGTGTGACTGCCCTGACATTTTGCTTTCTGTATTGCTCTCCTTTTCCGCCAGTTCATAACCCACATATTTGGTCAATCATGTGAATTACCAGAGACAGGCAACACTGTGGCATTGTTTAGTCACATCCCATTTGTCTCACGGCTGGGTCTATCCAAACTGTCTTGTATAGCTTGGCCCCAACACAGTTTGTCTACAGTGTGTGAAAGTGGATGTTAGTGATAAGACAGGATGTGAACTTGACCTACTGTCAGTCAAATAGGAGGTTTTGGCATGGAGTGCTTCTGAGCCACTCCGTCTCAGCTGTAGAGATGCCAGTAGAGCAACAGAGCTTCTCTGTTCAACTGATTTGGAGCTGGAAAGAACCCTCAAAAGGGGCCCAGAGACAGAACAGCACTTGCCCAAGGTCATAGAGCAATTTAATGTCAGAGTCATGAATTAGAGCAGGGTTTCCCAGCCTCACCACTATTCACATTTTATTTATTTATATGTTTTTAAATATAAACAAAATGGGCTCAGTGAGTAGCTATTGATATTTATTTATTTATTTATTTATTATTTTAAGATGGAGTCTCACTCTGTTGCTCATGCTGGAATGCAGTGGCACGATCTTGGCTCACTGCAACTTCCACCCACTGGGTTTAAGTGATTCTCCTGCCTCAGCCTCTCAAGTAGCTAGGATTACAGGCAGGTGCCACTACACCCAGCTAATTTTTGTATTTTCAGTAGAGACAGGGTTTCACCATTTTGACCAGGATGGACTTGAACTCCTGGTCTCAAGTGATCCACTGGCCTCAGCCTCCCAAAGCGTTGGGATTACAGGTGTGAGCCACTGCTCCCAGCCACTATTGACATTTAGACCACAAAATTCTTTGTTTTGAGAGGGTTGTCCTGTGCATTGCAGAATAGTTAGAAGCATCTCTGGCCTCTGTATATCAAATGCTGGTAGTATCTTTTTCTCAATTTGTAAAATGGCCAAAAATACCTTTAGATACTGCCAAATGCTCCCCGGGGCCGGGGATGGGGGATTACCTACAATAGAGAACCACTGGACTAAAATTCGGTTCCTCTAGTTGCTTGTAAATCCATCCAGCTAAAATATTATTCTGCTAAAAATGTATAAAAACCAAATTCAGATGCTGAGCTGGTAGGGCTTTACTATAGAAAGAAAACACACACAAAAAAAGACAAATTAAAATATAGAACCGTCTACGAGATAACAGGTCTGATTTCTCCAAAAAGTCAAAGTCATGAAAAAAAGGAGGCAGGAACGACTCTTGGAGATTAAGAGACTCGTGACCTTGTCCTTGATTGGACCTGGTTTTAGAAAAACATAGCTAGAAAAGATATTTGAGAGACAGTTAGAAAAACTTGATTATGCTATTATTGTTTAATGTTTTAAATTGTGGATATCATGTTGTGGTTAAGAGAATGTCCTTGTTTTGGGGATATGCATGTTCAAATATTTAGGGATAATCTGTAACTTACTCTGAAATATCTCAGCCATGAAAAGTAGTCAAATATGAGGAAATGTTAATAATTAACGAACCTACATTGTAGATCTATAATTTTTTTTTTCTGTATGTGTGAAAATGTTTTTAAAATAATGTGAAGAATATAAATAAAATAAAGGTAAAATTAAAAGAAACAAATTGTGACTGGGCGCGGTGACTCACTCCTGTAATCCCAGCACTTTGGGAGGCCGAGGCGGGTGGATGACCTGAGGTTGGAAGTTTGAGACCAGCCTGATCAACATGGAGAAACCTTGTCATTACTAAAAATACAAAATTGGCTGGGCGTGGTGGCACATGCCTGTAAACCCAGCTACTAGGGAGGCTGAGGCAGGAGAATCGCTTGAATCTGGGAGGTGGAGGTTGCAGTGAGCCGAGATGGTGCCATTGCACTCCAGCCTGGGCAACAAGAGTGAAACTCTGTCTCAAAAAAAAAAAAAAAAAAAAGAAAGAAAAAGAAAAAAAATTGAAGTTTTCTGAAGTTCACAAAGATGTTCATTGCAGCAATGTACATAAAGAAAAAAATCAGACACAACCTAACTATTTATTCCTAAGCAATCCCTAAACATAGTTAAATAAACTCTGGTATTCTAGATGAGGTAGAATATGTGCAACATTTGCAAAGAGAAAGATACAAACTTTTTTTTTTTTTTAGACGGAGTCTCACTCTGTAATTCAGGAGTGCAGTGGCATGATTTCAGCTCACTGCAACCTCCACATCCTGGATTCAAGCAATTCTCATGCTTCAGCCTCCCATTAGCTGGGATTACAGGCATGTGCCACCACACCTGGCTAACTGAAAGATACAAACTTCTGTTGACAAGCCTGAATTTGCAAACAGGAGTGAAAATATTGTGACTCAATAATGACTGTCAAGAGTTTCCCTCATCCTGGGACATCAGTTTTCATGAGGGCAGCCAGAGTTATCAACTCTAATTCTCAGATCGGCAATCAGTAGCTGTGATGCAGCAGCCCTGTGGATGCTGAGCCATCCAGGATGAGATCATACGTGATGGACATTTAAATCTCAGCCCAGTGATGATCTATCCTGCAAGAAATACCACTTTCTTTATTTTCTGAATGTTGGCTTTGCATTAAACTTCCATTCCACTGGCATAGTAAAATTCCCACCTCCGGAAATTTAGCATTTCCTTTTTCTCAGGATGTGTCTCTCTGGAGGAGATTTTGGGTTAAACCATCTAAAATGGCATATATGTATTATATATACATATTTAAATAAACATAAAATATAATATATAATTTAATTAATGTATAATATATAAATATATATTTAAATATATTTAAAATGGCATATATATTATATATTTTATATATATATATATTTTTATATATATATATATATTTTTTTTTAAGAAAGGGTCTCCCTCTCTCACCCAGGCTTAAGTGCAGTGGTGCAATCACAGCTCACTGCTGCCTTGACTTCCTGGGCTCAAATAATCCTTGTGCCTCAGCCTCCAGAGCAGCTTGGACTACAGATGCAAGCCACACGCCCGGCTAATTTTTATATTTATGGTAGAGACAGGGTTTTGTCATGTTGGCTAGGCTGGCCTCCAACTCCTGCACTCGAGTGATTCACCTGCTTCAGCCTCCCAAAGTGCTAGGATTACAGGCATGAGCCACCACACATGAAAAAATGGCCAATGTTTTTAATCTTCCAAAATTCCAACTTCATA
This sequence comes from Theropithecus gelada, assembly GCF_003255815.1. Classification (NCBI taxonomy): domain Eukaryota; kingdom Metazoa; phylum Chordata; class Mammalia; order Primates; family Cercopithecidae; genus Theropithecus; species Theropithecus gelada. Next base: position 130,078,949 of record NC_037676.1, read on the forward strand.
CAGTTCAATCTAAAACATAGGACCATGTTCACTGAATGGGGATGGGGAAGGGACTGAGGAGAGGGAAAAATAGAATATAACTGCATGTCCTAATATGGATGGCTTTCCAAGACAAATTCATTATTGAGAATGTGTATATACATATACAAACAGATAGATTGCCAACCACTGAGTGAAAATAGCTTTATAATAATATAAGAAGGCTGGGCACAGTGGCTCACATCTGTAATCTCACCCTTTTGGGAGGCTAAAGTGGAGGCACTACTTGAGTCCAGGAGTTCAAGACCAGGTTGGGCAACGTGGCAAGATCCTGTCTCTACAAAATTAAAGAAAAAAAAGTTAGCTGAACATGGTGGTGTTCACGTGTAGTCCTAGCTACTTGGGAGGCTGAGGCAGGAGGATCACTTGAGCCCAGGTGTTTGAGGCTGTAGAGAGCTATGCTCTCCAGCTGGGATGATGGAGTGAGGCCTTGCCTCCAAAAACAAAAACAAAATAATAGTAACATAAGAAAGGCACACATGGAACAAGGCTATGTATTTTCTTGAGTGTTTGTGTATGTGTGTATTAAAAAGTATATGTAGAGATGGGTTATACGTATACACGAACATGTATATAGATTTTATATTTAAAATGGTGGGAAACATAACATTCAAATGGACTGCAATGACTGCCTTGGGGAATCAGGGATTTGTAGTGAGTACTGTAACGTGCTGCTCAAATTAGTCCGTCATGACCAAGACAGTTATTATCCCAGCTGGCAGCAGTGCTGCTCGCTGCCTTTCTCTGTGAGCTGACTCCTCCAAGGTTCTGTCACTTCCCCAGAGGCAGCTTACCTCCAGGAGCGCCAAGGCAAAGTTCCCTTGCCCCAACTATGAACTTCTCTAAAGGACCATCTCAGTGGCAGGGCTCCCTGTGAGGTTGGCTGAGGCCTCTGAGGCCCATGTTAATCCCAAGGGCACTGCCTAATAATCTTCCTGCATGCATATCTGCATCTTATTTGTTTGGGTTTTTTTTTTTTAGACATAGTCTTGCTCTGTCACCCAGGCTGGTTTCAGCTCACCTCAACCTCTGCCTTCCGGGTTCAAGCTATTCTCCTGCCTCTGCCTCCCGAGTAGCTGGGATTATAGGTGTGTACCACCATACCCAGCTAATTTTTTGTGTTTTTAGTAGAGACAGGGTTTCTCCATGTTGGTCAGGCTGGACTCGAACTCCTGACCTCAGGTGATCTGCCCACTTCAGCCTCCCAAAGTGTTGGGATTACAGACGTGAGCCACCGCACCCAGTCTGATTTAGCTGAGTACTGCTGACCGGGTGTCGTGGCTCACATCTGTAATCCCAGCACTTTGGGAGGCCAAGTTGGGTGGATTACCTGAGGTCAGGAGTCTGAGACCAGCCTGACCAACATGGTGAAACCCCGTCTCTACTAAAAATACAAAAAATTAGCCTGGCGTGGTGGCACACGCCTGTAATCCCAGCTACTCGGGAGGCTGAGAACAGAGAATTGCTTGAACCCGGGAGGCGTAGGTTTTGGTGAGCTGAGATTGCGCCGTTGCACTCCAGCCTGGGCAACAGGAGCGAAACTCGTCTCAAAATAAATAAATAAATAAATAAATAAATAAATAAATAAATAAAAATTAAAAAAAAAAAAAAGGCTAAATCAGCACCATTACTGCTTACTCACAAGCATTTAATGGCTTGTATCTTACCGAATGTAGTCTCATGCCTTATATAACATTGTCCTCCAGCCCCTACACAATGTGGTGCTCTATTACTCCATTATTTCCTTATGCTAGATATTCACATGACTCACTCCCTCACTTCTCCTAGACTTTAAATAATGTTACCATCTCTGTAAAGCCTCCCTCAATCTCCCTATTTAAATTTGCAAAGGCCTGGTGTGGTGGCTTGCTCCTGTAATCCCAGCACTTTGGGAGGCTGAGGCTAAGGCTAAAGGATCTCTTAAGTCCAGGAGTTTGAGACCAGCCTGGGCAGCATAGCTAGATCCCATCTCTACAGAAAATTTAAAAATTTGCTGGTTGTAGTGGCGTATGCCTATAGTGCTAGCTTCTCAGGAGGCTTAGGTGGGAGGTTCACTGGAGCCCAGGAGGTTGAGGCTGCAATGAACAGTGATCATGTCACTGCAATCAGCCTGGGTGACAGAGCAAGATCCTACTTAAAAAAAAAAAACAAAAGTAGATCACTCTGTGAAGTTCTCCCATTTCACTGATGAGAAACTGAGACCTTGAGAGGCAAGTATCTAGTTTAATAACAGAGGAGGAGCAGAAAACAGATGTCCCTTTTCTTGGCACTTCTCACCACAGCTTCTGTCTTTAGTATACATAATTTTTTTTAGGAGCCAAGAAATTCCATGATGGCAATTTAAAAAGCAATCAGCTTCTTTGTGTTTGACCAATGACAGATGGGCGCAGGGTTCTGTTTGCTATAGATAAACTGAGTTGATCAAGACATCAAAGACTTCCTGCCGGATGGGCCAGTCCAACCAGCTTATGATATTTAAAGTTGATGTCAGTGCATTTTAAAAGGTAATAAATTAACCCCATTATTCTTGGTCATTTATAAGGAACTGCTCCTGCTTGGGAGAACCTGTGCTTCTGGTTCTGGACTAAGAATTGCTCAATCTGGACCTCATTAATAGGTCAAGAACTCAGAAGAGCATCCATCTGGCTTGGATTGCCTTCAAGGATGGAGAAAACGGAGCATTATTCTCTAGTTAACGCTGAAAACACCTAGCATAATGCATGGTACCTAGCAGGCTCTGAGAAAACATCTGCTGAATCTAAATGAAAACCATCAACAATGACAAAACCTTTCTAAAATGTTTTGCTTAGGCTAGAGGCGGGGGCTCGCGCCTTAATCCCAGCACTTTGGTAAGCCTAGGCAGGTGGATCACCTGAGGTCAGGAGTTCAAGACCAACCTGGCCAACATGGTAAAACCCCGTCTCTACTAAAAATACAAAAATTAGCTGGGCGTGGTGGTGCACACCTGTAGTCCCAGCTACTTAGGAGGCTGAGGCAGAAGAATTGCTTGAACCCAGGAGGCAGAGGTTGCAGTGAGCCAAGATTGTACCACTGCACACTGGCCTGGGTGACAGAGTGAGACTCCATCTCAAAAAAAATATATATATACACACATATATTTGCCTCATTTTTGTTATAAAGTAGTGGCTATAGTTATGGACTCTGGAATAAGCTGAGAGACCTTAAATAAACCACTGAAACTTTAGGTACCTCAGTTTCCTGTTTGACAAAATGGAATTAATAATAGTGTTTACCTCATAGGTTGTTGTGAGAATTCAGTGTGGTAACCCACAAAAAGCACTTAGACCAATGTCTGGCACATGATAAGCTCTATGTAAGTTTTGCTATAATGTCTCCCTATGTACCAATTAGTTTATTCAACCAACGTGTACCAGGCACCCTATTTTGGGTTCTAAGCTCTGTGCTGGCTATCAGGAATACAAAAATGCAAAGACATGTTTCTGTGTTCCTGTAGCCCACAGCCATGGCAGATACTGCTAAATGAGAATTAACAGACCATTACATTTGTGAGTACATGTTGGTGTATATTTTTCCAAAGTGGAGAACTCACAGTCTTCATTATTTGCTCAAAGGGATCCATGACCACTTCACAGATTTTTAAAATCTGGATAAGGATCACCTTAATTTTGTTATAAATATTGTTATAAATATTGTTATTATTATATTGTTACAAATAAAGCAGAGGCTGGGCACGGTGACTCATGCTTGTAATCCCAGCATTTGGGAGGCCAAAACAGGCAGGTTGCTTGAGCCCAGGAGTTCAAGAACAACCTGGGCAACTGGGCAAAACCCCATCTCTACAAAAAGTACAAAAATTAGCTGGGCATGATGGCACAATCCTGTGGTCCCAGCTACACAGAAGGGTGAGGTGGGAGGATCACCTGAGCTCTAGGAAATCAAGGTTGCAGTGAGCCATGCCTGGGTGAGAGTGAAACACTGTCTCAAAAAAAAAAAAAAAAAAAAGAAAAGAAAAATAATTTCTAGCCAGGTGTAGTGGCTCACGCCTGTAATCCCAGCACTTTGGGAGGCCAAGGCAGGCAGATCATGAGGTCAGGAGATCGACACCATCCTGGCTAACACGGTGAAACCCCATCTCTACTAAAAATACAAAAAATTAGCCAGGCATGGTGGCGGGCACCTGTAGTCCCAGCTACTCGGGAGGCTGAGAGAGGAGAATGGTGTGAACTCGGGAGGCAGAGTTTGCAGTGAGCCAAGTTCCCCCTATTGCACTCCAGCCTGGGCAACAGAGTGAGACTCTGTCTCAACAAAAAAAAAAAAAAAAAAAAGAAAAAGAAAAATAATTTCTAGTGTTCGAGATAGCATAGTAGGGTGATTATAGTTAATGACAATATATTGTATATTTCAAAATAACTAGAAGAGAAGATTTAAAGTGTTCCCAATACAACAAAATAATACACATTTGAGGTGATGGATATCTTAAATACACTGATTTGGTTATCACACATTGTATGCATGTATCAAAATACCGATGTATTCCATAAATATGGATGAGTATTATAAAACAATACAAAGTTTTGGTCAGGTGTGGTGGCTCATGCCTGTAATCCCTACTTGGGAGGCTGAGGCAGGAGGATCACTTGAGCCCATGAGTTTGAGGCTGCATTGAGCTAGGATCACACCACTGCAATCCAGCTTGGGCTATAGAGTGATACTCTGTCTCAAAACACACTTAAAAAAAAAAAAAAACAGAACAAAACTGGGATTCATGGAATAATATTTGTTATGTCTTTGATATAATGTCCAGCTGAGCCAGACTGAGAGATTGTATTGCTTGTTCTCTCCTGTACACTTTCTCCCATTCTTGCCCTGCTTCCCTCTAGGTAGAATATACTTCTGAGTTCATTGACTTTGGGCTTATCAATGATAATTACTTTGACCAGGGGGCTGTGAGTGGGTGTGATAGATGCCAAGTCTGAGAAAAATCATTAAATGCATGTTCAGGAGTTAGAAATGTTTCCCTTGATTTTGCGCTCTGCCGTGAGAACAACACATCCCATATATGAGTTCATCCATCTGCTCAGATCCCCTAATGAGCAGACGCACGGAACCATGTTGAACACAGCCACAGTTAAACTGCACATCTGTGAACAAGAAAGCAAGCTGCCAACCACTGAAACTTTGGAGCTATTTGTTACTGTGGTAAAAGCTAACTGGTACACTGCAGCAAAAGCTAACTGGTATATAATTCATGCTCAATAACTGGCTTCTCCCTTCTCACTTGCCAAGAGCAAAACAGAGAACTTTCAAGGAACTCCTTGAAGATATTGAGGATACAATATTTAAACTGTTAGGAACAATGTCAACTATAAAGACAGAAGAGGCCAGGCGCGGTGGCTCACACCTGTAATCCCAGCACTTTGGGAGGCCGAGGCAGTCGGATCACTTGAGGTCAAGAGTTGGAGACCAGCCTGGCCAACATGGTGAAACCCTGTCTCTACTAAAAATACAAAAATTAGCCAGGTGTGGTAGCAGGCACCTGTAATCCCAGCTACTAGGGAGGCTGAGCCATGAGAATCACTTGGACCTGGGAGGTGGAGGTTGCAGTGAGCCAAGGTCGTGCCACTGATCTCCAACCTGGTGACAGGGCCAAAAAAAAAAAAAAAAGAGAGAGAGTCAGAGATGGGTGGGGTGGAGTACATTAGAATGTGTGTCAGAGACTACCAGCTGTGCACCTATCTCTTTCCCTCTTCTTTGGGTACACCGTATGTCACTGAGCTTTGGCAAAAGGAATGTGGATGAATGTGATGGGCATCACTTCCAGGTCTGGCCTATAAACCCCCACCCCACCCCATGCTTACTCCCACACAGACTTTTCTCCTTTAGGCTGTTTGGAATGGTGACCCCAGGGCAACTTGGAAGCTACACATTGAAGATGAAGAGTTGTCAGCAACCTAGAGCCCTGAATGACTGCCTGGAAGAGCTGCCTCACCACCTGAGCATCTGTGTTGGACCAGCTGGACATTCGCTGAAGCAATTAAAACAGATTTTATTCAATACTACTGACAGTCAGGGAAAGATCTGAGCTCCATTCCAATTTGTGCCCAGGTATCTGGGTATTTTAAAGGGAGAAGGAGGGAGCGGGGGGATGGCAGGGCTTGAGATGAGTTAAGGAAGTGAGAAATTACAAAGAGAAGGAAGGGAAAAGGGCTTGGCCCATGTGGCTGAGACTAGCACAGGACCCTGTCTTCAGGTGTTGGCTGGAATAACCAGTAAGCTCTTTGAATTTTATAGGCAGGCACTTTCAGGGTGGGCTTGAATCATGCTAGGGGGCATGTCCTTGTGCTGTTGGAACCATGTTAGTGTGTGTCCAAGTCTTTTTTTCTTTTTCTTTTTTTTCAGAGACACGGTCTCACTCTGTTGCCCAGGCTGGAGTGCAATGGTGCAATCACAGCTCACTACAGCCTTGAACTCCTAGGCTCAAGTGATCCTCCCACCTCAACCTCCTGAGTACTTGACACCACAGGTGCACACCACCATGTCTGACTAGTTTTTTAAAAAATATTTTTGTAGAGATGGGGTCTCCCTGTTTCTCAGACTGGTCTTCAACTGCTGGGCTCAAGTAATCCTACTTCCTCGGCCTTCCAAAGTGCTGGATTATAGGCGTGCGCCACCATGCCCAGCCTGTCCAAGTCTTTATAGGCTGAGGTTAAGACCTGGTAAGAGATAGGTCAAGAAGAGAATCTTTGTCATCACCCCGTTGGGCTTACTCCGTTAGTTTACAAATGAAACCCAGGAAATACTGATGCAGATGGGTCCCAGCAAGAACTTAAGTACTGGTTATTCTTTTTTTTTTTTTGAGACGGAGTCTGGCTCTGTCACCCAGGCTGGAGTGCAGTAGCTGGATCTCAGCTCACTGCAAGCTCTGCCTCCCGGGTTCACGCCATTCTCCTGCCTTAGCCTCCCGAATAGCTGGGACTACAGGCGCCCACCACCTTGCCCGGCTAGTTTTTTTTTTTTGTATTTTTTTTAGTAGAGATGGGATTTCACCGTGTTAGTCAGGATGGTCTCGATCTCCTGACCTCGTGATCCGCCCGTCTCGGCCTCCCAAAGTGCTGGGATTACAGGCGTGAGCCACCGCGGCCGGCCTAAGTACTGGTTATTCTTTTTTTTTTTTTTGAGACGGAGTCTCGCTCTGTCGCCCAGGCTGGAGTGCAGTGGCGCCATCTCGGCTCACTGCAAGCTCCGCCTCCCGGGCTTACGCCATTCTCCTGCCTCAGCCTCCCGAGTAGCTGGGACCACAGGCGCCCGCCACCTCGCCCGGCTAGTTTTTTGTATTTTTTAGTAGAGACGGGGTTTCACCGTGTTCGCCAGGATGGTCTCGATCTCCTGACCTCGTGATCCACCCGTCTCGGCCTCCCAAAGTGCTGGGATTACAGGCTTGAGCCACCGCGCCCGGCCCAGTACTGGTTATTCTTAACAAATGTTTATGAAGAGCTTATGTACCAAACTCCCTACCACAATCTTCACACCTGCATCTACGATACCACACCTACATCCACAATCTTCATTTGCTCGTCTGTATAACCCTTTGAAATATATGTTATTATTTTCATTTTTAAAATTTATAAATATAAGCAAGCTGAGGATCTGTGTGGTCAAAAAGTTGTCTATTTATGATCATGTACCTGGAGAGTGGCAGAAGCACATTGGAACCGGATCATTTTGGCTCCAAATGTAGTGCCATGTACACAAAGTACATGCGTATATGTATATACTGTAACTGATAGAGATTAGGTGCTTGATTAATGGTAGCTATTTTTTGCCTTGCAATTATTTCCATTTGTTGAAGTCGTCTTCAGCATCTCAAACTCAATGTCTCCTTTGAATAATCTCATTCTTCAAATGAAGACACCTGACTTGGTTTACAGGAAGAGGTTGCAGAAATTTCTCTCTGTTCGGATCTTGCTAGCTTGGGTGTTAGGGGATGGAGCATACGAGTTTGGATTCAGAAGCACTGCACTCTGACCCAGGGTGCTAAGTTGCACAGTTCTGATGAAATACAGCCACAGATCTCCTGAAGTTCTTCCAGACTGGCACGTAGGATCAGGGAGATGGTTTTTCATCATAAACTTCTGAACATTAGTATGCAGGCTCTTTTGCAGGATTTGCTGTGCAAATGTACATTCTCATATTATGAGGTACTGGTGAGGTTCATATGCTCTCCTAGAAAGTTCCAGCATTCTATAATCTAATAAAGCTAAATTTCAGATGGATTAAGAAGTTACTAAGTAACAAAGGAAACTAGAAGAAACCTGACAATTAGAATTAAAAAAAAAAATCAAGTCTTCTGTTTAAGATGCTCTTCAAACAATAGGAATCTCAGTTTGGCTGGGCACTGTGGCTCATATCTTTAATTTCAGCAACTCAGGAACTGAGATGAGAGGATCCCAGACCCCAGCCTCAGTTTCTCCCCAGGAAATGTACAGACCCTGGGGGCCATCCTCATTCAGGTGCTCATTAGACTGATGGCGGTCATGGTGTCCTCATTTCTGAGGGTGATTCCTGGAGAAACAGATGGGAGGATTGAGGAAAAGGTAAATAAATTAGAGCCAGGGCTCTGTGCAAACAAGAGTAAGTGATGAGGCAATGGGAAAGGGATAGTGAAGTTTGCTTGGGAAAATCACAAAACCTGTGGCATCACAGAGCTTATTTGCTAAGTGGTGCAATGCATTCTAGAAAACAATGATGCCTTTGGCCTATTACTACACATCCTGGATCTGGGAGTACCTAAAACACTAAATGCTGGGGCTGTCAGAGGTGGTGGGTGGGATGACAACTCAAAGAACCGAACTCTGCAGGGAATAGTGGCTGTAATCCCAGCACTTTGGGAGGCTGAGGCGGGAGGATTGCTTGAGTCCAAAAGTTCAAAGCTAGCCTGGAAGCATAGCAAGATCTTGTCTCTACAAAAAAAAAAAAATTAATAAAACATTAGCTAGGTGTGGTGGTGTGTGCCTGAGGTCCCAGCTACTCAGGAGGTTGACGTGGGAGCATCACTTGGGCCCAGGAGTTTGAGGCCGCAGTGAGCTAGGATTGCACCACTGCACTCCAGTCTGGGTGACAGACTGAGATTCTGTCTCAAAAAATAATAATAAACTAACCAAACAAACAAACAAGTAAGTAAACTGGCTGAGGCACATACTGAACCTTGGTTAACACAATCCCAATTCTTAATCCCTTTCCTCCTTGCCTGCTTCTGCTACAGAGGTTGGAAAACTCCAATACTTGCTATCCCAGCTTTGCTTGCAGCTAGCAGAGGCCATATAAGAGCTCTAGCTAATGAGGCTGTTTTACTAAGGATTGGTTGGAAGGTTTTTGCTTTTTCTGGCAAAAGGGACATACTTGGCTTAGGCTGCTTCTTTTACTTACTCCTGCTTTAACCGTGGATGTGATGCCCAAGACCAAGAATATGCAGCTCTGACAATATTAAACTCAAACACCAAAGAGTATTGTTTTTTTACATAAGAAGAGGAAAAGTGATCTCTTCTTTTATCTCTCACTTAGAATTGTCTAAGTTCTCCCAGCAGCTCCCCACTAGCTTTCCTCTCGCATGCTATTGGCCAGAATTGGATCAGCTGAGCCAATTCCTGAATTGATCGCTAACAAAGGAAGCAGAATCACATGCTAGGCTTAGACTGATCATTGAGTAGAATGGATCCTGGGGCATCAATCAAAGCATGCCCTATAGCAGGTAAATGTGATCACAAGATAAATAATGACTTTCTGAATATAAAAACCGTAGGAATAAATAACAAATTAAAGGACTGGTGAATATGAGCTTACTGACATAAAAGCAAATTTATAAAACCACTCATAAACAAAAGGAAAAGGCAAATAAGACATCAGGGATAAATATTTGCGATTTACATGGCAAATACAGTGTTAATATCTCATAAGTCATTTCTAAAAATTCACCTTAAGGAAATCATTAAGGATATATGCGATGATTCAGTGACAAAGATGTTTGTAGCAGAAACGTGTTTAATAATGGAAATTTGCAGGCCGGGCGAGGTGGCTCACGCCTGTAATCCCAGCACTTTGGGAGGCCGAGATGGGTGGATCATGAGGTCAGGAGATCAAGACCATCCTGGCTAACACAGTGAAACCCCGTCTCTACTAAAAAATACAAAAAATTAGCCAGGCAAGGTGGCGGGCGCCTGTAGTCCCAGCTACTCGGGAGGCTGAGGCAGGAGAATGGCGTTAACCAGGGAGGCGGAGCTTGCAGTGAGCCGAGATCGCACCACTGCAGTCCAGCCTGGGCGACAGAGCGAGACTCCGTCCCCCCGCAAAAAGAAAAGGAAAAAAATGGAAATTTGCAAGCAAGATGAATTCCCAGCAGTAAGGTACTGGTTAGGTAAAATATGATATAAACTTACAAAGGAATGCTACAGGACTATTGAAAAACAACCTCGCAGAAATATACGTACTGTTATGAAAAGATGATTGTGATGTATTATTAAGTGACAAAATCAGAAAACAAATAATGCACATGGTTTGTTTCTATATACCTGAAGAAAAATGTAGGAGTATGTGTGTGTGTGTATGTGCGTGTAATTATGTAGAAGGGTGTGTATTCCAGAGTTAACAATGGCCATTTCTGATGGATGGTATATTTGTTGATTTTTCTTTTCTTTTTTTTTTTTGAGACAGTCTCGCTCTGTCGCCCAGGCTGGAGTGCAATGGCACAATCTCGGCTCATTGCAACCTCTGCCTCCCAGGTTCAAGAGATTCTCCTGCCTCAGCCTCTCAAGTAGCTGGGATTAGAGGCACCCAGGCACCCACTACCATGCCCAGGTAATTTTCGTATTTTTAGTAGAGACAGGGTTTCACCATGTTGGTCAGGCTGATCTTGAACTCCTGACCTCAGGCGATCCACCTGCCTCAGCCTCCCAAAGTGCTGGGATTACAAGCACTGCACCTGGTCATATTTGTTGATTTTTTTAAACTAGTGAGCATGCATTGCATTTGTAATAAAATAAACAAGTAAAGGAACTTAATTTAGGAAACACATACCAAAAAGTAAATGAACACCTCAACAGCAGAGTGGTCAATGGGCCTAAGCAAAATATGTTCATAAAATAAAGTACAATGAGCCAATAATCAGGCATGCAAGAATTTGGTAATAAACCAGTATGTAATTAAAACAAGAATGAAATGTCTCTCTTTTTATTCCCAACCCATTGAACTGGAATGTTTTCCCCCCATGAAAAGAATAGAGCCTGGTTGGGAGTAGAGGGAAATGTACAAGTTCACAGGTAAAACTGTTCTGAAGAACATTTTGTCAATAGGTAGACATTCAAAAATGCCAATTTTCTTTTGTCTGAGCAATTATTATTATTATTTTTATTTTTGAGATGGAGTCTCACTCTGCCGCCCAGGCTAGAATGCAGGGGTGTGGTCTCGGCTCACTGCTGCAACCTCCGCCTCCCAGGTTCATGCGATTTTCCTGCCTCACCTCCAGAGTAGCTGGGATTACAGGCACATGCCACCACACCCAAATACTTCTTTTTTCTTTTTCTTTTTTTTAGTAGAGATGGGGTTTCACCTTGTTGTCCAGGTTGGTCTCAAACTTCTGACCTCAGGTGATCAGACTGCCTCGGCCTCCCAAAGTGCTGGGATTACAGGTGTGAGCCACTGTGCCTGGTCCTGGTCTAGGCAGTTATTTTAAAATTATTTTTATTTTTATTTTTTGAGACAGAGTCTGTCTCCCAGAGTGGAGTGCAGTAGTGTGATCACTGCTCACTGTAGGCTTGACGTCCTTGGGCTCAGGTAATCCTCCTGCTTCAGACTCCCCAGGAGCTGGGACTACAAGCTTGCACCACCATGCCTGGCTAATTTTTGTATTTTTTGTAGAGATGGGGTTTTGCCATGCTGCCCAGTCTGGTCTCAAAATCCTGGCTCAGGTGATCTTCCCGCCTCACCCTCTCAAAGTGCTGGGATTACAAGAGTGAGCCATCACGTCTGGTCTGATTGCACCACCATGCCCAGCTAATTTTTGTATTTTTTTGTAGAGATGGGGTTTTGCCATGTTGGCCAGGCTGGTCTCGAACTCCTGGCCTCAAGTGATCTGCCTGCCTTGGCCTTCCAAAGTGCTGGGATTATAGGCATGAGCCACCGCACCTGGACAGCTGGCTTCTTCTTGTTGGTCAAATTATCTTGAATCAATTCTCTTCTCGACCCATTTTCTCTCTAGCTCTCTGCTGAGATTTATTGTCTCAATAGTATTTCCTAGTGTTGAAATTACCTTGTTTATTGGCTTGTCTGCTTCTTCTCACTAGAATGTCAACCTAACAAGAGCAGGGACTTGGGCTGTCTCTTGCACACATAGTCCTGAGGACTAGCACAGTGCCTGGCACATAAGAGGAATTTGATAATGTTTGATAAAGGAATGAATGGGTTTTGTAGATAAGGATGCAGATATAGGGCCGGACATGGTGGCTCACGCCTGTAATCCCAGCACTTTGGGAGGCTGAGATGGGCAGATTACTTGAGGTCAGGTGTTTGAGACCAGCCTGGCCAACATGGTGAAGCCCTGTCTCTATAAAAAATACAAAAATTAGCTGGGCATGGTGGCAGATGCCTGTAATCCCCACTCAGGAGGCTGAGGCAGGAAAATCGCTTTGCGGCAGGAGAATCGCTTGAAGCCACGAGGCGGAGATTGCAGTGAGCCCAGATCGCGTCACTGCACTTCAGCCTGCACTTCACTGCACTTCACCCTGGTGACAGAGTTAGACTCCATCTCAAAAAAAAAAAAAAAAAAAAAAAAAAAAAGAGAAGGATGCAGATATAGAGAAGGTGAAGACTGGTACTGAACATAAAATTACTTAATTATAGACCTAATACTAAACAACCATGATAACTGTACTTACAGAATGGAGAGTGGTAATTGAAAGACAATAGCACAACTACGCTAGTGCAGTGGCTCATGCCTGTAATCCCAACACTTTGAAAGGCCGAGGCAGGTGAATGGCTTGAGCCCAGGAGTTAGCCAGGCATGGTGGCACGTACCTACTCAGGAGGCTGAGGTGGGAGGATTGCTTGAGCCTGAGAGGTAAGTCGAGATTGCGCCACTGCTCTTCAGTCTGGATGACAGAGTGAGATACCGTCTCAAAACAAAAACAAAAACAGAAAACAACTAACAAAGATAGGTGAAGTAAAGGGAGATGTGAGAAAATGTGCAAATGTAATAGCAAAAAGTTGTCTGGATTTTACAATGATGAGGCCTACAAATAAAACATCACGCCACTCTTTTCTTGCTTTTCATTATCTTTTCTGAGCCTTTGTAGCCTTATTTAGAAAGCAGTACTTCTCATGTGGGAAATAAATATTTAAAACTTAACAATTCCTTTAGCTTTATGTTAGTTTTCTTTTCTTCTATTAAAAGAAAATTAGATTTCTTAAAAATTGCAACTATGAGATATTAACATTTTTGAATATTTTTCTTATCTATTTTTCAATCCTGCATCCAACTATATATCAAGATGTATGCCTATATGTATCCATCTGTGCCCAAAAAGTCCTCATCTGATATTCAGGAAAATTATTTCTGGCTGATAAAATTTGTTTTTCTTCTCTATTTTTTTTTTTTTGCAGAGTTTTAATGTTTTACAATGTGTGTGTGTGTGTGTGTGTATAAAATACCAGTTTTGCAAGAAGAAAAGTGACTTTTAAAAAATGAAAGCAGGGCTGGACACGGTGGCTCATGCCTGTAAACCCAGCACTTTGAGAAACTGAGGCGGGCGGATCATGAGGTTAGGAGATGGAGACCATCCCGGCCAACATGGTGAAACCCCGTCTCTACTAAAATACAAAAAATTAGCACAGCATGGTGGCACACGCCTATAGTCCCAGCTACTTGGGAGGCTGAGGCAGGGGAATCGCTTAAACCCAGGAGGCAGAGGTTGCAGTGAGCCGAGATTGAGCCACTGCATTCCAGCCTGGTGACAGAGCAAGACTCCGTTTTTAAAAAAAATGAAAACAAAAACAAACAAACGAGAAAACAAAAGCAGATACACCAAAATGTTCATTTTGGATGGTAGGAATATTAAAATATTATTTTTTCTTTATATTTTTACCGAAAAAAATGTTTTAATTCTAAAAAAGGAATTAAAAAAAGGAAAATGTGAATCTAAGATCAGTGCATGAGAACTAGAGACCCAGAGAGGGCAAACAGCATCAAGGTCAAAGTTGAGTGAGTCCTGGGTGAAAGTGTCTTTTCAGTCAGGGGAGATTTTCCATGCAAAAGGGACTGGGAATCATCTGCCAGGACATGGACAGAGGTGTCTGCCATTAGAAGCTGGTCCTCTCATAGCCCACCACCATCCCCCAGGAGGGCACTGGTTTCCTCAAGGTCACAGCCTTTGGTTTCTAGAAAAAACGATTAAGCAGTGAAAGGATTAAGGTCTTACAGCTCCCATTGCATGATGTATAGATGCAGAGTTTTCTAATCATCTTCTCTTTATATTTTAAAAGATGGATGACAACTACAGCCCAGGCACCTGCCCAGACCCTCTCAGATCCAGGCACAAAACAGACACCTGTCTAGTCCCTCACAGAGAGCCAGGCACAAAACAGACACCTGTCCCGTCCCTCACGGAGAGCAAAGCACAAAACAGATACCTGTTCAGCCCCTCTCAGAGAGCCAGGCACAAAGCAGAGACCTGTCCAGCTCCTGGCAAGGAGCTAGGCACAAAACAGATGCCCATGAGTGTAAATGAATCTGTGGAACAGGCAGAATAGGAGCATCAACTGGGTACTTTTTTTTTTTTCAAATAAGAACACTTGCGTTGAGAAGAAGCCACGGGAAGAGATGTGATGAAACACTCCACAGAGAGAGGGAGGAGCCTCCAGGTAGGTTGGAGTGAGTAGGCTGTAGAGCAGCCAGCAGGGGAGAAGAGGGGCAACCTTCTGTCCCATAATATTGAAATCACCCATTTGTGTGTCCAATTTTTCACTGGGCTGTGACGTCCTTCTAGGGTCCGTGTGTAACCCCCTCCCCATCGCCTAGCAGGATGCCTGACTCCCCCTAAGTGCTCAATAAACGTTGAACTGGACGGGCACTGGACAGGCACTGGCGTGGTGGTTCACGCCTGTAATCCCAGCACTTTGGGATGCCGAGGCGGGTGGATCATCTGAGGTTAAGATTTCGAGACCAGCCTGGCCAACATGGTGAAACCTTGTCTCTGCTAAAATTACAAAAATTAGCTGGGCTTGGTGGTGCATACCTGTGATCCCAGCTACTCCTGATGCTGAGGCAGGAGAATCGCTTGAACCCGGAAGGCGGAGGTTGCAGGGAGCCGAGATCAGGCCACTGCACTCCAGCCTGGGTGACAGAGTGAAACTCCATCTCTAAATAAATAAATAAATAAATAAACTAAAATTTGACCTGAACAGGGGCAGCTCTTACATCTGTCCAGTCTCGGATTTATGCGGATAGAACAAGATAAACACATCCCACATGGGAGGCCAGTGTCCACTTGTTCCTTTGGAGGAACTATTGGGCATTTAAGGGACTAGCTGAACACACTCTGTAGGTCAACTCTGCCCGGAGTGGAGGGAGCTGCGCGGACAGCTGACTCTCTGCAGGCGTTTGCAACTGGGCTCCTGGAAACAGCGGGAGACGTCGAAGGAGGAGAGAAGGTGCGTGAGCCCCTCTCACCAGGCCTGCAGATGCTGGGTGGTACCCAAAGAGGCGCTCAGATCACTGGAGCTGGAGCTCAGTCGGCGGTCTTTTGCGGGAACTGCACCCATCCCGGAGCATCTCTGGCCCTCCTATTTCACTGAACTCGCCTTCCTCTCAGAGGAAAGTGGGAAGACCGCTTGCTATCCAGGACGGTGTGGGGAGGGTAAGAGGGCTTAGGGAAAGACCGCGGAAAGCGCGGCGCACACGCCAGCTGGCATCACCGGGGATTCCCTCCGGCTCGGTGGGACTCCGGCGCGCTTGTAGCGAGGACCCCCAGCCCAGGGCAGAGCGTATCCCCTCAGCTCCCCGAGTCTGGGCCCTTGGCGGCCGCAGTGGCCCAGGCCCGCCCCGCCTCCGCGCGCGGCCCTCCCCGGCTCAGTGCCCGGCGCTGCCGGGAAGCGGGCAGAGGGGCGCACCGGGCGGCGGGCGGGGACCTGGGGAAGGCCGGGAGCGCGGGGACTGAGGACGCACGCGGCGGGCCGGGCGGCGCGCGCCTCCCCCCTCCCCCGAGGCCCGAGCGCGAGTCGCCGTGACGTCACGGGCCACCCGCCAGCCCCGCGCTCCTCCGGGCAGAGCGCGTGTGGCCGCCGAGCACATGGGCCCGCGGGCCGAGCGGGCTCGGGGAGGCCGGGACGAGGAGGGGCGACGAGGAGCTGCGAGCAAGGATGTGCCTCGGGACCCCCCGCACCTTCCCGTGGATTTCCTTGCTGAAAGGATGTTGGCGGACCCTGTGACCTGTGGAGACACGGCCAGATCTGCCCTCCAGTAAGTTCCAATTTTGTCCCCTGCGTTTCTGGAAACTCTCGAGCCTTGGCCTTGGGAAGGGATGCGCTGTGAGTAGTCGGAGGGAGGAAAGGGGCTTTCGGAATCCAGCGCGTGTGTGCTAGGTGTGCACTGTCCTCATCATCAGCCTCAAGACTGGCGGCGGGTTTGGGCGTTTGGGGAGGGGGAGGGGAGGGGGATGACACCGGATGGCCGGTGCATAGAGGCAATTCTGGATTTATGAACTTGATCAAAGGCATATTAATTAATCTCTAAAAATAGACCTCTCTGCATTCAGAACAGATTTGGGGCCACGATGTGGTTTGGAGGCCCCTCGGGCGAAACTAGAGGTCTGTGTATGTGTAATCATCCCTCCATCCTTTGACCATCACTCCCCCCTTCCTCCCACCCCCGCTCAGGCTGGGCGAAGGTGATTTCCAAAAACTCAGTAACTCCGTGTTTTGAGACTTTCTCTGCTTTTGCATCGCATGTGAGGGTTTGTTGGGTGCTCCTAAAACCTCATCATGGTAATTCTTCTCGGCTGGGCTATTGATTTAATTAGGTTTGCCTTCTCTTGCTAACGTGCTCTTATTTATGCCAGTGTTTGTGGTTCTGGGTGTAGACTTTCAGGAAGCACAGCCATGAAGCTGCATGTGTCTGTGTGGATGCCTCATGCATTTTTCTAATGGTTTGCAGGCATCGAAGATTCTTCTGTTCACCTAAGCTCCTGACTTTAGGCCCTTCTAGAACATTAGAAAAGAGAAGAAATCACATGCAAGGGTTTAGAGACAAGAGGATGAGGTTTTGGTGTTTCCTTTCTGGTCTTAGGTTTTCCAGAGAGAGGCTGTTAGCCTGGCTCTCGCCCACTCCACCACTGTGAATCCTGGCTACTGGGGCTATTCCCTTGCCGGAAAAAAACAAACAAAAAACAAAACAAAACAAAACCAAAAAACCCTAGAGAAATGTGTTTGTGTGTGGTGGGTGGGCGGAGGCCCTGAGGATGCAGGGACTGTGTCTGCTGTGTTGTCTGTTAAAAGATGTTTCAGACCTATTTTGCATACTGGCAGCGACAAGTTGAGACTTGTTCAACTTGACATAGTCCTGCGGTCATAGCGAATCTTTCTAAAGCTCTGATCAGTCAAGAAGGGGGTTGCATCAATCCTCAGAACCCTGAGTGGAACTTTCTGACGGATTTATTAGGAGGAAAACCTTCCTGGAAGCTGCAGAAGGACTAATACAGAATCCATGTCTGTGAGAAACCTCGTGGCCTGGTCTCCATTATTTGAGATGAGTTACATCTTGGAGGTGAGGACGTGCCTCGTGGTCTAAAACTTCGGCACGAGGGCCCAACTGGAATTCCACTTACGGGTATGACGATGGAAAGGCTGGGCGGCTCCACTGTGGGGTATATGCTGTACCCTTTGAATTCCCAGAGGGGATTTGTTAACTGGTTATGTTGTTTTGCCTGTTTAAGAGTGGCTTATTCTTATTGCCTTATCTACCTTGAGTGCAGAATTTTTGCATAAACGGCTTCTCTTGAAAAATAGAAGTCCATTTTTGTTTTGTTTTGTTTTGTTTCTGATTAGCTTTCCTTTTCCTCTGTCTTAAACACCTGCCCCCGCCCCCCGCTCCCCCCACCTCCATGCTATATGTTTTTGTGGCTGGAGCTTTTCTGCACTGGAAAGGGGGTGTTCTCCCCTCTGTTCTGACATATCTGATCCCCACTAGTTTATATGTTTGCTGGTCTAAAAACCTGGTGAATTCTCACTGTCTACATCAAATCAACTCCCTGTTCTTTACTTTTTCTTTTTTCCGCCTCCTGAGCGGTAGGCAGGCACTCTGGCTGGGTTCTGGAGCCTGTGTTTGCTATGCCCGGGCCTTCTGCCTGCCCGAGATGGACACGT
This sequence comes from Theropithecus gelada, assembly GCF_003255815.1. NCBI lineage: Eukaryota > Metazoa > Chordata > Mammalia > Primates > Cercopithecidae > Theropithecus > Theropithecus gelada. Next base: position 130,097,375 of record NC_037676.1, read on the forward strand.
TTCTCTGGCAGCTTCGTCAAGCCATCTCCTGGACTATAAGACGCCCTGTTCTTTCCTCCTGTTTGTGTGAGTGGCCCTGCATTTGGGCAGACCATCGGCAGATTATCTGGGGGACATGGAAGACCTTGGATAACTGCCGGTCCAGCTTCTCTGGAGAGACAGTGTCAGGCCTGCTGATGGCTGCCTTTTGCTATGAGTTTTATATGTCAGGTGGCTCTTCTGGATGTGTGGCCTTTTTATTTTACATTTCCTTTCATAGTTGGCTGCAGACATGACATTCTCCTTTTTCTCTTGTTTTGCTTTTTTTTTTTTTTTTTTTTTTGAGACAGAGTTTCACTCTTGTTGCCCAGGCTGGAGTAAAATGGCTCGATTTTGGCTCACTGCAACCTCCGCCTCCCGGGTTCAAGCGATTCTCCTGCCTCAGCATCCCGAGTAGCTGGGATTACAGGCATGCACCACCACACCCAGCTAATTTTGTATTTTTGGTAGAGACGGAGTTTCTCCAGATTGGTCAGGCCGGTTTCAAACTCCCAAACTCAGGTGATCCGTCCGCCTCGGTCTCCCAAAATGCTGGGAGGCCTCCCGAGTAACTGAGAGTACAGGCATGGACCACCACGCCCGGCTAATTTTGTATTTTTAGTAGAGACAGAGTTTCTCCAGATTGGTGAGGCTGGTCTCGAATTTCTGACCTCAGGTGATCCGCCCTCTTCAGCCTCCCAAAGTACTGGGATTACAGGAGCCATGGCACCTGGCCTTGTTTTGCTTTTTGTTGTTTCCTGATGCAGGTTTGTGATCTCTTTAAGGGATCAGGACCACATCTCCCTGTCCCAACTTATATTTCCAGTGTCTGTGGTGGGACCCTGACTGAGGATGGGAACAGAGCAACAATCTGGAATCATTTGGACCATTGAGTCCTGTGGACAGTCACTTCAATATCATCCCTAGAGAGTCTCAGAAATTCAAGACCTTTTGGAATGCTGCCAAAATGGGTCCTTTGGCAGGAGCCCCCTTTGTCTTTTCTGTTTTCTGACCTCAAGTAATCTAAGGAACTAAAAATGGTAATAAATGACAATTAATAATAAGAACAATAATAGTGCATGTATAACATGGACATTGTTTATCACGCAAAGCATGTTCTTCACCTTCTCCCTACAACTCCACGAGGCACTTATAATGAAATGTATAGCAATGATAGAATTCTTGTTATGGGGGCAGGGTTGGTTCTAACACTTCAAATTATATGATCTCATATAACTTTCCTGTAAAATAGGATGATTATTATTGTGGTTTTTGCAGATGAGGAACCCACAGCCCAGAGAGGTTAAAAATATCCTCCCAGGTCACACAGCTTGGGAGTGGCAGAGCTGTAGGGACTTGGACCAGTCTTCTGACTTCTTAGTGTGACTCTCAGAAGTTAGAGGATAGTGTGACTTCTTAGTGTGACTCTCAGAAGTTAAGAACAAGCAAAGGGCCGGGCGCAGTGGCTCACCCCTGTAATCCCAGCACTTTGGGAGGCTGAGGCAGGTGGATCACCTGAGGTCAGGAGTTCGAGACCAGCCTGGCCAACATGGTGAAACCCAGTCTCTACTACAAATACAAAAAATTAACTGGGCATGGTGGCGCATGCCTGTAACCCCAGCTACTTAGGAGTCTGAGGCGGGAGAATCGCCTGAACCTGGGAGGCGGAGATTGCTGTGAGCCAAGATCACACCATTGTGTTCCAGCCTGGGCAACAAGAGCAAAACTCAGTCTCAAAAAAAAAAAAAAGAACAAGAAAAGGGTATACCCCTTGGCCGTGAGCAGGAGGACTGAGTGTGTCACCCACCCTCCCCATGCACCTCAGGCACAAACAGAAAGCTAAACATCTTGCACGAAGATACCTCGTGCTTTGGCTGCCAGCCTTTTCCGCAGCCATGGACCAGGCAGAGACAAAGGGGCCAAGAGGTCTTAGGTGAGGGCTGCCATGCTGGAAAATTCTGGGCTGTGGGGCAGGAGTCATGGGTAGAGGTCAGAAGCCTCAGTCTTGGCTGGGTGTGGTGGCTTATACCTGTAATCCCACCACTTTGGGAGGCTGAGGCTGGCAGATTACCTGAGGTCAGGAGTTCAAGACCAGCCTGGCCAACATGGTGAAACTCTGTCTCTACTAAAAATACAAAAAAAAAAATTAACCCAGCGTGGTGGCACACGCCTGTAGTCTCAGCTACTCGGGAGGCTGAGGTAAGAGGATCTCTTAAACCCAGGAGGCGGAGGTTGCAGTGAGCTGAGATTGCCGCTGCACTCCCGCCTAAGAGATAGAGTAAGACTTTGTCTCAAAAAACAAACAAACAAACAAACAAACAGAAAAACGCCTCAGTCTTTGTGCAAAATCTATAATCATTTGCAAGAGGCTGCAATCAGGTATGCCACTGGATTTTGTGACCAAAATTAGGTTTCAGGATTTAGTTACTATCAACCTTCACGGTGGATGGGAGATTGAACTCTTTTTGCCATGATCTTGACCTCTCCCTTCACCCTCCAACAGTCTCTTCTAAGTACTCACCTCTATCTTGGGTATGTTTAGGTGTTGTAGGGACCCTAAGCGTTACAAAGGTTGTGGTGACCCCTCTCCCAACCCTGTCATTAAAAACAAAAACAATGTCAGGTCATAAAACACAAGACTTATATACATGATGTGGAAATGGTCTCATTCATTTTTTGATTGCAAAATTCCGAAATGTTTTTTGTGTGTGTGTGTGCGGGGGGAGGTATGAGATATTGTTTTGTTTATCTACCTCTTTATTATCATTGACTGTGAAATTCTTGAGAACAGGGGCATCTAAGTGCCCAACACAGCCCTGGTGCTTTGTTGAATCAGGTGGCTGTCAAGAGTTGCTGTTTCAGCCCAGCATGGTGGCTTACGCCTATAATTTTTGCCCTTTGAGAGGCTGAGGCAGGAAGATTGGTTGAACCCAGAAGTTTGAGACCAGCCTGGGCAACAGAGTGAGACCTTATCTCTATAAAAAACTAATAAAATAAAAATTAAAAAATAAAGAAAGAACTGCTTTGTCTTCAAGGAAACAAGATACACGGTCTACAGTCATTATCTTTTTAGATGTGAGACAGCTTGACGTGGTGGGAAGTGAGGGGCTTGCCTGTAGGGAAAGTACGCTGATGAAAAAGAAGGAAAACAGACGGTAGTGGGAGGCACTGGGGATGTCTGAGGGAGCTGAGGAGTGTAGATCTGGTTATTTTTGGGCAAATTACTTACTTTCCTTAGCTTCAGTTTCCTCATCTATAGAATGGTTTCCTGTGATGACAAACCAGATGATGAACAGAATGTGTCTGGCAGAGGACCTGGGCTCATAAGTGAGCACACAGTAAAAGTTAGCTAATATCATTACTGTTCCAATTATTGAGCTTTATTACTTCCTGTGGCTGCATGAAGTGGTGGTTTCTGAATACAGAGGTAACATTCTAGTTGCCTAGCTCTTAAGATGGCAGTGACTTCACTATAGTTTTCTGCAAGCATCAGAAACAAACCCTGGCTTATGTAAGTTAGAAACAGATAAGAAAGTAAATAAAGCTGCAGAAGTGGGTCTCAGGAAGGACAGGAATCAGAGGGCTGTCCCTCGGATGTCAGACTGCCTTTGCAAGTTACTTCAGGTCACTATGCCTCCATTTCCTCAGCTGCTGAGCAGGGGAGGAGAATCGCTTCTCCCTCCCAGGGATGGTGCAGAGCACTTAGCAGAGCACTTAGCACAGAGGAAGTAAACCCTTCAGTCAAACATTTGAGTAAAGCAATTATTATTTATTATTCTTCAGGGCTCTTTTTTTCTGGTGCATTAGCCCTAACATTGACTACTTGGTTCAAGACTGATGGATGCATTCGTTTCCTGAGCAGTTGCTGTATGCCTGGCACCGTTTGAGCTGCTGGAGATCCAGCAGGGAGCAGAAGAGACAAACATCCCTGCCCCACTGGAGCTTTTGTCCTAGTGGATGTCACACAGTAGTGGGGCAGGCTGGTCCCCAGAGACAGCTAGGGGACAGATGGAGGCAGTGCAGGCAAAAACTAACTCCTGTGTAAAGTTGCCCTGGCCCCACTGTGTTAACAGTAAAGTGCTTAGCACAGGCTCCGGCACATAGTAGTTACTATGTAGCGGTAGTTGCTATGTTTATTATTGTTGTATTCTCCTCCCTCATAAAATGGCAGCCTCCCTTTCTTCCATTCCTCTTCCTGAGTTATTCTTTCTCCATAGTGCTTATCTTCCTAGTATACCATATGTCTCTCTTCTCCCACTAAATTGTAAGCCATTCATTTTTCCAGGATGTATTTGTTGCGTGTCTACTCTGTGCCGGGCATTGCTATAGATGTTGGGGATGCAGAAAAGAAGAAAAAGGACAGATTTTCATGCTAGAGCTTAGGTTACAGCTGGGTTAGACAGATAAGGAACAGCAGACATAATAAAAAAGGACATGAATTGTGTATTCAAGATTATGAAGTGCTGTGGGAACAGGCAGAGCAGGGCCAGTGTCTGGAGGGCTGGGGCGTGGTGCTGTGCGGTTAAGTTGGCCGGTCAGAGTCAGGGCAGGCTCCATGGAGGAGCTGACGTTAATCTCCACCTGAAGGAGGGGAAGGACGGGCGTTTCAGGCTCTGGGAAGAGCTAGGACAGAAGTGGAGGCAGGAGTGAGCCTGTGTGGGGGAGTGGGGAGCAGCCAGGAAAAGTATGAGATGAGAATGGCGTAAGCAAGGGAGATAGGAGAACCTGAGCAGCATGCAGTGTGGAGCCTCACAGAGAGCCTGCAGGGCATTCCAAAGATTCTGTCTTTTACTCTTTTGTAAAAGTTTTTTGTTTTTTTGTTTTGTGAGCCTTTTGTAGTATTTTTCGTTTTTTTGTTTGTTGTGAGGCAGAGTCTGGCTCTGTTGCCCAGGCTGGAGTGCAGTGGGGCGATCTCGGCTCACTGCAACCTCCGCCTCCCAGGTTTAAGCAATTCTTACGCCCAGCCTCCTAAGTAGCTGGGATTACAGGTGCGTGCCACCATGCCTGGCTAATGTTTTTATTTTTGTAAAGATGGGCTTTCACTGTGTTGGCCAGGCTGGTCTCGAACTCCTGACCTCAAGTGATCCACCCACCTCAGCCTCCCAAAGCATTGGGATTACAGGTGTGAGCCACTATGACCAGCTTCCTTGCAGTGTTTTAAAAAGGAAAGCAATTTGATCTGACTTGGCTTTTGAAATGGTCCGTCTGGCTGCTGTGTTGAGGAGAAACTAAATCAGGGTCAGGAGCCAGAGCACCAGGACAAACATGCACAGAGTATAAGTGCCGGGTCCAGGCTGGAAGTGGTGGACGGGGCCACAGGAATGGACTTCTAGGCTGTTCACTGTTGTATCCCCAGCATCTTAAACTGTGCTCTCCATACGGTAGCTGTGAGCCCTATGTGGGTATCGAGCACTTGAAAGGAGATTGAGATGTACTGTATGTGTTAAACGCACATTGGATTTCAGAGACTTAGTGAGAAGAGTAAGGTATCTCTTTATTTATTTATTGAGACAGAGTCTCACCTGTTACCCAGGCTGGAGTGCAGTGGCATGATCTCGGCTCATTACAACCTCCGCCTACCAGGTTCAAATGATTCTCCTGCCTCAGCCTCCCAAGTAGCTGGGATTACAGGCGCCTACCACCACACCTGGCTAATTTTGTGTTTTTAGTAGATACGGGGTTTCACTGTGTTGGCCAGGCTGATCTTGAACTCCTGACCTCAGGTGATCTGTCCCACTCAGCCTTCCAAAGTGCTGGGATTACAGGCGTGAGCCACTGCACCTGGCCTATTTGTTTATTTCTATGAGACAGGGTCTCACTCTGTCACTCAGGCTGGAGTGTAGTGGTGTGTCCGTAGATCATTACAGCCTCGACCTCCCAGGCTCAGGTGATCCTCCCACCTCAGCCTCCTGGGCAGCTGGGGCCACAGGTCTGTGTCACCGCACCCAGCTAAATTTTTGTAGTTTTGGTAGAGCTGGAGTCTCCCTGTGTTGCCCAGGCTGGTCTTAAACTCCTGGGCTCCGGCAGTCTGCCTACCTCAGCCTCCTATAGTGCTACTGGTTATAAGCGTGAGCCGCTGCGCCCTGCCAAGATATCTCATGAACCAATTATTTGATGTTAATTACATGTTGAACTGATAATGTTTTGGATATATTGGGTTAAATACAGTAAGTTATTAAAATTAGTTTCATCTGTTTTTTCTAACTTTATGGTTACTAGAAAATCTAAAATTACATGTGGCTTGAATCATATTCTCACTGGATGGAACAATGCCTTGGACGAGGTCGGCATTTAGTGAATCAAATGTGTGGGTGAGGCACAGGGGTTCTGCCGTGAATGAGAAACTGTTGCCATCTTCGGGAAGCTGCCAGTGTGGGAGGGAGGCACACTGCAGATGTAACTGCTAAGAGAGAAAGAAGGCAGGTTGAAATGGGACCACAGCCAACCAGGCCTGCTGCAGCCCAGAAGCTGGAAGAGACTCGCCCAGGAGGCAAGGAAGACACTGGGGTGTTGGGTCTTAGCCTGGGCCTTGGTGACAGCAGCGGGCTGGCAGTACAGAGGTTCAAAGCCTCGAACCGGAAGTCCACTGAGGTGGCTGGTGGTATGGGTGAAGGTGGAAAAGGCAGGTGGGGTGAGGGTGAGGTGCAGGCCATCCTGGAGAGCCTGAATAACCAGGCATAAGTGATTTCAACTGGGTCCTGAGAACTGGGCACTTTTCAAAGATTGTCAGCAAGGAGCAGCTTCCCAGATATACATCTAGAAAGATGACAAACTCATGTGGAATGTGGATTTAAGGAGGAAGGTACTTGACTTGAGAATTCGAGGATTTTGGTGGAAGGAGGAAATATGGGCCAGGCACTACGGCTCATGCCTGTAATCCCATCACTTTGGGAGATAGAGGTGGGAGGATCAGTTGAGCCCAGGAGTCTGAGACCAGCCTGGGCAACATAGTGAGACCCTGTCTCTACAAATTTTTTTTTTTTTTTTGAGGTGGAATCTCGCTCTGTCACCAAGGCTGGAGTGTGGTGGTGCGATCTCGGCTCACTGCAACCTCTGCCTCCTGGGTTCAAGCGATTCTCCTGCCTGAGCCTTCCAAGTAACTGGGACTACAGCCACGCGCCACCACATCTGGCTAATTTTTATATTTTTAGCAGAGATCGGGTTTTACCATGTTGGTTAGGCTGGTCTCGAACTCCTGACCTTGTGATCTGCCCGCCTCGGCCTCCCAAAGTGCTGGGATTACAGGCATGAACCACTGCACCCAGCCTCAATTTTTTTTATTTTAAATTAACCAGGCTTGGTGGCATGCACCTGTAGTCCCATCTACTTGGGAGGCTGAGGCAGGAAGTTTGCTTGAACCCAGAAGTTTGAGGCTGCAGTGAGTTACCATTACACCACTGTATTCCAGCCTGGGTGACAGAATGAGACCCTGTCTCTAAAATAAATAAATAAATAAATAAGTAAATGTTTAAAAGCTGGGAGGTGGGGTTGGTAAATTCATAAAACGTAATATTTCTTGAGTTTAATATAAAAAATGCAATCACTGTTTTGTCTTTGCCTTGCTTTATTTTTACTTATTTATTTATTTTTGCAGAGATTGGGCCTCACTCTCAGGCTTCAAGTGACCCTCCCACTTTGGCCTCCCAGAGTGTTGAGATTACACGTGTGAGCCACTGTGCCCAGCCTGTGTGGTTTTTTTTTTTTTTTTTTTTTTTTGTATTTTAATCCTAGTGTATATGTTGCATCCTGATTATTTTTGTTTTGTTTTGTTTTGAGACAGGTTCTCACTCTGTTACCCAGGCTGGAGTGCAGTGGTGCAATCTCAGCTCATTGCAACCTCTACCTACCAGGTTCAAGCGATTCTTCTGCCTCAGCCTCCGAGTAGCTGGGATGTCACCATGCCTGGCTATTTTTTTTTTTTTGTATTTTTGGTAGAGACAGGGTTTCATCATGTTGGTCAGGCTGGTCTTGAACTCTTGACCTCAAGTGATCCCACCTCAGCATCCCAAAGTGCTGGGATAACAGTGTGAGCCACCACATCCAGACACATCCTGATTTTTTTTCTTAGTTACTGTTAGGACATAGGCATTTTTGAATATTATATACACTTTGTCCATGTCATTTTTTTCTTTTTCTTTTTTTTTTTTTTTTGAGAGTGAGTTTCGCTCTTGTTGCCCAGGCTGGAGGACAATGGCGCGATCTCAGCTCACTGCAACCTCTGCCTCCTGGGTTCAAGTGATTCTCCTGCCTCAGCCTCCTGGGTAACTAGGATTACAGGCGCCTGCCACCATACCCAGCTAATTTTGTATTTTTAGTAGAGACGGGGTTTCTTCATGTTGGTCAGGCTGGTCTTGAACTCCTGACCTCAGGTGATCCACCTGCCTTGGCCTCCCGAAATGCTGGGATTACAGGCGTGAGCCACCATGCCCGGCCGTCTATGTCATTTTTATTGGGTAGATATTTCTGTTCAGTGACTGTTACATTGCTTACTTTATCATTCCTTTGATGTGGATGCTTAGCTTCACAACAGCCTGTTTATATAGATCATGTTTTCTATTTTTCAGTTAATTAAAAAAAAACAAATTCTCAGTCCTAGCATTGTTGTGCATAATGTCTGAATTTTTTGGAATTTCAGGTAAATATGTTGGTTCATGAGATTTGCACAGAAGCTGAATTTGTTGTTTCCTGGTGAGACACATGATGTTTTTGGCTGTCTTTGTTGCACTAACATGTCATTAACATGTATGTACAGTGTTATATGCTCGCATATGTTTATGTGTAGCCTATGCACCTGTATTGGATTTTTCTTCAATCTCATTTATTGTCAGGTATTTGTGGAATGCCTGTGGTGTGCCAAGTTCTGCTCAAGGCCTTGGTATTCAGCAGTGATCAAAGTAGATCAACTGGTACCAGTTCTTAAGAGGCTTATTGTTAAGTGGGGGAAACAAGCAAATAGACAAAGAAAAAATAACATTATTGTAAGGAATATGAAATAATGTGTACTAGAATAATATGAAGGGATGGTTATTGTGAGGTAAGGGAGTTCATACTGAAATCCTGTCTGAGGAATCAGGATTTGAGTGAGACACAAACACTCAGTAGAAGTTAACCAGAGGAACAAAGTATTAGCAGAAAAGGCAAGGCTGATCAATATGACTACATATTAAAGAAAAAGGCACATCTAAGCAACAAAAACTACAATGGTATTAAAAGCCAAATAAAAGACTTAGAAGATATTTGCAACATTTATAACACATTACAAAGCACCAATATCTAGAATGTATGAAGAATTCCCAAAAGTCAACAATAAAAAGACAAACAGCCTTATAGCAAAGTGGGTGAAAGATATGACCATGCAGTGCTCATAGAAAGCAAAGTGGATGGCTGGGCTCCTTGACTCATGCCTATAATCCCAGCACTTTGGGAGGCTGAGGCGGGCGGATCACAAGGTCAGGAGTTCGAGACCATCCTGGCCAACATGGTGAAACCCAGTTTCTACTAAAAATACAAAAATTAGCTGGGCATGGTGGCATGCGCCTGTAGTCCCAGCTACTTGGGAAGCTGAGGCAGGAGAATTGCTTGAACCCAGGAGGAATAGGTTGCTGTAAGCCGAGATCTTGCCATTGCACGCCAGCCTGGAAACAGAGCAAGACTCCGTCTAAAAAAAAAGAAAAAAAGCAAAGTGGATGATAAATGTGAAAAGATTCTAAATTTTGCTAACAAGGTCAGGTTTTGGAGATCTGATTTCTAGTCAGTAAAATTCATCCTTTCTAGGATACAATGCTAAGAGTTTTGATAAATGCATAGAACTGTGTGACACTGTTGTGTAATTATCACAGTCATGGCATAGAACATTTCCGTCATTCACCCAGATTCCCTCCTGTCCCTTCGTAGCCACTCTCCTTCTCCATCCCCAGCTTTAACCAACCCCTGAGTTGTTTTCTGACCTTACAGTGTTGCCTTTTTCAGAGTGTCCTATAAATGGATTCATACAGTGTGTAGTCTCTCGGATTTGTCTTCTTTCACCTGGCATAATGCATTTGGGACCCTTCCACGTCGTTGTATACATCAGGGGTTTGGTAGTTTTTATTGCTAACTGGTATACTGTTGTGTGGATATATCACTGTTTGTTTATCTATTCTTCATTTGAAGGGCATCTGGGTGTTTCCACAAGATACATGTTTAATGTTTTACAATGTGCCAGAAATAGGATGTCTGACTCAAGTGTTGACAAGGCACAGGGTGTTCAGCTCCACTAGTGGTGTGTGAGGTCACTTTAGAGACCACCTTGGCAGCAGGTAGTGAAATTGGAAACATGTGCAGCCCCATTCCTAGGTAAGACTGAGAATTCATAGCTCATGCTGTATGTTACTTAAGGATATTTAGAGATGAATATGAAGGTTTAAAAAATGGGCTGGAAAGATCTATATCAAACTCACTGTCATCACCTGGGGAGAGAAGGGGAGTGGGGTGGTTGTGAAGGTCAAAGCTTACTTTAACTTTGCCTTTATTGCTTTTTTAAAAATTCGATTAATTAGTTTACTTGTGGAGACAGAATCTCACTCTGTCAAGGTTGCTGGAGTATGAGTGGTGTGATCGTGGCTCACTGCAGCCTCTACTTTCCAGGCTCAAGTGATTCTCCTGCTTCAGCCTCCGGAGTAGCTGGGACTATAGGTGTGAGCCACCATGCCTATATTTTTTGTAGAGATGAGATCTCACTATATTGCCCAGGCAGGTCTTGAACTCCTGGCCTCAAGCCATCCTCCTGTCCAGTTCTCCCAAAGTGCTGGGATTACAGGGAGGACCCATAGTGTCTGGCTTATCTTTAATGCTTTTTTTTTGAAAAGAAGAAGGTAGATACCTACACATATCACTTACACATTTTGAAAATATGTAGAAAAGAAAAAAAGTTTGAAAATACATATGACAAGATGTTCATGGTTGTCAATTCTAAGCTCTTTGAATTTTTCTTTTTCTTTCTTTCTTTCTTTTTTTTTTTTTTTTTTTTTTTGAGACAAAGTCTTGCTCTGTCACCCAGGCTGGAATGCAGTGACACAATCTTGGTTCATTGCAACCTCTACCTCCTGGGTTCAAGCAATTCTGGTTCCTCAGCCTCCCGAGTATTTGGGATTACAGGCACAACTCCTGACATCTGGCTAATTTTTGTATTTTTTTTTTTAGTAGAGACAGGATTTCACTATGTTGGCCAGGCTGGTCTCAAACTCCTGACCTCAGGTGATCTGTCTGCCTTAGCCTCCCAAAGTGCTGGGATTACAGCTGTAAGCCACAGCGTCCAGCTGGTTCTTTAAATTTCTTTCAAAACAGTTTAGGGAAGGGATATCCTAGGTAAAGATAATAGCATGTGTGAAGGCCCTGAGGCTGCAAAACTTCTGGTGTGTTCAGAGTGTCAAGAGACTCGTGTGACTGGAAAAGAGTGAACGCTCAGGGTCCAGGTGAACAGGTGTTTGGTCATGGAGGGCCTTAAGTGCTTTTTTAAGTCTTTGGTGGCTGCTAAGCTGGGCAGTGCCTGATTTGATTGACCTTTTTGCTGGGTAGATGGTGGATCAATGGAAGCAGGTGGATCAATGGAAGCAGGTGGCCCATTTGGGGACTGAATTACAGCAATCCAAGAGAGAGAGCTGGACCTGGCTCTAGCAGTGGAGAGGAAGAGAAGAGGATGAGTTTGGAATTTATTTTGGAGACAGAAGGGACTTCTTGGAGCCGGGCATGGTGGCTCATGCCTGTAATCCCAGCACTCTGGCAGGCCGAGGCGGGTGGATCACTTGAGGTCAGGAGTTCAGGAACAGCCTGGCCAACACAGTGAAACCTCATCTCTACCAAAAATACAAAAATTAGCCAGGAGTGGTGGCAGGTGCCTGTAATCCTAGCTACTTGGGAAGCTGAGGCGGGAGAATCGATTGAACTCGGGAGGCAGAGGTTGCATTGAGCTGAGATCGAGCCATTGCACTCCAGCCTGGTCAACAAAGTGAGATTCCATCTCAAAGAAAGAAAGTAAGAAAGAAAAAGACAAAGAAAGGACTTCTTGCAGGGCAAAGTTTGAGGAAGGAGTTAGCTAGGGATCTTCCCAAATGTGCTGAGGCATTCGGACTTTACCCTGTGGGTGACAGGGAGCTATTGAAAGTTTTCATTTTTTCTTTTTCTTTTTTTTTTGGAGACAGATTCTTGCTGTGCTGCTTCAGGCAGGAGTGCAGTGAACCACAGTGGCCCACTGCAGCCTGGACCCTCCCGTGCTCAAGCAATCCTCCCACCTCAGCCTCCAGAGTCGCTGGGACTACAGGTGCATGGCACCACCCCCAGCTAATGTTTTGTTTTTAATTTTTTTATAAAGATAGGGTCTCACTTGTTGTCCAGGCTTAAAACTCCTGACTTTAAGCGATCCTCCCATCTTGGCCTCCCAAAGTGTTGGAATTACAAGAGTGAGCCATCATGCTCGGTTCTATGGAAGGTTTTGAGCTGGGGCAGGGATGAGGTTAGAGTGATGTGCCTTTGCCAGAGAGATTTGTCCAGAGAAGGGGTTGCCAGCCTAGAGTCTGTTTGGAACATTCTAGGTAATTTAGCAGAGAGTATGTCAGTTACCCTCTGGTGGGATGCTTGGCTTTTCCCATTTTTTTAAAAGGAAATGGGAAAAGGAAAAGGTCCTCTGTGTGGAAAGTCCCCAGGAATTTATAGGAGAGTGGCTAAAGAAGGCAGAGTTCCCTTCCGGCATTTATTGTGACTGAGTTTGTTCCATAGTTTTAGTCCCACTTAGGTCATGATTCATCCCACTGGGCCAGAAGCAGCGTTAGGATCACGTCAGCCAATCTTTGCACTTAGAGATTTTGAAGAGATATATCTCCTCTCCATGTGGTACATTGTTTTTTACTAAACAAAAGACTTCATTTCGTCTGTGAAAAGCCCTGGCCAGACCCCGCTGGTGGAGACTAGTGGCTTCCTCTGGCAGACTGGCCTTCCTATGGTCATTGCAGTCTGTCCCCATTTATAGGGCTGCCTTCCCCGAGAACACCTGGGACAGATGGTCCCCCAGAAGTGTGCCTTCTGGAAAGGCAGAGGAGCGGGAGGGGGCTTCGGGCATGCTGGGGCAGGGGGGCTACCCCCTGGCCTTTGCTAAGTTCCTGGCTGGCCTGAGCCCTCTTCTTTCCTCTCCCTAGACCTTGCACAGGCCATATCTCTTCCTTTTCATGACTCTGGAAATTCCATACATACTTTCTCCATTAGGAAGACATTCTCTGCATACTGATCTCATTAAAAAGGAAAAGCTAAGGAGCATCCTGCACCTCCCTCCTGCAAGCAAGTGAGCTTTGCAAATGGCAAAGTAGATCCTGAAAGGCAACCACTTAAAAGCTTTTAATGGCTTCCCATTATTAGCTTGAGTGCCTTGTGCGTCAGAGGCTCTCAGTGAGCAAGTATTGAATTGCTGAATGCACGGTGGCCCTGGGCTAGGAATCTGGCCCTCACTGTCCCAAGGCTGAGTGCCTTCGCCCTGTGGAGGAAAGCACTGCCTTGGGGTCAGAAATAAGGGTTGTCAGGACTGCCTGGGGTTAGAAATAATGATTGTGGGGGTCAGAGGCAGCAGGTGAATGTGGGGCGTGAATATTTTTGAAGGCTTGGAATGAAATGATTTTTCCAGACTTTAGAGGATTTGTGTCTGCAGATTCTTCTCTAAGGTTTGTGTCTCACACAGTGAGAGAATCAGCCAGTCAGGGAAATGGGACAGGATTTTGTCTCTTTCCCCATTTTCTCTTCTAATGAACTACTACTTATACTTTATGACTCCGTTAAGGGGTCACCTCCTCCTGGAAGCATTCCCTCATCTCCTCACACTGGTTCTCAGCGTATCGTTTCTGTTTGATCCCCTCCCAGCACTGTGTGTGTGAGTTCTCACAGCTCACACCCCGTTGTATTACTATTTTGTTTCCACAGTGGGTTCCTGTCAGGGGTTCCAAACTCAGCTGTTCAGGAGGATGCACAGATTGTACAACCACACCAGGTGGGCCTGATCAAATACAGTAAGAAGTGTCCAGATTGGTGGCCGGGTGCGGTGGCTCACGCCTGTAATCCCAGCACTTTGGGAGGCCGAGACGGGCGGATCACGAGGTCAGGAGATTGAGACCATCCTGGCTAACACGATGAAACCCCGTCTCTACTAAAAAAAATACAAAAAACTAGCTGGGCGAGGTGGCGGGCGCCTGTAGTCCCAGCTACTCAGGAGGCTGAGGCAGGAGAATGGCGTAAACCCGGGAGGCGCAGCTTGCAGTGAGCTGAGATCCGGCCACTGCACTCCAGCCTGGGCGGCAGAGTGAGACTCCGTCTCAAAAAAAAAAAAAAAAAAGAAGTGTCCAGATTGGCTAACCAGCGGGTCCCTCTTCTAGATGTTATCAGAGAGATACTGTTAGAGAAAGGGGTTGCTAGATGTTAATAGAGGCTGCTGTTAGATTCCAGCTCCCTCTTCCCCTGGTCTCCTTTCTTTCCTCGTGCCAAAAGATAGACCCAGTGTTGCCAGAGCTTCCACTTTTAAAAGAGAAGCCTTTTAAAATACAAACTCTCCTGAGTTTTAAATGTTTTCAGTTAGGTTTTTAAAAGAACATTCATAGGCCAAACCAAATGCTTGTGGGCCGCGTGTGGCCCCCGGGGCCAGCAGTTTGCAACTCCTTGGTTATAGGTGCCTCTAACCCATTGCACAAGCTCCCTCAGGCATTTCATGTCTTTCCTTTCCATTCCCCCAGCGCCTAGCAGGGAGCTGGCATGTCACAGTGGGTGCTCCCTAATTAGTGGTTATTGACTTGAATGCTAGACCGAGCAAGCACCTCCCCTCTCACAGGGCGTTAACATTTTTCCCTTAGAACTGTTTGTATGTAATGCTATTCTGAATTGCTTCAGTTCCTTACATACTTTAGTGATAGTCTGTATGTGCCTGGAAAAGTCATCATTCCTTAGATACTAGATAACCCTGTTCTTCAGTTCTTTTCCTTTTTCCTTTCTCTCTCCGTCCCCTCAACATATGTTGGGTTTTGTTTGTTTGTTTTTTCTGCCAGTTCTTTTGTATCCTGCCGGTTAACACAGGGCTCCATAATATGGGGTCGGCTGTTATTAAGCAATAGTGGTTTCCGGTAGCTCACTGAGTTTTGCCCTCTCTGCTGGTAAGCCATTGCTGATTTCCATCAGGGGAACAAGCATGATTTTCAGATTTACCTTCAATTGCAGTGAACAATTACAGCAGAATTGCTTAAAGAAAAGAACCTTCAGGCATGGCGGCTCGTGCCTGTAATCCCAGCACTTTGGGAGGCCGAGGCGGGAGGATCACTTGAGCCTATGAGGTTTCTAGGCTGCAGTAAGCTGTAGTTGCACCACTGCACTCCAGCCTGGGTGACAGGGTGAGACCTTGTCAGAAAAGAAAAGAAAAGGAAAGGAAAGAAGAGGAGAGGAGAGGGGAGGGGAGGGGAGGGGAGGGGAGGGGAGGCAAGGAGAGGAGGAGAGAGGCAGGGAGAGAGGGATGGAGGAAGGAAGAAAGGCAGGAAGGCAGGCAGGAAGGAAGGAAGGAAGTGAAAAAGTGAAAAGGAAGGAAGGAAGTGAAAGACTGGGCATGGTAGCTTTTGCCTGTTGTAGTCCCAGCACTTTGGGAGGCTGAGATGGGAGGAATTGGAAACCAGCCGGGGCAACAAAATGAGACTTCATCTCTACAAAAAAAAAAAATTTTTTTTTTTTTTTAAATTAGCCAGTGGCATGCACCTGTAGTCCCAGGAGGCCAAGGCTGGAGGATCGCCAGAGCATGGGAAGTTGAGGCTGCAGTGACCTATATTCCCACCACTGTACTCCAGCCAGAACAAGACCTTGTCAAAAAAAGAAAAGAAAGAAAAGGAGAGAGGGAGGGAAAGAAGGAAGAAAAGAAAGAAGGAGAGAGGGAGGGAAAGAAGGAAGAAAAGAAAGAAAGAAAGGGAGACGGGAAGGAAGGAAGGAAGAAGGAAGGAAGGGAAGGAAGGGAAGGAAGGGAAGGGAGGGAAGGGAGGGAAGGAGGGAAGAAAAGAAAGAAGGAAGGAAAAAAAGTCTGCTATCATGATGAAAAATGTCTTAGTCCACCCCATTTTGTGCAGCATTTCCTGTCTTGTTATGTTTCTGGAAAAACTCAGTAAGGCCCTGGATGGGAATTATAGAAGCTTAATATGCCCTTGGAACTGTGTCAGGCTCTCACAGGGAACAAACAAGAGGGACTATAGTTTTTATAGTCTACAAGAGCCAGTCCATGCATTTGGGAGACGCAGAGTGAGAGAAAGAGCATCGGCGATGATGATACAGCATTAATATAGGTACAATTTGGAGTAATGTTATTTAGTACTACTAATAGCTATAATAAAATGGCATTATATAGATATTAAGCCCTGACTTCGTGCGGGCTTGAACTTTTCCTGTATTAATTCATGTGATTCATAAAAATTCAGTCTTGCACCATTTACTGAGTATCTCACATGCAGGACAGTGTGAGGCTTGCAGCTATGTAGCCGAGAAGAGCTTGGAGAGCCCTTGGAATCTAGTGCAAGGAGGCAAATGTGTGATTTTCACATGACCACAATGCCAGGGTGAGTAACTGGTCCTCCCAGAGATGGACAGGGTGGTGCTGGAGCTCCAGGAAGGAAGCAGCTGATGGGAAGCCTTCCTAGAGGAGGTTTCGTAGGCAAGTCCTCCAGGGAGGCAGGCTGACTGAGGTCTGGGAGCTGTTTCTAGGAGAAGTGAGCAGATAGGGTTGATGGACAGGGCTGGGGGGTGGAGCATAGGAGGAGTTGGGTTTGCCTGTTACAGAGGGGCTGTGAGTCCCTGGTTCTTATCTCTGCATGGGAACCGCTAATTCCTACCTCTGACTGATGGTGAAGATTTGCAGTAATAGTAATAGTAATAATAATAGTAATAAATAGTAATAGTAATTATTTATAGCAGCTTACATCTGGCGAGAACCCACTGTGTGATGGGTGCATTATCTCGTTTACTGCTTAGTGAATGACTAGTACTGGGTAGGAAACATTTTCAACCCAATTTTTTCAGATGGGACAAAATGAGGTTCAGAGAGGTTAACCGACTTACCCAAGTTCACCGTTATTGAAACCTGGGTCGGAACCTAGGTCACAGTGCAAAGACTGGGTCTGGAACCTCAGTCAACCTGGAAGGATAAACTGTTTCCCCTAGGTAAAATTTTTCTTTATTTCCACCTCAACTTCCCTATTCTCACCCCTCTTGCCACTCCAGAAGGGCAGGGCATTTGATTTTGGCTGCAGATTATACCTATCTTAATGCAAGTGTCTGGTTATTGAAAATCTCTGGCTAGAGACTGAGATGGAAAAGAGGAAAAATTAAAGCAGTACTTGTCTCAGTTGCTGTGAGTTACAGATAAAAAGCTTAGGAGTTTGTTTTTCTTTTTCCTGTGTCGTAAAAACCTTTTAAAATTATACGTAGACATCTGGGCACAGTGCTCACACCTGTAATCCCAGCACTTTGGGAGGCTGAGGTGGGCGGATCACCTGAGGTCAGCAGTTCGAGACCAACCTGGCCAACATGGTGAAACCCCATCTCTACTAAAAATGAAAAAATTAGCTGGGTGTGGTGGTGGGTGCCTGTAATTTCAGCTACTTGGGAGGCTGAGGCAGGAGAATTGCCTGAGCCTGGGAGGTGGAGCATGCAGTGAGCTGAGATCTTGCCAGTGCACTCCAGCCTGGGCAACAGAGTGAGACTCTGTCTCAAAAAATATATATATACATATTATATACATACACGCACACAAAATGTGTATATATATATTTATATAAAGTTTTCTCTCCATGGGATCCTGGGACCAAACTGTTCCTCTCCTCCCCCTGTCTTCCCACCACCATGACATCTATCTATAATATATAATATATCATATATAATAATATGTTATATATTTATATAATATATCTATGCATAATATATAGTATATGTTATATACAATAATATATAACAGTGTATATGTTATATATAATATATTTATATATACTATACTATATATTATATGTATATAATACAATATATGTATATATTATAGTATATAATACAATATATAATATATAAATATGTAATTTAATATATAATATATATTATATACTATAATATATTAATATTATAGTATATAATATATAATAAATTATATATAATTATATAATATATTATACAATTAAAATATATATTATTGTATATATAATAATATATAACATAAAAACATGTTATAACATATAATGTTATAATATATAACAATAACATGTATATATACATATAATATATAATATATGTTATATATTATTAAATATATTATATAACATATATGTTATTAAATATATTATATAACATATTATATATAGACATATATTATTACATATATACATACACATATTATTATCTATATATTATATATAGACATATAATAACATATTATATTATATATGATATGTAATATAAAACATATATAGAGATAGATAGATAGATAGATAGATGTCATGGTGGTGGGAAGACAGGGGGAGGAGAGGAACAGTTTGATCCCAGGATTCCATGGAGAGGAAACTTCTAGGTCTCTTGCCCAGTGTCTTCTCCTGCTCTCTGGCTCTAATTTCTGAACTAAAAAAAGTGTGCAAACATCATCTGCCCTCCTGGTTGTATTTGTAAATGCCTCCCCTAGACCCAGCTCTGCTTTAGGCCACGTGAGTGACAGTGACCACATCAGTCAGGGATTCTCCTGCTGTCCCTGGCCCATGTCAGCTTTTGTCTCCTCCCACTCTAATAACAGACCATGTGGCTTGAACCTCAGCCCTGCTGCCAAGTAGCTGTGTGGGCTTCAGATCCCGGTGCCTCAGTTCCCTCATCTGTAAAATGAGAATACAAATGGTCCCCGTGTGTTTGGGTATTCAAGAAAATTAAACAAGTTGCTGCACACCTCACCTCTGATTCCTTTAACAAAAACATGGTCACCCCCAAACCAAAGGTAAACAGGAGGGTGGTGATGCAGACCACATGGAAACGAGAGGCAGACCCAGGCTGGAGTGCAATCTCACGATCTCGGCTCACTGCAACCTCCGCCTTCCAGGTTCAAGCAATTCTTCTGTCTCATCCTTCTAAGTAGCTGGGATTACCGGCGCCTGCTACAAAGTCCAGCTAATTTTTGTATTTTTAATGGAGACGGGGTTTCGCCATGTTGGCCAGGCTGGTCTCGAACTCCTGATCTCAGATAATCCACCTGCCTTGGCCTCCCAAAGTGCTGGGATTACAGGCATGAACCACTGCCCCCTGCTACAGATGGGAAATTTTTTTTGCACTTTCAGTTGTCCTAAATCTAGAGTTTTCTTTTATCCAGACAGCTGGTGAAAGTGGACCTAAGAGAGGAGATTGCCTGGTGGGGAAGATCTCCATTCCTCCCTCTCCAGCCCCTTCCTTATTATTCCCAAGTAAAGAGCTTAAGGGTTCCTGGGAGAAGCTGAGTAGGTGGAGACACCTGGGCCATCTCTGGGCCTCTCCAGAATCCAGGAGCCTGCCTGACGCATCAGCCAGGGAGGGTTTCTGTGTGAAGTCGGCTTGAGTAAGCCAGCCTTTCATGCGTCCCTGTCTTTATTTCTTCCCCAGCTCGGG
This sequence comes from Theropithecus gelada, assembly GCF_003255815.1. Taxonomy (NCBI): domain Eukaryota; kingdom Metazoa; phylum Chordata; class Mammalia; order Primates; family Cercopithecidae; genus Theropithecus; species Theropithecus gelada. Next base: position 130,117,031 of record NC_037676.1, read on the forward strand.
AGGGGCTGAGTTGAGTCTTCATGAGCAGTTCTGGCTGCATGCTGGGCATCTCCTAATTTACTCTCATTTATTTAGCTCCTGCTGCATGCTGGGCAGTGCTCTAACTGCTCTGCAGGTTTGGCTAATTTAATCTCCCTAGCAAACCCTTTGAGGGGACTGTAGGATCACCATCCTCGTTTTACAGATGTGGGGATCGAGGCACAGACAGTTTCTTTTTTATTTTTATGTGTAAAATGTTTTTACTGTGGTAAAATCTACATAATAAAATTTGCCATTGTAACCATTTCTAACTGTGCAATTCAGTGGCATTAAGGCCATTCGTATTGTTGTGTAACCATCACCACTAATCTAACCATCTCCGGAACATTTTTCATCATTCCAAACTGAAACTCTGCACTCATTAAACACTTACTCTCCCCCGCCCTCCCCTCATCCCCTGGTATCCACAGTTTCTATGCATCCGACTATCCTAAGCATCCATATAAGTGGAATCATAGTATTTGTCCTTTTGTGACTGGCTCATTTCCTTTTTTTTTTTTTTTTGAGACAGAGTCTTGTTCTGTTGCCCAGGCTGGAGTGCAGTGGCACAATTTCAGCTCACCACCACCTCTGCCTCCCCAGTTCAAGAGATTCTCCTGCCTCAGCCTCCCTAGTAGTTGGGATTACAGGCGTGCACCACCATGCCTGGCTAATTTTTGTATTTTTTAGTAGAGACGGGGCTTCGCCATGTTGGCCAGGTTAGTCTCAAACTCCTGACCTCAGGTGATCCACCCGCCTCGGCCTCCCTAAGTTCTGGGATTACAGGCATGAACCACCGTGCCCCGCCTTAGTGTAATCTTTCAAAGGTATATCTACATTGTAGCCTGTGTCACAATTTTATGCCTTGTTAAGGCTGAATGATTTTTAAAATTCATTCCCATTTAACTCTTTCTTTTGTTGCCTGTGCTTTGGTGTGAAGCACAGACATTTTAAGAAATTCAGCCAAGGCCATTCAACCAGAAGTGTCAGAGCCCAGATCTTGACCACATGGCTTTGCTGCTCCCAGAGTCTTGGCCCTGTGCTGGGGATGACTTCAGCGTTTACATGAGTTCTTCTCAGTGCTTTCAGCAGCTTGATCAGGTGGATGCTGCTTTTCCACTTTGCAAATATCAAAGGGAGCACCCAGCTCTGGTGGGCCTGGCAGAAATTCATGGGGACAGAGGAGGCACAGGGTACCCACCCAAAAATCCCAACATATTGAATCATCTTCCAGTAATCTATCGCATCATTTATGTTGTGCTGCTCACAACATAAATGGCCAGCAAATAATTTGGGTGCGACAGAATTGGTGAATGAATTTAATGTAGCTTCAATCTGAAGACCATTATACACTATTAATACCTGCAAAAGTGTAGATGTAAGGCTGGGCATGGTGGCTCACGCCTGTAATCCCAGCATTTTGGGAGGCCAAGTTGGGTAGATAATGAGTTCAGGAGTTCGAGACCAGCCTGGCCAACATACTGAAACGCCGTCTCTACTAAAAATACAAAAATTAGCTGGACATGGTGATGCGTGCCTGTAGTTCCAGCTACTCAGCAGGCTGAGGCAGGAGAATCGCTTGAACCTGGGAGGCAGAGGTTGTGGTGAGCTGAGATCACACCACTGCACTCCAGCCTAAGCAACAGAGGGAAACTCTGTCTCAAAACAAGCAAACAAACAAAATTATAGTTGTCACCTACAGGCCAGTTGGGAAGCATAATGGTAAATAAATACCCATGACCTCACCACCTTGCCTAGGATCCAAACTATGAACACTGATGGTTGACTCCAACTCCATCTTCTTTTCAGTTTTCTCCCGGGCCTGCCCCCCCGAGCATTCTCCCTCATTGGTGGCCCTGATTTTCTTTTTGTTGAGACAGGATCTCGCTACGTTACCCAGGCTGGTCTCGAACTCCTGGGCTCAAGAGATCCTCTTTTTTTTTTTTTTTTTTGAGACGGAGTTTTGCTCTGTAGCCCGGGCTGGAGTGCAGTGGCCGGATCTCAGCTCACTGCAAGCTCCGCCTCCCGGGTTCCCGCCATTCTCCTGCCTCAGCCTCCGGAGTAGCTGGGATTACAGGCGCCCGCCACCTCGCCCGGCTAGTTTTTTGTATTTTTAGTAGAGACGGGGTTTCACTGTGTTAGCCAGGATGGTCTCGATCTCCTGACCTCGTGATCCACCCGTCTCGGCCTCCCAAAGTGCTGGGATTACAGGCTTGAGCCACCGCGCCCGGCCTCAAGAGATCCTCTTATCTCGGCCTCTCAAAGTGCTGAGATTACAGGAGTGAGCCGCTGTGCCAGGCCAATCCTTATCTTGAATGCTGATGTTTATCATGTCACGGATGAAAAAAAAAAATGCGTATTCTTTTTTCTTTTTTTTTTTTTTTTGAGACGGTGTTTCGCTCTTGTCACCCAGGATGGAGTGCAATGGCATGATCTCGGCTCACTGTAACCTGTACCTCCCGGGTTCAAGCAATTCTCCTGCCTCAGCCTCCTGAGTAGCTGAGATTACAGGCGCTTGCCACCATGCCTGGCTAATTTTTGATTTTTAGTAGAGATGAGATTTCACCATGTTGGCTAGGCTGGTCTCAAACACCTGACCTCAAGTGATCCACCCTGCAGCCTCCCGTTTGTATTCTTAAATACTGTGGTATTTCCTTTACTTTTTAAAGAGCTTTACAGAAATTCCATGCTGCCTGTAGCTTCCTTGCCGCTCTGCATCATGTTGGTAAGTCTTTGCTGATGCCTGCTGCTGTAGCTTATTTTTCACTGTGATAATCTGTTCCATTGTGTGGACTAACCACAGTTGATTGATCTGTTCTCCAAGGACATGTGAGTTGTTTGCAGGTGTCCCCCCACCCCCTCCCGATACAAACAGTGGTGCTGTGGGCATTTCACACATCTGGTTGCCTATGCCAGAATTTCCGGGGTATATAGCTAGGACCCAGTACTGCTGTTGAATTTTCCTCGGATTGTAGACTCTCAAATTTTGAATGGACTTCTTTCGCCAAGCAGTTCACCTTCATCAATCATCTCAAAACAAATGCCCTTGGTGTGATGGTTGAGAGTGCTGTTCTGGAACAGGAGGGACATAGACCTTCTGGGCCTTTGCCTCATTTTATTACTTAGTTTATTTATTTGTTTATTTATTTATTTTTATTTTATTTTTTTTGAGACAGAGTCTCGCTCTATTGCCCAGGCTGGAGTGCAGTGGCATGATCTCGGCTCACTGCAAGCTCCACCTCCCAGGTTCACACCATTCTCCTGCCTCAGCCTCCGGAGTAGCTGGGAGGGACTACAGGCGCCCGCCACCATGCCTGGCTAATTTTTTGTATTTTTAGTAGAGATGAGGTTTCACTGTGTTAGCCAGGATGGTCTCGATCTCCTGACCTCGTGATCCTCCCACCTCGGCCTCCCAAAGTGCTGGGATTACAGGCGCGAGCCACCACGCCTGGCTACTTAGTTTATTATGCCATGAACTTAAAAATCTCTCTACCTCAGTAGTTTCCTCGTCTGTGAATTGAGTCTGTATTTTCCTAAGGGTTAAATAAGATAGAGGCCTGGCATGGTGTCTCATGCCTGTAATTCCAGCACTTTGGGAGGCTGAGGTAGGAGAATCACTTGAGCTCAGGAGTTGGAGACCAGCCCGGGCAACATAGTTGGACCCTGTCTCTACAAAAATGAAAAATACAAAAAAAATTAGCTGGGTGTGGTGGCATGTGCCTGCAGTCCCAGCTACCAGAGGCTGAGACGGGATAATTGCTTGAGTCTGGGCTGTCGATGCTGCAGTGAGCTGCAACAGAGTGACACCTTGTCTCAGGAAAAATAAAAGAGAGAGAGAAAGATACGGCGTGCACAGAGATTAACTCACAGCCTGGAAATAATAAACACAGAGTAAGTGCTCCCTGCTGTTTGCCTTGTTCCTGTTGGTGTTTAAAGATCAGTTACACTTGCAGAGGCAGAACTGACGCCCAGGAGAGGGGCAGTAAGTAGCAGAAGGGAAACAACCTGGGCCCAGTTTACTTCCCCTCAACATGGGCCAAAGACGCCAGGCAGGATCATAGTCCGGCTGGATTGTGGCTTTCCTCAAGGTGATCTTGACTTACCCAGGTGGGATTTCACCCCACTTCCTTCCGGGCTTCCCATTTTGGGCTTGAAATGTAGGCCTGTTGGGGCCTCCTCCGGTAGACGTGTGCTTTCTGGCCCCTTGAGCTTGGATACCTCCCTGCCAAGATAAATCTTTCAAAAACAGAAAAACTTATCGCAACTGAATAGAAGGGGCTCCCAAGAGGCCCCACCCTGCTCCGGATGTCTCAATGAGGAATCAATAGCTGTTAATTCCTGTGCTGCCCCCTGCCTGACATTCCATCCACACTTGAGACCCAGATTGTAAGAAGGGAGAGCAGGCAGGTCTCTCTTGCAGGAGAGGGACCTGGTTCATCAGCAGGATTTATTCATTCATGTATTACGTCAGGCTCAGCGCCTGGGCTTTTTATAAATGAGGGCTCTGCTGGCGTTCTGTGTTATTCAGATATTCGGTGAGAGACCACCAGAAGCCACAAAAAATTGCTGACATCTGTTGGAAGGCAGTCATGCATAATGGATAAGGGTGCGCTCTGCAGTTCCAGCAGCGTTGATTTGAATTCCCTGTCTTCCGCTTCAAAACTCTGAGATCTCAGCAAGTTACTTACCCTCTAGAACCTCCATGTCCTCATCTGTAAAACCAGAAAATAAATAGTACTCACTAGATCCTTACCTTGTTGTGAGAGTAGAATGACGTGCACGTAGGCTTTCCCAGAGCTGGCATGTTGTAGGTGCTCAATAAGTGCTGGTTATTCTCTCTGTCTTTCTCACTCTGTCGCCTAGGCTGGAGGGCAGTGGCATGATCATAGCTCACAACAGCCTCTATCTCCCAGGCTCAAGGGATGCTCCTGCCTCAGCCTCCCGAGTAGCTGGGACTTGCAGGTATGTGCTACCACTCCCAGCCAATTTGTTTTATTTTTAGTATAGATGGGGTCTTGTTATGTGGTCCCTGCTGGAGCACTAGTTGCTCTGTAATTGGCTTGTGAGCCCCAGGGTAGGCACACTGGTACTGGGGCTATAGCAAAATCAGTGCTCGGTAAATCGTCATTGAAGGAGCAAGGGTGCTTTACAGTTGTAGAAGCTCATGGTACACGTCGCTTTGGTTTTTCTCTTCCCAGCTCTGGAGTCCTGGGATCCAAGTGTGAGCCCCCATGTCTGCAAAATGAGGCTGGTCACTGGGCTCCTCTTGGATCTTGCTTTCCTTGTCTGTTAGTGCGCTTGTAGATAGCTCTGACTGTCACCAGGCTTTGCTCTGAGCACTCTGCATCTGTATTCAACCTGTATACTTAATCTTCACAGCAGTTGCAGTGGTTGATCCATAGTAATTTCTCTGTTGTACAGATGGAGAAACTGAGGCAGAGAGATAAGTGTCTTCCCAAGGTTTACAGCTAACCAGTAGCAGGGCATACCGGGATTTGAAAGACCCTCTATGTGTCCTAACTGGTATGCTCTCCTGTCTAGAGGTGATCTCTTCCTCCAGGGTTCCAGGTAGGTTGGTTGAGACGTGCAATGCGGAAGAGCCTGGGGAGATAAGTCTGCTAATGGCACCCGCAGGCTACCCAGCCCTCAGGAACTCAGAGCAGAGCAGTTGAGGATGCCTTTCAAGGTTACCTGTGCCAGAGTTCCTGGGGTACATATTAAATAGGTAGGACCCAATACTGCTTTGGATTTTCCTGGAATCATATAGACTCTTAACATTGGAAAGGATTCCTTTGCCAAGTAGTTCACCCTCATCATTAATCTCTAAGAAATGTGGAGGTGGAATTAGAAGGTGGGTGCCTCTCTCTTTTGCACCACAGATTCTATCGAGTCTCATCTGGCAGTGTCAAGGATCATTCGCATTCTTTCATCTTTGTGGAATGTGACTGGATTGAGATGATTCTAAGGGTGGGGTCAAGCATTTGGAGTTTGGAACTCTTTACTTTTTGTGGAGATGCTCCCGTGCGACTTGCCCTGCACCCAGTTCAGCTTGCTTGGGATGCATCTGCTGAGCCTGGAAGAGAAGTACGGGTTCAAGGCCAGCCATGCAGCCCTCCCACAGACCTGATCTGCAATAGGGAAGGGTTGCCTCTGTGTGGGTTGGGAGTTTAATCATCAAGAGTGGATTAGCAGCAGGCTCATTCTGTTTACTCCAGTAGGTCACGGGGCCAAGGGCAAACATACACCCGTCCCAGCCCAGAAACTGATAGCTGCAAAGTTGCACACCCTTCTCCCCAAATTGACAAATATGGTTTTCATTGTTGGAGTAATAAATTATGCTTTTTAAGGATAAAAATGTTGCCCAGCTGTTGAGTGGTTTACACTTCCAGATGTTCCTCTGCTCAGTAATCAGAGCAGGATGCATGATGGGATCTCTTTAAAAGCTGATGAATAGAATGGTTCATTAAATTTCAACAATGTGCCTGGGATGCTAAGGGGAGGTGTAGTATCTTCCTTGAGGGAAGGAGGTACCCATTTCCTAGGGTGCTTGGGTGAAGAATTAGCAAGTAGTAACTGAAGACCAGTGAACTATATTTGCAGGCAGGGAGGCCTAAGTCTGGTCCCTGCTGACTGTGTGACTTTGGGCTGAGCAGTTGACCTCTCTGAGTCTCAGGTTTTCTTTCTTTTTTTTTTTTTGAGATGTAGTCCTGCTCTGTTGCCCAGGCTGTAATGTAGTCCATAATCTTGGCTCACTGCAACCTCCGCCTCCCAGGTGCAAGTGGTTCTCGTGCCTCAGTGCCTCAGCCTCCCGAGTAGCTAGATTACAGACGTGCACCACCACGCCCGGCTAATTTTTGTATTTTTAGTAGAGATGGGGTTTTACCATGTTGGCCAGGCTGGTCTTAAACTCCTGGCCTCAAGTCATCTGCCCGCCTTGGCCTCCCAAAGTGTTGAGATTAGAGACATGAGCCACTGCGCCCAGTCTGAGCCTCAGTTTCTCATACTTTCAACTGGGAGCACGTTTTGAGAGCTAGAGACAGTATTTTTGTCTTGTGTAACATGAAAAAAACTGTGCAGTTATTAGCTAAGATCAGTGATCATCTCTACTAAAAATACAAAAGTTAGCCAGACGTGGTGGTGAGCGACTGTAGTCCCAGCTACTCGGGAGGCTGAGGCACAAGAATTGCTTGAACATGGGAGGTGGAGATTGCAGTGAACTGAGATCATACTACTACACTCCAGTCTGGGCCACAGAGCGGAACTCTGTCTCAGAAAAGAAAGAAAGAGAGAGAAAGAGAGAAAGAAAGAAAATTCAATGCAATGATTATTAGAGGGGTAAGTCCATCGGTACAAATCAGGGGGCATTCCCACTGAGGCAGGACTTGAGATGAATCTCGGAAGCAGAAATGCTGAGTTTGTTGGGCAGTCCAGAGATAAGGAGGACATTGTGGGCAGGAGCAACAGCACCTGCAAGGTTGTGATGAGTGAAACTGTGGAAACTCAGTTTGCCTGAGGAAACTGCAATGTGGCAAGTGGGAAATGAACCCAAGCTAATAGGGGCCAGCAGCTGGGTGTAAATTTTGTCCTGTAACCCACGGAGAGCCAAGAAGGATTTTGAGCCAGGGAGTGACATGATAGGATTTCATGATCAGGTCATTGTAACTGCTTTGAGGAGGTTGTCTTGGAAGGAAAGCAAGAGTCTTTGGCAAGAAGATCAAGAGAAGAAAGATTGCTATTTCCAAAGCTCAAGTAGTGTATTTTTCATTGTTGTTGTTACAGTTCAAAAGTCTTTATATTGAAAGGGGCAAGTATGCTATGATCTCACACCTGTAATCCCTTCCCAGTTTATCTGCATGAGAAAGACACTTGGAATGGTGCATACCTAAAGCTGGCTTCTGCTCGATGGGGATGTAGATTCTTGTGTCAGGTTTTTGGGGAGGCTTTACGCTGTGGCTGCCAGCCCATCCTACTGACAGCCGACTTCATTAGGATGCAGAGCTTTTTAACCGTATCAAAGAGAAGGATAGGAGCTTAAAATATGAAACCCCCGCTTTTGATATGCTTAAATTCTGGGTCTGATATCTTTTTGAAAGAATTAGGTTTTTAATTGAAATAGCACATGCATATATTTAACATCAAATGGGTAAGGCTCTCACGGAAAATCCAGATTCCCCTGCCCTCTTCCTGCCTGTCCTTAGCCCTGTTTCCCAGAGTGAATCAGGGACAGGTCAATACCTCTAAAGAATAAGCTCATGTTCCTCCTTCTCAGTTAACTTAGACTTCTGGACCCTCAGCAATGTCCTGGGACTCACACTGGGGGAGGCAGAAAGACCAGTACGCCCACTCTTGCCACTTGTACTTCCCATTTTCCCACTGGCAAAGTGTGGAACATTTATACTCCCTCCCACGCTCACACTGAAGACTCCTGTGCTTTATCTGCAAGATTAATTCCAACAATTGATAAACGGGTGAACAGTGTTTACATTAGGAGGCTTCTCAATGGCCTTCACTGCCCATCGAAGCAGTCGGCTTTGATCACATGTCCTTTGTGTCCAGCTCTGTTTTTGCCCTCAGCTTTCTAATCGCCCTTTAAGGGACTATCTGAGGCTGGGCGAGGTGGCTCACGCCTGTAATCCCAGTAGTTCAGGAGGCTGAGGCGTGAGGATCTCTTGAGCCCAGGAGTTCAACACCAACCTGGCTCCTGGTTGGGTGACAAAGCAAGAGCTTGTCTCTACAAAACATGAAAAAATTAACCAGACATGGTGGAGTGCGCCTGTGGTCCTAGCTGAGGTGAGAGGAATGCTCGAGCCCAGGAGTTTGAGGCTGCAGTGAGCTGTAATTGCACCCCTGCATTCCAGCCTGGGTGACAGAGTGAGCCCCTGTCTCAAAAAAAAAAAAAAAAAAAAAAAAAAAAAGGAACTATCTGGCTTCATCCTCAGAGTAGTTGCATTTTAAATTCTTAGGCAGCTTCTTTTACTGTAAAATGGGAATAATAATTAACAGTCTAAATTCCTAAAGTGATTATGAAGGCTGAACAGGTGGTGTCTGTTCCTCAGGGCCCTCCCTTGGGGCCCCTCCAGCCCGATGTGTCCCAGGCTAATCTCAAGCTCCTGGGCTCAAGTGATCTGCCTACCTTACCCTCCTGAAGTGTTGGGATTACAGACACGAGCCACCACTCCCAGGTTGCTCTTAAATTTTACTTTTTTATCCAGGAGCGTGGGTCATCATTTCTTTCAAATAATGCTTCTATTTATGAGATTTTTCTTTGTAGAAAATGTGGGAAATGTTAAGAGTATAAGGAAGAAAATAAGTCGTGTTAATGCAATTGCTGCATTTTTCTTTTTTTCTTTGCATATTTCTTTTAAACTTGAAATCATGTAATGTCAACAAGTTTACTGGATTTTTCTCCTAAATGTAGTATTAGTATTTCCATGTATTGTAAAGAGCAAGCTTTTGGTATCATTTTTAATGTAATATAATGTTATAACATCCTATTGCAATGATAGCTTGTCTTTCTCCCAATTTTATCTGTACTATTAGGTATTAAGAATATTTAATGTGGCCGGGCATGAAGCCTCTTGCCTGTAATTCCAGCACTTTGGGAGGCCGAGGAGAGTGGAACACTTGAGGTCAGGAGTTTGAGACCAGCTTGGGCAACATGGTGAAACCGCATCTCTACTCAAAATACAAAAATCAGCCAGGTGTGGTGGTGCATGCCTGTAATCCCAGCTGCTCGGAAGGCTAAGGCTGGAGAATCATTTGAACCCAGGAGGCGGAGGTTGCAGTGAGTCGAGATCATGCACTGCACTTCAGCCTGGGTGACAGAGCCAGACACTATCTCAAAACAAACAAACAAAACAAAACAAAACAAAACAAAAATTGTATGTATTTTCCTCTTTTACGTAACGTTGAGATGAGTGTTTTGGTGTGTATGTCTTTGCATGTGTGCCATGCGCAGAAACCTATAGGACAGATTTCTGTAAGAATTATCAAGTCAAAGGTTCTAGATATTTTTAAGGCTCTCAATGCATGTTGTTCAGTTGTTTCCCCCTTTGGTTACACCAAGTTACAGTCACAAAATTATACCAAATATTTTTCCTCCATGGAGTTGCTTTCTTGTGAAATTGGGTTTCTGAGGCCAGCGAGACTTGGGTCTTGTTGAGGTGAAGGGAATAATTCTTCAGCATTTGTCACTACTTTTTACTATCATTTTGAGTTTGATTTAAATAGCACAGTTTGCTGCGTGGAAAATGAGAGCAGCTTTGAAGGGGCGCCATGGAAGGCTGTGTCCTGAGATCTGCTGTGACCGAGTGGAAAGAATCCTGGCCTGAGCCTGACCACCAATCGCTGAGGGTCAGTCTTACCAAGGAGAACTTTGGGAAGCCACCTAATTTCTGTTTACCTTATTTCCTCATGAGTGAAAAAGAGTAAATGATGACCTCTACTTCAGAACTCTGGCTGCTAAGTGGGGTACGACCATGTTGCATTTTCGGGATGCTTTCAGGATGGAAATCAAAAGCATGGGACGTGAATACAAAACCAAAGGGCTTAGGTTCTGCATCTGACATATGTCGCTAGCTATATGTTCCTTGCAGCGTCACTCAAGCTTGCTCGGCACATAACTTCTTCATGTGGCTTACATCTCTTCCTCTGCTACATGGGTGTCCTCTAAAATGCTGAGCATGAGAAAAGTGCATTTGTATCCTCTTTATTCATTATTTATTTATTTATTTTTTGAGATGGGGTCTTACTCTGTTGCCCAAGCTGCAGTGCAGTCACACAATCATGGCTAACTGCAGCCTCAAATTCCTGGGCTCAGTGGGTTCTCTTGTATTAGCCTCCTCAGTTGCTGGGAATACAGGAGTGTGCCACCATGCCCAGCTTTTTATTTTTATTTTTATTTTTTGATAGTAGAGATGAGATCTTTTTATGTTGCTCAGGCCAGTCTCGAACTCCTTGGCTCAAACAATCCCCCCTCCTCGGCCTTCCAAAGTGCTGGGATTATAGGCATGAGCTGCCACCACACCCAGCCTATCCTGCTTACCTACCACTTGCCAGTAACCTTGGGCAAGTTGCTTGGCCTCTGGATCTTGGTTTTGTTTTCTGTAAAAGGGGAATAGTAATAATAATAGTCCCTAATTCCTAAGGGGATTGGGATGGTTGAACAAAGTGCTGCCTCTAGATTGCGTGACCTGGTGCCTAATCCTGGTGATTTCTCATAAAAATCAGTTGTTCTCATTAGTGGAGTATACCAGACCTGATGATTCCCTAGCGTTGAGTTCAGCCAACCTGCACTTTAGCTTCTCAGGCTGGTGGCGTATGGCTGGCTAGATTCATCGTTTGGAATCTTCAGAGTCAGAAGGGACCCATCCAAGCTTGTCATTCGATGGATGACAAAGTAAGGCTCCAGATGGTGAGTGTCTATTTTGGAATTTCCTAACTGTTTCCATTTGTGTGTAAAGGAGGATAACACACACATACTTACATATACACACAAGCATATTTGCACAGACTGGATTTGGAAGGGTGCACAAAGAAAATGGTCATGGTGGCTGTTGCTAAGAGGCCACCTGGGAGCTTTCTGGGGCCAGGAGAGAAACTTAGCCTTGACTGTATGACTTTTTTTTCAGTCCTGTTGGAAAATTTTACCATGTGTATCTTTTAGTTCTTCAATTAATAAGCGACGAGTTCTTAAAATTCACCAGGTAGTAAAAGATCTTTGAAAGCCATCCTGCTTCTAATGCATGGATAGAATCCCCGGAAGTATGCAAAATCTCTCTGTTGGTTTTATAGCTGTCCATCTGTTCTCACATGCCCTGGATCCCAGCCCCAGGGCTTTCTTTTTCTCTTTCTTGTTGTTGTTTTGCTCTTGTTGCCCAGGCTGGAGTGCAGTGGCACCATCTTGGCTCACCATAACCTCTGCCTCCTGGGTTCAAGTGATTCTCCTGCGTCAGCCTCCTGAGTAGCTGGGATTATAGGCATGCACCACCATCCCTGGCTAATTTTGTATTTTTAGTAGGGACGGGGTTTCTCCATGTTGGTCAGGCTAGTCTTGAACCCCTGGCCTCAGGTGATCCGCCTGCCTTAGCCTCCCAAATTGCTGGGATTACAGGCGTGAACCACCGCACCTGGCCTAGCCCCAGGGCTTTCTAACACTCACATGGACTGTTTGCTGTCTTGCTGTCCTCCCAGTCTGCCTCCAGAATATGTCAGATTGAGTCCTAGACACTTAGCCTCTGGTCCCCTGGCAACCAGCCGCTGCTCTGGTTCACCCCCTGGGGCTTCCTGTATAGGGGAGCCATCAGCCTGATTGAGCAGCCCTGAGGCTGGAGTTTTTGACTTCCTCCTAACCAGCCCCCTTCACGGCCCAGGAGCCTCCCAGCACAGAAGGGAGAATCTGTGCAGCTTGTTCCTTATCCTCCTTTGAACCAAGGCCTGTTCCAAGAACTCCAGGGCCTCTCTGCTTGCACGTCAGGGTTGAGCTGCTCCCCCAGGCCCCATGCACGGAGTTGGCAGTTCCCTGGAAAAATTTCCTTCCGCCTTTCTTTCTGGCAAATACGATGGATTCCCTGCACGACCCCAGACCATGAGTCTCGAGTTGAGTCCTGCAGGAGCATCTTGCTGGGTGACTTCAGCAGGGGCAGGGGGTGGAAAGCCTGAAGTCTTCCTCTGTCCTGAAAGCCTTGGATCTTCATTCTGGCCCGAAGCCCCTGCGCCGTATTTCCCTCAGCATCGTTGTCGCATCTGGTGAGCCAGGCTGTTAGGGCCGAGTGCCTGCTCTTTGGAGGGCATCTAGTTCAGTGTGAGCATTTTTTTCTACCCAATGACCAGTTGTGGAAACACAAAAGTGTTTATGAGCCTACTTTTCGTTTTTCCATTCAAAAGGAAAATAGCTTTATGGATCCCATGGTGAGGGGTGGGCAGGGTGTGTATCTTCTTGCTGCTGGGACGTTCTACTTTGTTGGACAGGAGGCTGTGGGCTTTCTGGCGGGTTACATCTGGGTACCTTTCAGTCAAGCTGAGCTGGCTCTCTCCTCTTTTCATTCTCAAAGTAGACGTCTTGCTAAGGGCTTCTTACTGTCTAGTTCCTTGTTGTACAGGTGAGGGAAACTGAGGCCCAGAGTGGATGTGACGTTTCCGAGGGAGAGGCTCTGTAAAGTTCTGAGTAGGTGAGACTTATTATTATTTGCAAATAACAACAACAATAATTAGAAGCAGCAGCAACTGCTGCCATAAAGTATGGGGCTTTTATTTTTCAGCTGGATGGTGAAGCTTGGTGGCCTCTCCTTTTCTCTTCATGGCAGCACAAGCCCTGCGGTGTTTATATTTCTCCTTGGCCAGAGATGTATTTTGAAATTTAAATGATAAAGCGTACAGGTCCTGTTTTCATTGACGCTTTAGAAAACTTGCATGAAACCTCTTCACGGTGGTTTTGGGAGCCAAGCGAGGCCAGGTTTTTCTATAAACATGGGGAGAGGGATGTTGAGGACAGTCCATCCTCAGAGAGTGAATGATTGCGTTCATCTTCATTAAACTCAGTGAATCCATGAAAGGATAGTACAGGTGCCCCCCAGACTCACCCTTCCATGTGTGTTCTCGTGGCCACTTTGTCTTTGCTTGGGATGGAAAGCTGACGAGACGGACTATTTTTTTCCTCTTAAAAATAATTACACGCTAGATGCCATTCCAAGTTCTGCACCTCTACCAGTTAAAGATTTTTGGATCTTTTGCTGAGAATGCCTGTTCAGAGGTAAACTTGTTAGCATCTGAGGCAAGCATAATAATAATGATTCAGGTCAGGAGCTACAAAGGACTCTGTGATGAGCAAAAAATAATGATTGAGCCTGGCGTGGTGGCTCATGTCTGTAATCCCAGCACTTTGGGAGGCTGAGGCGGGGGGATCACTTGAGGTCAGGAGTTCGAGACCAGCCTGGTCAACATAGTGAAACCCCATCTCTATTAAAAATACAAAAAAATTAACTGGGCATGGTGGCAGGCGCCTGGACTCTTAGCTACTAGGGAGGCCGAGGCAGGAGAGTCACTTGAACCCGGGAGGCGGAGGTTGCAGTGAGCCGAGATCGCGCCATTGCACTCCAGCCTGGTCAATAAGAGCGAAACTCCATCTTGGGGGAAAAAAAGTGGATATTGCATAAAATAAAACCTTATATATATTCACACACATATGTATAGATGAGATGAGGTGGTCCTAGCCACAAAAATGTACATGACAACTATGGATTTAAGGCCCCATTGCCTTTAAGTTTGTTCTTAAAATGGTTGGTAGCCAGTTCTTCTCTCCTTGGCTTCCCAGAAATCCTTCCCAACCCAAGAGCTGTCAGAGGTCCTTTAAGTAAGCAAGACTTTCAGGTGTTGCTTCTCTGGTCTCCCTCTTTCACATCTATTCTATAAGCTGCTCAGCCCTATGTAAAGAAAGTGCTGTCTGAAGTTGAATGAGTTTTACATTTCCGCTCTGCCAGTGTGGCAGTATGAACTTGAGAAACAGACATCCCCTCTCTGACATTTAATTTCCCATCTGTAAAGTGAGATCCACAATTCTACCTTTGCGGGTTGGCACATGGACTGGAGATAACATTGGTAAGATGCTGTATTCATTTCCTAGGGCCGACATTACAAATTAGCAATGGGCTCCTTTCAACAACAGATGTTTATTCTCCTGCAGTTCTGGAGGCTAGAAATCCAAATTCAGGGTGTCAAGAGGGACATGCTCCAAATGAAGGCTCCGAAAAATAATCTTTTCTTGCCTCCTCTTGGTTTTGGTGGTTGCTGGCAATCCCTGGCTTGTGGCTGCAGCATTCTGCTTCCATCTTTACATGGCCTTCTTCCCTCTGTGTGTCTCTGTATTCTCTCTTCTTGTTGTAATAATGCCAGTCATTAGATCCAGGGCCCACCCTGTTGTAGCAGAACCTCTTCTTTACTTAACTAATTACACCTGCAAAGACCCTATTTCCAAATAAGGCTACATTCTGAGGTTCTGAATAGACATGAATTCTGGGGAGCAATCAGCCCAGTACAGATGTCTGGCATTTTATTGCAGATAACATCCTGGCGGATGACAGCATCTGGTGTTTTTATGATGGTCACTTACCAGAGGTATGGATAGACATTTCTTGAAGAAGATAGGAGCAAGCCTGATTATTTGAGGAACAGGAGGGCCAGATAGCGGAAGTGGAGGGAGAGGTGTGGTTGGCTTGGCAGGTGGAGAGGGGCAGGGATGGGAGCTAGGAGCTTGCTATGTGGGGGTGTGGGAGTGGGGTTGGGGAAACCATATTGCTTTATTACAGGGGAGAGTGGTGTGGCCTATGTCTTGGTGGTAACAAAGAAAGCGGAGAGAAGAAAGTAGAGTTTACATTTATTTGGGCAATTGTGCCAGTAGGACTTGCACATGGATTGGATACGGAGGTGAGAAAATAAGGGAATCAAGAATGACTCCTACAAGTCAGGCTGGGTGGCTCATGCCTAGAGTCCTAGCGCTTTGGGAGGCTGTAATGGTTAATGCTGAGTGTCAACTTGATTGGATTGAAGGATGCAAAGTGTTGTTTCCGGGTGTGCCTGTGAGGGTGTTGCCAAAGGAGATTAACATTTGAGTCAGTGGGCTGGGGAAGGCAGACCCACCCTTAAGCTGGTGGGCACAATCTAATCAGCTGCTAGTGAATATAAAGCAGGAAGAAAAATATGAAAAGGCGAGACTGGCCTAGCCTCCCAGCCTACATCTTTCTCCCATGCTGGATGCGTCCTGCCTTCAGACATCAGACTCCAAGTTCTTCAGTTTTGAGACTTGGACTGGGTTTCCTTGCCCCTCAAGCTTGCAGACAGCCTAGTGTGGGACCTTGTGGTCATGTAAGTTAGTATTTAATAAGCTCCTCTTTATATATGTACATATGTGTGTGCATATATATATATATCCTATTAGTTCTGTCCCTCCAGGGAACCCTGACTAATACAGAGGCTGAGGCAGGAGGGTCGTTTGACGCCAGGAGTTCGAGACCAGTCTGGACAACTTAGAGAGACCCTGTCTCTACAGAAAATTAAACAAACAAACAAAAAAGAACCACTCCTAGGTATTCGGCTTCAGCAACTTGGCAGATGCTGGTGTCTGCAATGAACACGGGGAAGATGGGCAGTAGATTGTGCATGCAGAGTTCTGTGCAGGCATATTAAATTGCAGATGCCCATTAATGGCCACAGGAGATGCCAACTAGGTACTTGGCAAAGTGAGTCTGGGAATTGAGACCATCATGGTAGGAGATAGCATTTGGAAGACTTCAGCAGAAGTGGGATCTAAATCCATGGGACTGGAGTATAGATAGAAAAGTGGACACAGGACTAGACATGACCACTAGTGGTAGGGGTAGAAGTTGGGGAGCTGGAAAAGGTAATTACAAGGAGCCTCCTGTGAGGCAGAAAAACATGCCAGGAGCCTAGAGAAGGAAGTCCTTCTTAAGGAAGGAGGAGGGTCATCACTTGCAGTGTTGCTAAGAGATCAGGTAGAATGAGCCACACAGAAGTGACTGTTAGATTTGGCATCAAGGAGGTTGTTGACCAACTTGGCAAGAGTGCCTCATGGGAGCAGCCAAGAGGAAGCCAGTGACCAATGAGGGTGATTGCTCATGAGTTCTGCTCTCTCCTCATTGCCTTTTGCTCTTTGCTTAGGCAAATCAGTGTCCTCAGTAGGTTCCCTGAAGACTAATGTCAGCATTAGTATTGACCTACCCATTAGCTAATTTGATTCTCAAAACAACATCTTTGCAGAAAAGGCTGGGCAGGGCAGGCAGGTATTCCCATTTTACAGATGACAAAGCCACAACTTAAAAAGGTCAAGTGTTTTTTTTTCAGGCTGTTTCTTAAAAGTAAGAGTTATGTGTCAGGAACCCCTCCTCCACCCTCGTCTTGGCATACATCCCAGTGTTTTGTGGTTTGTTACATTTTTTGGTTTTCTTAACTAGATTGTGAGCCCAGTGAAGAGAGGATCTGAATGACATCTCTATATTCCCACAGCAGAGATAGCAGATGCTTGCCACACTTGTTACTTTCTCTCGGGTACCTAATGCAGGCATCACTAGTTGAGCATGACCTTCTCTTCCTTTGAGACCAGATTCAGTTTAAAATTCTACCCAGCTTTCCAGGTAGCCTGTCAACCTGCTGACAGATAAGGTATCATCAACAGACATTCTTACTGAAGTACTTAATGTCATGCCTGGTACGTAGCACGTGTTCGGCAAGTGGTTTTGTGAATGATTTAGCGAATGAGCATTCTCTGAAAACACAATGAGTGAGTTCTCTGTCACTAGAGGTAATCAAGAAGAGATCAAATTCATGCACATGGCTGGGCACGGTCTGGGAGGCCAAGGTGGGTGGATTACGAGGTCAGGAGATAAAGACCATCCTGGCTAATATGGTGAAACCCTGTCTCTACTAAAAATACAAAAAATTAGCCAAGCGTGGTGGCGGGTGCCTGTAGTCTGAGCTACTCGGGAGGCTGAGGCAGGAAAATGGCATGAACCCGGGAGGCGGAACTTTGCAGTGAGCTGAGGTCATGCCACTGCACGCCAGCCTGAGTGACAGAGCGAGACTCTGTCTCAAAAGAAAAAAAAAATTCTTGCACAATTGGGTAAGGTAAATAGAATTCAGATATTGGATAAAAGGCTATCCAATTCTGAGATTATTTGATATGCATGGAGTTATTTGCAGTGTCTGTTACCATTCTGGAACAAAACAAGAAATCTTTGAGAGGAATCTCCCCCCACCTCCCCAAATATATAGGAGGGGGCGATAGGCAACACTACTATGGCTCCTTTCTTGTTGTCTTGGCCACCTGGGGCTCTGGTCTCAGCCTTTCTAGATTGTCTTAGATGATGGGTGTCACCTAGGTTGAGAGGAATGAAGAGAAAATGGAATGTTTTAGGGTCTGTAAGGGCAGGTCTGACCCCAAGGCCTGTGAAGTGAGGTTTGTTTTTTTTTTCTTTTTTTTCTTTTTTAATGCATCAAATCCTGGCTCTGTTACCTGCTGATCCCACATAATCTGTTGGGCCCTATTGAGTCAAAGGGAGTAAACAGAAAAGTACTGGTCTGGGTTGTTGAGGCATTCGGTGAGATTCCCTAGGTAGTATTTGGTCAACAAGCAGGCATTTCATAATCCTCTCTACCTCCTGCCCTGCCCCGGGGACTGTGGGGATTGTCTGCATTCCTCTGTGGAACTGGAATGTGGCTGCAGTGATGGTGTCTGCAGGGATGTTGAAGCTGCTCCTGTCTCCTGCCCTCTAGCCTGGCCTCGCCCGGTCCTAGCTGGGGTAAGTGAACATCAATCCCACAGAGAGAGTCTTCTCTGAAAACCACTTTATGGATTTTTTTTTTTTTTTTTTCCCAGACAGGGTCTTGCTCTGTCACCCAGGCTGGAGTGCAGTGGCACAATCTCGTCTCGCTACAACCTCAGCTTCCTGGGCTCAAGCAATCCTCCCATCTCAGCCATCCAAGTAGCTGGGACTACAGGTGCATGTTATGATGCCCAGCTAATTTTTGTATCTTTAGTAGAGACAGGGTTTCACCATGTTGCCCAGGCTGATCTTGAACTCCTGGACTCAAGTGATCCACCTGCCTCAGCCTCCCAAAGTGCTGAGATTACAAGCCTGCCTTATGGATCTTAATGTCTTGGCCCCAGGGCATTGGCTCTGCCTGGCTCCAGAGGGATATGAAGCCATTCCTGGGGGACACCATTGTTTTCTAGTTAATATCAGTCCTGTAGTCTGGTGATTTTCAAATTTTAGTGTAGTCAGAATCCCCAGCAGGGCTTATTGAAACCCAAAGAGCTGGACCCCTCCCTAGAGACTTAGGATGAGGCCTGAGAATTGAATCTAATAAGCTCACAGGTGACACTGAAGTTGAGGATCTTGTATCTCACTTTAAGCAAAGTCTTCCCACAGCAACCATCGTTTCTCCCTGCCCATAGGTAATATCCTCTACTTAGGCCCTCTGCTTCCACTGTGGTCTGCTTACAACCTCACCTACACTTATTAACCAGCAGAGTTCATTGAGTCTCCTTAAAACTGTAAACTTCAAACTATACCACAAGGCTACAGTAACCAAAACAGCATGGTACTAGTACCAAAACAGATATATAGACCAATGGAACAGAACAGAGGCCTCAGAAATAACACCACACATCTACAACCATCTGACCTTTGATAAACCTGACCAAAACAAGCAATGAGGAAAGAATTCCCTATTTAATAATGGTGTTGGGAAAACTGGCTAGCCATATGCAGAAAACTGAAACTGGACCCCTTCCTTACACCTTATACAAAAATTAACTCAAGATGGATTAAAGACTTAAACATAAGACCTAAAACCATAAAAACCCTAGATGAAAACCTAGGCAAAACCATTCAAGACATAGGCATGGGCAAAGACTTCATGACTAAAACAACAAAAGCAATTTCAACAAAAGCCAAAATTGACAAATGGGATCTAATTAAACTAAAGAGCTTCTGCACAGCAAAAGAAACTACCATCAGACTCAACAGGGAACCTACAGAATGGGAGAAAATTTTTGCAATCTATCCATCTGACAAAGGGCTAATAATATCCAGAATCCACAAAGAACTTAAACAAATTTACAGGAAAAAAACAAAAACAAAAACACCCCATCAAAAAGTGGGCAAAGGATGCGAACAGACACTTCTCAAAAGAAGACATTTATGTGGCCAAAAAACAAATGAAAAAAACCAAAAAACAAACAAACCAACTCATCATCACTGGTCGTTAGAGAAATGCAATCAAAACCGCAATGAGGTACCATCTCACACCAGTTACAATGGTGATCATTAAAAAGTCAGAAAACAGCAGATGCTGGAGAAGATGTGGAGAAATAGGAACGCTTTTACACTGTTGGTGGGAGTATACATTAGTTCAACCATTGTGGAAGACAGTGTGGCAATTCCTCAAGGACCTAGAACCAGAAATACCATTTGACCCAGCAATCTCATTACTGGGTATACACCCAAAGGATTATAAATCATTCTACTATAAAGACACATGCACATATATGTTTATAGCAGCACTTTTTACAATAGCAAAGACCTGGAATCAACCCGAACACCCATCAATGATAGACTGGATAAAGAAAATGTGGCACATATGCACCATGGAATACTATGCAGCCATAAAAAAGAATGCATTCATGTTCTTTGCAGGGACTTGGATGAAGCTGGAAACCATCATTCTCAGCAAACTAAGACAGGAACAAAAAACTAAACACCACATGTTCTCATTCATAAGTGGGAGTTGAACAATGAGGATATATGGACACAGGGAGGGGAGCATCACACACTGGGGCCTGTTGGGGGATGGGGGGCAAGGGGAGGGATGGCATTAGGAGAAATCGCTAATGCATGCGGGGCTTAAAACTTAGATGATGGGTTGATGGGTGCAGCAAACCACCATGGCACATGCATATCTATGTAACAAACCTGCACGTTCTGCACATGTATCCCAGAACTTAAAGTATGAACAAACAAACAAACAAACCTCCACAAAAACCCTATCCTCAGGCTTCCCATTGTATCTCCTTACTTTTTTGAAATCCTGAGCAGCCTGTTCTATTGATTGAGTGAATGAGCATTCTTTGAAATTACAGTGAGCGAGTTCTCCATCACTAGAGGTTATCAAGAAGAGGTTGGAATCACACACAACTGAATGAGGTAAATAGAATTCACATATTAGATAGACTATGCGGGCCTAAGATTGTTTAGTACTCATGGAGTTATTTTGTGAACACTAGTGTCTTCCAGCCTCATCAAGTGGTCCCTCCCTCTGTAGCCCCACATCCTGGTCTTTGATCAGTTTCCTGACACCCTTCCCTGGGCACCACAGGACCTTTGCACTTGCTGGTCCCAGATCCTAGAATGTTCTTTCCCCAGCTTGTTGAAAAGCTGATTCTCATCCTAACTTCAATATCACCTCCTCAGACCACTCTTTCTAATAGACTCATTCCCTAACCTCCATTATTTCTCGTCACTGGATGCTGTTGAATTTCACTGTGGCACCAGCCATAGTCTGTAAAAAAAAATTTATTACATTATTTGGCTCTTTGTTTTTGGCGTGACTCTTCCACTAGAGAAAAGAAACTGTGACTTTGTCCTTAAACTCTGTGTTGTCTGATACTCAATGGGTGGTTCATACATATTCTTTTTTTAAAATTAATTTTAATTTTTATTTTACATTCCGAGGTACATGTGCAGGATGTGCGGATTTGTTACATAAGTAAAGGCGAGCCATGGTGGTTTGCTGCACCTATCAACCCATCACCTAGTTATTAAGCCCAGCATACATTAGCTATTTTTTCTATGAAAGGTGAGCAAATGCTTGTATGCAGGCTGCAGAGGGTTAGGTCAAGACTGAACCATGTAGTCTAAATTTCGTAGTGACTGCAGTGAAGTCCCTCCATGGTGGAAGAAAATGGAACGTCTTTGTTGGAGCTGGCCAGAACTGGGCAGATTGGGGCCTTTGGCTTTCTTTGGAAGGAGCAGGAAGCCAGTGGAGGGTTTGAGCAGGGGCTGGGGGTAATGGCAATAACGCTGACTGCTAATAATAAAATAAGAACGTAAAAGAGTGCTTATAGTGTGTTGTAGGCACTGCTTTAGGTGCATTACATCATTTAGTTTCCACAGTTGTGTCCGTGTTACAAAGGAGAGGGCTGAGGCACAGAGTATTACAATAAGAAATTTGGCCCACAGTCAGCAAGCAAGAAAACCTAGATTCATACCTGGGCATATGGCTTCAGAGTCCACACACTTGGCGTCTGCATTGCTCTGAGAGGGGGTACCAGCAGGGAGTCCCCCACCTGCTCTCCGTTTTCAAACTCCCCATTTGACACCCATGCCAGGTGTGATGAAATCCTCTAGGTGATGGGCAGTGGAATGAGTGGTTCTGGTTACAGCTGGCCTTTACTGGCCTGTCCCACACCTGAGGATATAGATTCTAGCCCATGGGACCATAAGCCAGGCTCCCTGAAGGTCTGTTATTTGTCTGGGAAATGCCAGCGCTCTTTAGAATCTTGTTCATGACTGACTAACAACCCATGCCCCTTCAGCCGTAATTATCACCTAGTCCCCAGAGAAGGGCTATGGGTGGGCTGACTGTGGAGATAGATGCTTGGGTCTCCTGCTAGGAACACCATGTGCAAGAGAAGAGGCCATGAGCTTGCCTTCCATCTTGCCCAGGTCTTTCTGGCCAGGGACTGCAGGCTTCATGCAACACCTTTCAACCTTTAAAAGGAAAAAAGACTGGGGGTGGGCCTCAGCTGCTGCCACTGACATTGTATTGTTGAAGCTTTTTTTTGTTTGTTTTTTGTTTTTGAATACCGGAAATTAAGGGGAAGTTTAGAAACCTCATAATGGCTTCATGAACCATTGCACTTGGAAAATGTACTTTTGAAAAATTCCCTTGATCGATTGTTTTTCGGAGGCTGTAGATAACATTAGAGCATATTATTCCCATATAATTTCCTGAGTTTTCTATGTCAATTACTTTGTTTTATTAAAGAGAAAAAGGAACTAATATTGATTGAGGCCCTCCTGTGTACCAGGCTAAATGGTCATCCCTTTCAGTTGTTAGTTACAAAGTGACCCTGTAAAGCAGAGAAGATGAGTGTTGTTTAGAGATGGGAAACGGAGCCAGGGGAGGAACTTGCCCCAGCTCATGGCCAGGATTGGAATTCTGTCCCAGTGTTCATAACCTTTTGTGTTGCCAGAGATGATCAGCCTATGTACTGCTTCCTTGACTTAGATTTTTGTGGGGCAGAGAATATCAGTTGTAGCTCTAAAGCGGTGTGATTATTTATGATTTTTTTTTTTTTGAGACGGAGTTTCACTCTTGTTGCCCAGGTTGGAGTGCAATGGTGTGATCTCAGCTCACGACAACCTCTGCCTCCCAGGTTCAAGCGATTCTCCTGTCTCAGCCTCCTGAGTAGCTGGGATTACAGGCGTGCACCACCACACCCGGCTAATTTTGTAATTTTAGTAGAGATGGGTTTTCTCCATGTTGGGCAGCTGGTCTTGAACTCCTACCCTCAGGTGATCCACCTGCCTCGGCCTCCAAAAGTGCTGGAATTACAGGTGTGAGCCACTGCACCTGGCCTTTTTTATGAATTTTTAAAATATATATGTATTCATAATATCTGATTGCATATCACATCACAATTTGCTGTAGAGTGAGGTGGTCCTTCCTAAAGTACTTGTCTTGCAAGACTGTGGACAGATCCTGGTAATGGAACCGGTGCTCAGAATTGTTGAGAATCTATAGTTTAAAGGTTTGTCATTTGGAGGAATAGCAAATGACTCAGCTTAAACCCTATGGGGTCAGAAACAAGGGCTAGCCAGGCACAATGGTTCATGCCTGTCATTCCAGCGCTTTGGGAGGCTGAGGCGGGTGGATTACCTGAGGTTAGGAGTTCAAGACCAGCCTGGCCAACATGGTGAAACCCTGTCTCTTACTGAAAATACAAAACTTAGCTGGGTGTGGTGGCAGGCACCTGTAATCCCAGCTACTCGGGAGGCTGAAGCAGGAGAATCTCTTGAACTTAGGAGGTGGAAGTTTCAGTGAGTTGAGATGGTGCCACTGGACTCTAACCTGGTCAACAGAGTGAGCCTGACTCTGACGACAGTAATAAATAATAAGGGTAGCTTCTATTTATTGTTTACTATGTGCCAGACACTATTCTAGGTGCTTTTCATCAATTAGCTCATTTCATCTTTGTTATAACCCTGTGTTCTAAGTCATGTACCACAAAACAATGTGTGGATCAGCAATGGACTGTATATACAACGGTGGTCCTGTGAGATTATAATACAGTATTTTTACTGTACTTTTTCTATGTTGAGATATGATTAGATACACAAATGCTCACCATTGTATTACAGTTGACTCCGATATTCAGTACGGTAACATGCTGCTCAGGACCGCAGCCTAGGAGCAACAAGCTGTAACATACAGTCCAGATGTGTAGTGAATAGGCTGTCATCTAGTTTTGTGCAAGCTCACTCTGTAGTGTTCGCACAACGAAATTGCCTAACGACACATTTCTCAGAATGTATCCCTACCCTTAAGCAACGTGTGACTGTCCTATTATCGTCACCCCATTTTACAGATGAAGGAGCTGTGTCAAGAAATTGACTAACTTGGCTCAAGGTCACCCATATAATAAAAAGCGGGCAGGGTGTAGTGGCTCATGCCTGTAATTCCGACACTTTGGGAGGCCAGGGGGAAGAGGATCACTTGGGGAGAGGAGTTTGAGACCAGCCGGGGCAACAGAGGGAGACCCCACCTCTAATAATGTGGCTTATTAGCTCCATTTAAAAATATAAAAAATTAGCCAGGCATGGTGGCGTAGACCTGTGGTCCCAGCTGCCCAGAAGGCTGAGGTGGAAGGATGGCTTGAGCTCAGGAGGTCAAGGCTGCAGTGAGCCATGATCATGCCACTGCACTCCAGCCTGGGTGAGAGAGTGAGACCCTATTTCAAAAAATAAAATGAAATAAAATCAATAAAACAAATAATTAAAAAAGACAGAGCTGGGACTTGAAGCCAGATAATAAGGCAGGCAGAGGGCACAGGAAACACCCAGATGGGTCATGAGCCTGTGCATCAGGCAGGGTCTGATGGCTTAGCTGAGAAAGGGAGGTTTAAGGAACAGACTGTGGACAGACGTGTTAGGGAAGGTGTCAGAGAAGATTAAGGAGCCAACATGGATCATGGGGGTGGTACAGTGTTGCCAGGGCTGTGGAGGATTGGCTGCAGTGTGGGGGACCCAGCCGCTGCCATGTGGAAAGGGGCCTGTCATTCCTAGTGTGAACTCTCCCTTCTTCTGCCCTCTGACCTCCTGCTGGTGCCTCCCATTGGCTGAACACAACTGATGGCCAGAGCACTGGGAAGCTGTTGCTGGAGCCCATAGACATCTGCTTCTTGGCACAGAGAAGACAATGGATTGAGTCGGGAGGGAGGGGAACTAGAGAATATCCCAGGGAATGAAGGGGTCCCGATGGCTGGAGAGGAGTGAGCAGGTAAAGGGAGTAGAAGGTGAGGTCAGAGAGGCCAGGGGTCCACACTGCACGGGGCCTTTGGCTTTCTTTGGAAGGAGCAGGAAGCCAGTGGAGGGTTTGAGCTGATGAGTGCATCATGGCCACTGCCATCAGGAGAAGATCTTCCTCTATGCTAGGTGTGAATAGTCACCCCTTCCTCTCCCTTTCTCAGGATGAGTGCTGAGGAGGAAAAGGCCCTTTCTTCCAACGTCTTCAGAGGAGACGTCTGACCAGTCCAGACTACGTGCCTCATGCCAGCCAGCCTGTAAACGACAGGAAAGAGAAAGGAGCAGTGTGTCTCAAAAGAGGATATTCTGGAACGTTTGATAATCAGAGCCCATTGTAAAGTCATGTTTTGAGTTACAGCATTTAAATCTTTGTTCCAGTGGAAAACTTTTACAGGCCGTCCTGGGCAAGCCTTGAATCCTGTTTGGATCTCCAAAGGCCTTAAAATAGTGTGGGATGCCGGGAGACTGGCTCCAAAAGGGAGGAGACCTGTGCTGGCAGTCCTGGCCACACCTTGGTGGGACCAGCCCCTGGCCTTGGGGACCCTGCTGCTCTCCTGGCTGTGCTTCCGCAGAGCTGGACACACAAAAGCTTTCTTGTCTGGATTTGTTCCCCTAAGAGTGTGGCACCGAACTGGCCCTGCCCATGCAGGAAGCTGGTCCTGTCCAGGCCAGGGAATGAAAAGTTGCCAGTATCTTCTCAGGCCACACTACAGCCAAGTCTCTTTTAATGAGCTGATTCTCTTAGGATGCCCAGGGGAGGGAGAACACACTAGAGTGGGATGGCAAGTGAAGAAGGAGGTGGCGGCTCAGACAGCTTCCAGTTCTGTCAGGCTCTGCTGCCATGACCAAGGCACCAAGTCATCTGGAAACCGATTGCAGGCAGCAACCTCTTTTTCACCTTTGTGTGCCCCAAAGCTTGCTCTGGGAATGGGTGGTTTGGGGAACAATGCTCGCTGTCTTTGAGTCCTCAGTCTTATGAAATGGGGAAAGTATACATCAGAGGGCATTTGAGAGTAAGGGGAAAAGTGCTTGGCATGTGCCTGGCACATAGTACCTGTTCAGCAGATTCCCTTTCAGCTCAGGGTTAGATCTTCATCCACCTCTTTTTGGCCTGAAGGAAGGGGAGGTAGGTACTATTAGCCCCATTTATTTTTATTTTTATTTTTTTTCTTGAGACAGAGTCTTGCTCTGTCACCCAGGCTGGAGTGCAGTAATGCCATCTTGGCTCACTGCAACCTTCACCTCCCAGGTTCAAGTGATCTTCCTGCCTCAGCCTCCCAAGTAGCTGGGATTACAGGCATGCACCACCACGCTTGGCTAATTTTTGTATTTTTGGTGGACAGGGGGTTTTGCCATGTTGGCCAGTCTGGTCTTGAACTCCTGACCTCAAGTGATCTGCCCACCTCAGCCTCCCAAAGTGCTGGGATTGTAGGCCTGAGCCACCACATGTGGCTTATTAGCTCCATTTTATAGGAGGTGAAATTAGACAGCAAGAGGCTAAATGCCATGGCGGAGGTAAGAACTGTGATAGCATCCAAGTCTTGACCCCAGACTTGGTGTACTTCTCATCACAGATGCAATTTTATGCCTCATCATCTGACCCAGGAGCTACACACCTGCTTTCTTTTTTTTCTTTTTTCTTTCCGAGACAGTATCACTCTGTCACCCAGGCTGGAGTGCAGTGGCACGATCTTGGCTCAGTACAACCTCTGCCTCCCAGGTTCACGCGATTCTCGTGCCTTAGCCTCCCGAGTAGCTGGGACCACAGGCGTGCCCCACTACCCCAGCTAATTTTTGTCTTTTTAGTAGAGATGGGGTTTCACCATGTTGGCCAGGCTGGTCTTGAACTCCTGGCCTCAAGTGATCTGCCCACCTCTGTCTCCCAAAATTCAGGGATTATAGGCCTGAGCCACAGAACCCAGCCGACACCTGTGTTATTTGCAAAGGCATGTTGATGCATTTTAAAGTTGCTTATTTATTTATGTAGCTATTTATTTATTTGTTGAGATGGAGTCTCGCTCTGTTGCCCAGGCTGGAGTGCAGTGGCGCAATCTCGACTCACTGCAACCTCTGGCTCCCGGGTTCAAGTGATTCTCCTGCCTCAGTCTCCCGAGTAGCTGGGACTACAGGCACCTGCCACCATGCCTGGCTAATTTTTGTATTTTTAGTAGAGACGGGATTTCACCATATTGGCCAGGCTAGTCTCGAACTCCTAACCTTGTGATCCACCCTTCTCGGCCTCTCAAAGTGCTTGGATTACAGGCGTGAGCCACTGCTCCTGGCTAAAGTTGTTATTTTAAGATTATTATTTATTTATATTTGTTATTATATTTTTTATCTGTATATATATTGTTATTTTATTTTTAAAAGTTGTATGGCTCGTTTAAACTTTTGTGGAAGTAGTTTTTTAAATCCCTGGAATTTTATGCTTTCCTCATAAAAATTTTTTTTAACCAATTTGGAGTTTTTAAGACAAAAACTGGAAAGTGGCTTTGCTCTTTTATGGAATTGCTCTGAATTCTTTTTTTTTAAGAGAGAATTTTGCTCCATCGCCCAGGCTGGAGTGCAGGAGTATAATCATATCTCACTGTAGGTTTCAATTCCTTTGCTCCAGTGATCCTCCTGCCTCAGCTTCCTGAATAGCCAGGGATAGAAGTGTGCACTACCGTGCCAGGGTATTTTTTTTTTTTTTAATTTAAGTTTTTTTTTTTTTTTTTGTCGAGATAGGGTCTCTCTTTGTTGCTCAGGCTGGTCTTGAACTCCTGGCTTCAAGCAATCCTACCACCTCAGCCTCCCAGCGAGCTGGGATTAAAGGTGTGAGCCACTGTGCATGGCCTGTGTTGAATTTTCTGTCTCCTCATTCCCAAGTAGCAACTCTGGACTTCACAGAGAGGCCAAGTCTCTCCAAGACCCCGCCCTCTTGGAGAGTCATCTGTCCCCTCCTCCAAAGAGGGTGGGACAGGGCCAGTAATGAAGTGATCAGTGTGCACCAGCCCTCCCTCTCGCTTCAGAAGAGAGCTTTTCATCCCTGAGCCAATTAATCAATTTCAGGAGATAGCATCTGAGTGAGATGGGTCACCAACAAGTCACAGACTCCCCCAGCTCCTGGGCGGGGTCTCAAAGGGAGTTGAATGAGGTGGCCTTAAGGGATTGCCTAGTGCTCAACTTCCTAGAGTTCATATAATAGAAAGCAAGTAGCATAGGGCTAGAAGGCCAGGTCACAACACCCCTCTGGAGTCTTCTGAACGTATGGCCAATAGGCAAGAGCCCCAGTTTCCTGGTCTACAGAAGTAGGACCCTACCTACCACACAGGTTGTGAGGATAAAACTAGGTGATATGGGCTGGGCACGGTGGCTCATGCCTGTAATCCCAGCACTTTGGGAGGCCGAGGTGGGTAGATCACTGGAGGTCAGCAGTTTGAGACCAGCCTGGCCAACACGGCGAAAATCCGTCTCTACCAAAAATACAAAAATGAGCCGAGTGTGATGGCGCATGCCTATAATCCCAGCTACTCAGGAGGCTGAGGCAGGGGAATGGCTTGAACTTGGGAGGTGGAGGTTGCGGTGAGTTGGGGTCATGCCACTGCATTCCAACTTAGGCAACAGTGAGACTCTGTCTCAAAAAACAAACAAACAAACAACAAAACAAAACAACAAAACAGGTAATATGGTTGGAAGAGGTTTATCATTGCCAGGCATTTGTAAATCAAACAGGTCTTGAGAGATGCCTGTTTGGCTGTTTTTTAACAGGAGGTGGGCATCCCTGGTCTTTCTGGGCAGACTAGATGTGATGTGTTCACAGGGAGCTTTGTACAGATTGCTTGAGAGAAGCACCTTTCTTTCCAGAGTGGCTGCTTGGACTGTGCCTTGCCTTCCAAAGCTGCTAAGTCCTGTGGCAGGGGATTGTTGATATTCTTCATGGTTTTTTTGGGGAGCCTCCTGGCCTCTGAATTATGGATGCATGTCTACATTATTAAAAGGATCTATTTGCATGAGTTAGCAGAATGTGGTGCCCTCTCGTGAATGGGAAAAGCTGCCCAGTCCTGATTGCAGGCTCATAATGGGTCTGAAATGACAAATGTGAAGCAGTGGGCAGAGCCAAGACCACCTTTATTTGTGCATCTGTGCTCTTGGGTGGGCATGTTGCACACACAGTTTGTTGTCCTTCTGTCCCTTGCCTATGAGACCTTAGAAACTCAGCTCGTCTCCACCCATTCCTCTACAACTAACACAACCTCTTGTAACCTTTTAATCTTCTTTGCTTGCTAAAGATGCAACTCATGCCACCTCCTCCAGGAAGTTCTCCCTGACTTCCAGGCTTTAGAATAGGCTGCCAGAGATCCCTGTGTTAACTGTGAACAGAGCCCTTTTCATCCTCTTGCATCAGAATGCATCCACTTGCATCCACTTGACTGAACTTCTTGGGTAGGAATGGCGGTGTGTTTTACGTGCATCTCACTGCCTGGGACAGTGCCTGGAACCTAGCAGATGTTCTATGTGTGTGGGGTGTTGGTTGTAGTAGTGGGGAAAGGTTTCTTAAAGGAGATGTGTTTAGAATTTAGCCCTTTACATAGTATAAAAACTGAGAAATAAGGTGTGTGTGGTGACGGGGGATGGCACTGGGGGCCTAAAGCACTAGCTTCATTGTGGGGGCTTCATTCCTTGGAGCTAATGGTCAGAGTGAGGAGCTGGGGACTGAGCTTGGATCTAGATTATTGCTGCATGAATGGCCTAAATGAAGAGTGTTGTCTTGAGTCTTTATAGAAAAGGGAGACCCTCATGGCTTTCGAGGAGTTATGCCCAAGATACAGGAGTGGCTCTTTGGTGGACTGGCTGGGACAGAAGGGAGAGGGTGAAAGTGGGGAGGAGGAGGAGGTTTCACAGCATTTGAACCGTTTGAAAGCCTAGACCCGTCGTATGCTGAAACGGAGAGGAATGGCTGGCCAAAAATACTGTGTGAGTCTAGGAACTTAAGATTGCTGGTCCTTGACCCCAAGCATACTTATATAGCAGACTCAACATTATCATCTTCCACCTACCGGATGGGGTTATGACCCAGAGCATTCTGGAAGCTGGCAGGGGCAGAAATAATACATTAGATATGCAGATGAACTGCCCAGGGTGTCTCTGGTCTTGGGGAGAATTCTTAGTAGACCTGAGATAATTGCAGAACGGAGTGTTCTGTTGTCCCATCCACAGCCTCCAGGCCTGGTGAGGATTTTGTGTTCAAAAGAGATTTCCAAGGTGGACATCTCTCTGGCACTGGCGATTTTCTCTCTCACTTGAACAAAACTCGGCAGAAAGGTCACTGCTGTTTGTCTTGGCTTCTCTGTCACATCCCACCCACACTTTGAAAGGCCTGTTCTTAGCAGGGTCTCAGGGAGGCTGTGCTGGCCCCGTCAGCCCTGAGCTGGGTGGTAGTCCTTTATCAGAGATGCCGGCGAGAATCACTCACCCTGGAGCCTTTCCCAAGCACACATCCTGGACCCCTCCAGGGCTGCACATGTGCTTTGTAAGGGCTCTCTTCGGGTGATTGGAGCTTTAAGAGCTACTAAGTGATCATAAAAGTGAACAAAGTAACCGGTCTGGAAATGTCAGTAGAATGGAAAGAAAGGACAGGCGAGAGAGTTCTCCATGTTTGCACGGTAAGACCCAGTTTCTTGGCTTTGTCGAGGCCCCGGTGGGTGTCCATAGTGTCTTTGGCCTTATCTTCCTACTAAACAAGATTACCTCTGTGGGGCGCCTTTCCTGTTCTCCTATCTCTCCAAGGAGCAGGTAGTACTTGGAGGCTGTGGTTAATCCCACTTCCTAAGTGAGCTTTTCCTTTCTAGAATGATCCTTGCTCTTACCTCGCATTCCTACTGCATGTTCCCTCAGGCTGCAGCCTTCTTTTACATGTGAGCATTCTCCTGGATCAACTCCCTGATGACTGGAGCCTGTGCTGTGTGTTTCCAAGTTGCACCCACCACCCACGGAGTCTAGCTCATGGCCGAGTGGCAGCTGGTGTAGCTGATAGCTGTGTGGGAAATGGGTCTGCACAATATAAAGACAGCTCACAGGAAAGGGGTCCCAAATGGTACTCTTTTTTTTGAGGTGTTGCCCAGGCTGGAGTGCAGTGGTGCAATCTCAGCTCACTGTAACCTCTGCCTTTCGGATTGAAGCGATTCTCCTGCCTCAGCCTCCCAAGTAGCTGGGATTACAGGTGCCTGCCACCACACCCAGCAAATTTTTGTTTTTTTGTATTTTTAGTAGAGACGGGGTTTTGCCATGTGGGCCAGGCTGGTCTTGAACTCCTGTCCTCAGGTGATCCGCCTACCTTGGCCTCCCAAAGTGCTGGGATTACAAGCGTGAGCCATTGCACGCGGGCTTTTTTTTTTTTTCCTTCTTGAGATGGCGTGTTGCTCTGTCTCCCAGGCTGGAGTGCAGTGGTGAGATCTCTGCTCACTGCAACCTCCACCTCCCAGGTTCAAGCAATTCTCCTGCTTCAGCCTCTGGAGTGGCTAGGATTATAGATGCCCACCACCACACCTGGCTAATTTTTGTATTTTTAGTAGAGATAGGGTTTCACCATGTTGGCCAGGCTGGTTGAACTCTTGGCCACCACACCTGGCCCCAAATGGCACTTTGATAAGTTGTTCTACCCAACAATAAAAAAAGAAATACAGATAAAAAATACCAAGGTTGTATAATACACGTTAGTGATGCATTCTGTTCATGACAAAAGCTGTGTTGCTGGATGGAATGTAAGTTGGTGTGGCCTTTTGGGAGGAATTATGGCCTTTTGGCATTCTCTATCCAAACTACAAAAACATGTACCCTTTGACCTGGCCATCTCATGTTGGAACACTGGGATATTTCCCCTACAGAGATAACCTACAGATATTTGTAGGAAAAGAACAGTGCCTGAGGTTATTCATGGAGCATTTTTTTTTTTTTTTTTTTTTTTTTTTGAGACGGAGTTTCGCTCTTTTTGCCCGGGCTGGAGTGCAATGGCGCGATCTCAGCTCACCGCAACCTCCGCCTCCCGGGTTCAAGCGATTCTCCTGCCTTAGCTTCTCGAGTAGCTGGGATTACAGGCATGCGCCACCATGCCTGGCTAATTTTTGTATTTTTAGTAGAGACGGGGTTTCCGCATGTTGGTCAGGCTGGTCTTGAACTCCCGACCTCAGGTGATCCACCCGCCTCGGCCTCCCAAAGTGCTGGGATTACAGGCGTGAGCCACTGCGCCCGGCCGGAGCATTTTTATAATAGCAAAAGACTGGGAGTAACTCAACATCTGTGAATTGAAGACTGGTTCGGCAAATGATGACACATTGTACTCAGCAAGATGCGGAAAAGATGAGGATGTGCTGTGTGCACAAACATGGGCAGATCTCAGGATGTATTGTGGACACAACAAGCACAGTGTGCAGCGGGGAGTATGGCGTGCCATCCTTTCTGTAAAAAAAAAGCGTGGGTGTAGAGGGGATATAAAAGTGTGTCTTTGCACAAACTCTGTTAGGATACACAAGAAACTAACACAAGTGGTGGTGGCCCGTGTGTGGTAGGAGGAGGGAGATGCGGGGAGGGGAAACTGGGTTAGGGAGGAAGATGCGTGAAGATTTTCTTTTTTTTCTTTTCAGAGACAGGGTCTCGCTCTGTGGCCCAGGCTGGCATGCAGTGGTGTGATCATAGCTCGCTGCAACCTCAGACTATGAAGGAGACTTTTGATTGTGTATCTTTGGGTATCAATTAAATTTTGAAGCATGAATATATTGAACAAAATCGGGAGCAGCTCAAACGTTGAGTATATTATCCATCGTACGTTTAATTAAAAAAATTTATAACCTTGTCATGATTCAACTGGGGTTATGCGTTTTTGGGAGGGACACCCCAGAGGTAAAATGTCAGTACTTATCACATGTCAAGGTTATGTTCTATCCACACAACTGATATAAATCCCAGTTGCATATCCCTATAATACACCCGACCAAAGACCGAAGCCAGGTGTGGTGGCATGTGTCTGTAGTCCCAGCTGCTGGGGAGGCTGAGGCAGGGGGATTACTTGAGCCCAGGAGTTCGAGGCCAGGTTGGGCAACGTAACATAGCAAGATCTCATCTCTCTCAAAAACCACAAAATTGGCTGGGCGCGGTGACTGTAATCCCAGCACTTTGGGAGGCTGAGGCAGGCGGATCACCTGAGGTCAGGAGTTCAAGACCAGCCTGACCAACATGGGGAAACCCCATCCCTACTAAAAATACAAAATTAGCCGGGCGTGGAGGCACATACCTGTAATCCCAGCTACTTGGGAGGCTGAGGCAGGAGAATTGCTTGAACCTGGGAGGCGGAGGTTGCGGTGAGCCAAGATCATGCCATTGCACTCCAGCCTGGGCAACAAGAGTGAAACTCTGTCTCAGAAAACAAACAAAAAGAAATTTGACCAATACCCCTCAAAACTGGAAAAACTGGTGACCACCACCCCTAGTGCTCCAATAAAGGGCTGTGGGAACAGCTGTGCTCAGGGTGGTACTGGTACAGCCTGGCAGAGGACATGATACCTGCACAGTGTGGAAAGGCCCTCTGGGATGTTGCTGGACCTTAGGGGAGCACCATAGGGGAGGAGGTCCAGGCCTAGAGAGGGCTGAAGCCCTCCCCAGGGCATGGTGTGGACCACGCTGAAGGGAGATGGGGTTGGAGACACAGCTGGGAGTCAGATCCCAGGGGCTCTCCTGTGTAACACTGAATTGCTGGGAAGGGGATGCAAGCAGGAGCACAGTCTCTTTCCCTGTACACCCATGTACAGGCTGTGCACCCATGCATATGCACACAGGAGCACAGTCTCTTTCCCTGTGCCAACTCTGATTGGTTGGGTGGCTGCTGAGAGTCTTACAGTGCCCTGGCTCAGTAGGAAGAGTGTGTGTTCATTTAGTGAGTTTGCCAAAGACGAGGGAAGGGGGTTAGAGAGTAGGCGGCAGATAATGCCGGCCTGGGGAGCCTGGAGGTTTTAGGCCGGCAGACCCTGGCCGAGGCTACAGCCAGGCTGTTTTCTGTTCTTTTCCTTAGGTTTTGGGAGACCTTTACCTTTTCAGTGCCTCTATGACAGGGTCAGAGTAGTTTGGTGACAAAGTAGAAGTAAACCATGGGTGAAAAACAGCTTTGGGGATCCTCCTAGGCTTGCACTTACTGAGGATTAGGCAGAACTTGCAGCTTGGCCCAGCTTTCAAAACAAGGTGTTCTGAGGAGGTGGAAAGACTGGTTTTCAATCAGATCAAGGTAGGATCCTATGAAAAACTTCTAGGGCCTTGCCGTTCCTATGAAGTGGTAGCTATCATCACACTCCTGGTTATGCCATCAAGGTAAAAGGAGGTGGAATAAGAATCAGGGACACTTGAAAATAAGAAAAGAGAAAGACTGTGTGCATGTGCATGTGTGCACAGCCTGTACATATGTGTGTGTGCTCCTGTGTGCATGTGCATGGGTGCACAGCCTGTACATATGTGTGTGCGCTCCTGTGTGCATGTGCATGGGTGCACAGCCTGTATATATGTGTATGTGTGCTCCTGCGTGCGTATGCATGGGTGAACAGCCTGTACGTATGTGTATGTGTGCTCCTGTGTGCATATGCATGGGTGAACAGCCTGTACATGTGTGTGTGCTCCTGTGTGCACATACAGGGGTGAACAGCCTGTATGTATGTGTATTTGTGCTCCTGCGTTCATATGCATGGGTGAACAGCCTGTACGTATGTGTATGTGTGCTCCTGCGTGCATATGCATGGGTGCACAGCCTGTATATATGTGTGTGTGCGCTCCTGCGTGCGCATGCATGGGTGCACAGCCTGTACATATGTGTGTGCGCGCTCCTGCGTGCACATGCATGGGTGCACAGCCTGTACATATGTGTGTGTGCGCTCCTGCGTGTGCATGCATGGGTGCACAGCCTGTACATATGTGTGTGTGTGCTCCTGCGTGCGCATGCATGGGTGCACAGCCTGTCACTACATGTGTATGAGCCTGTGGGTATGTGAGGGGCGTGAGGGGCCCTGAGGGACTGGAAACTTCCTTAAAGGCC
The DNA here is from genome assembly GCF_003255815.1 of Theropithecus gelada. Taxonomy (NCBI): domain Eukaryota; kingdom Metazoa; phylum Chordata; class Mammalia; order Primates; family Cercopithecidae; genus Theropithecus; species Theropithecus gelada. Next base: position 130,152,197 of record NC_037676.1, read on the forward strand.
ATTTGGGAGAGTGCTGCTCTCTGTACCACCCACTCTAGGGCAGTTAGGCAAAGGTGTGCCTCCCTTTAAGAGAAGCTAGCGGTCAGTCTGTTTTACAACATAGGTTATCAGGGAGTAGTACTTTGGCCTGGAAAAGGAACCTTTATTTTGGAAAAGATTTGTAATCTCTGCGGCTTCTTTGATACACCTTGGAAACCTGACTGGAAACTCAGGCCACCAGCATCTGTTGGGGGCACATGTTTGCACTTTTGGTTATGATGCCACAGCTCTGGTTCAGGTATCCTAAAAAAGATAACTAATGGTGAAAATGATTGGTGTAGATTTCATACCACAGAGCACTGCGGTTTGTATAGTATGACACAGTGATGGTGTGGACCCATGGAGAGCCAGCTTCGCAGATGTTAAGAATAGTGACTTTGCCTGACATAACTGGTGTCTGCACATGAGATTATACAAGTAAGATTGATGTGAATTTTGTTCTTTCATTTTTTATGCAGACTCATTGGTTGGGTAACTGTGGAAATAATGTCGCAGTGCCTTTTTAAGTTAAGAAAATGTAGTTATGATCAGGAGCGGTGGCTCATGCCTGTAATCCCAGCACTTAGGGAGGCCGAGGTGGGTGGATCACCTGAGGTCAGGAGTTCAAGACCAGCCTGGCCAACAAGGCAAAACCCCGCCTCTACTAAAAATACAAAAATTAGCCAGTCGCCTGTAATCCCAGCTACTCGGAAGGCTGAGGCAGGAGAATCACTTGAACCCAGGAGTTGGAGGTTGCAGTGAGCCAAGATCACGCCATAGCACTCTACCGTGGGTGATAGAGGGAGACTCCATCTGGGGGAAAAAAAAAAAAAAAAAGATAAAATGTAGTTATGAAAAGGCTTCTAAGCATTTTTAAGCATTTGATATTAAAACAGGAATTCAGAACAAATCAAAACAAAACAAAAAAAAACTGGGGATGGAAGAAACTCAATTTTAAATAGAAACTTTGACAGGCGGGTGGCGAATCCGGGGGTTGTGAGTCATTTGCTGGCTTGTTTGCCACGTGGCCTCCTCTGTAAGTGTCACCCTAATTGATGTATTCGTTTGGGGTGGGTGCTCTTCTGAGGTTTTTGTTTCTCCCTTTCTTTGGGGTGCACTGGGTGTGTGTGGTAGGAACTAGGGCCATGGAATTAGAGAATCTTGAATTTCTAATGCAAATTCAGTCCCAAGCAGTGTGAGGCGGTTGCTTAACTCCTTTGGGCCACCCCCGCCCATGGCCCTCATCTGTACCCTGGGGATAATATAATAGTATGGACTTTGCAGGCTTTTGGCAAGCAAATGAGACAGTATAGCAAAACACCCAGCCGAGAGCCTAGCACCAATTGGCCTGTAATCCGTGGTGCACCGACACAGCCATTCTCTGGATGTGGCCTCTTCTGCCTCCACTGTGAGGTCAGAGACTTAGTCACTGCAGGGGTAACCTCTCCTTGGCAAGCAGCGGGAGTCATTTCATCCCAGCCTTTCAGGAGGGTGAATCTGCACCTGGGGTCCAGAGTCTCAGAGATGAGACTTGAGCCAGGCGCTCATTCATCATGGCTCAGGCTGTAGAGGCTCTAACCATGGTTTCTCCATGCAGGAGTGAGGTTGGGACAAGGGGTCTTTCTGGGGGCTCTGTGCTCTGTGGCCCCTGCTGCTCTGGACTGGTTCATTGGAGAAACCTGTCACATTCTGTAGACTGGTTGCCACGCCATGCTCACAGTCTCTGTTCTTTCCATCCTAGGTGGGAAGTGAGTGATGACCCTGAAGTGAGGGCTCATCTCTCGATCTCCAAGGGCTGCAGCTCAGCCAGCACTTTTCAAAGGTGATCTGGAGCTAGCCTGGCCTGTTGGCTGACCATAGGTGACTCTAGGTAGCCCATTCCCAGGCTCAGCGGCAGTCGGGGAGCTGCCTGGATTTCTGGTGACAGAATTCCTGGGACTGAGTCACTGCAGTAAGTGCTGTGATGAATTGTGTTTACTTTGTGTGGGATTCCGAACTGTAGGAGCAGTGACTGCAGCTGGAAGACAGCGTGATCAGCAGCTTCCAAGGCAGAGTCTGGCGTCAGAAAGCTGCATGGCGCTAATGCTGAAGCCCGTGGGAGCCCATTGGAGAGACACTTGGATGTTTAGCGGGCTGGTGACTCTCCTTGTCATGAGTAATCTTAGGACCTTGGGCAAGTCATCCAGACTCCTCTGGGCATGTCATTCTCCTGCTTGGAGGCCTTGAGGCAGAGAGGCAGTGAGGTGAAGTGGTCAGTGCATGGACTCTGCCTCTAGCCTGCTGGGGTTTGAATCCACCTGTGTGATCTTGTATGATATTAACCTCTCTGGCTCTCAGCTCTCTCATGTGTGAAATAGGAGATTTTAACAGTATCTATTTCATAGGGTTGGTGTTTGAACGAGTTAACATATGTCAAGTGAGTGGTACAGTGCCTGGTGTCCTGGCAAGTTTGCTATCAGGATTAAGGCAGGAGCCCTTGGCACGCACTAAGAGCTCAATAAATATGAGCTGATGTTGTTGGTCCTTTATTACTATTCAAGAAGCCTGCCCAGCCCTCCTCCCTCCCCATCCGCACAGCAGCCTGGTACCCGCTGTTCTCTAGGTTCTGGCCATATGTCATGACATGTTCTGATGATCTGGCTTCTCCGCTTAGACAGTGGGGCCCTCGAGGCAGGCCCACAGGACTTGGTCCTCACTGCCTCTGTGGCGCCTGGCACCGGGTCCAGCTGACGTGGAGAGGGACTCAGGAAACAGTGGCTGAGTGTGACTTTGGCTGGCATAGTGGTTGCTGGGAGAACAGACAAGGTTCTCTCTCATGATGTACAGATTTCAGATCAGGGAAAGTCCCGGCTGGCATAAGTTTATCGAGCATCTCCCATGGGCAAGATAGGCTGTGACTGGAGCCTTGAAGTACACGGTAGAAGGAGAAAGAGTCTTCCCAGGCCAGGGCTTCAAGTGAGGAGACAAGACGTAGCCTCCCAGAGAATTCCCAGAATGCAATCGTGAAAGAACCATGCCCAGCAGGAGGCAGGGGAAAGTGACTCCTGCAAGTCTAGGAAGGCTTCCTGGAAGAGGTGGAATGTGAGCAGCATAGGATTTTGAGAGAAGAAATGGAATGGGCTGAAGGAGATTCTGCTGGTGGAGGCTCAGGTTGACCTAAGGGCTCGCAGCAGTGGAAGACGCCCATGAGTGAGTTTGAGGGGGCTCTTTAGCTCAGTCTAGTTGAGGTAGAGGCTTTCCGTAGGGGTGTGGTGTGACCTGAATGTTGGGCACATGGTCATAACTGAGCTTTAACGTGATAACTCGAACCTGTAATCCCAGCACTTTGGGAGATCAAAGCTGGGGGATCACCTGAGGTCAGGAGTTCGAGACCAACCTGGGCAACATGGTGAAATCCTGTCTCTACTAAAAATACAAAAATCAGTTGAGCATGGTGGTGGGCGCCTGTAATCCTAGCTACTCAGGAGGCTGAGGCAGGAGAATCACTCCAACCTGGGAAGCGGGGACTGCAATGAGCCGATATCGTGCTGCTGCACTGTAGCCTGTCTCAAAACAAAAGACAAAAAACAAAAAACAAAACAAAACAAAACAAAAAAACAAAACACTGTCTCAAAAAAAAAGTCAATAAAGAGAGAGGGAAGAAAGGCCAGGCAAGATGCTATTTAAGTCTCTGAGCATCTTATAGCATTGTTTACATCCCAGCTTTCCACTGACCCTTTCTTTACCCCGTCCCCCACCCTGTGGCCCTTGCTCTGTCCTGCCCTTTTCTGTCCTGCGTTTTCTCTTCCCAGCTCCTCTGTCCCCAGCCTCACGTGCCAGCTTGTTTCAGCCTGGCAAGGAGGCCTGCTGGTATCCCAGCCATTTCCTGCCCCAAGGTGCCCACCCTCCTCCGATCAGCACGGCCTTGCCCTACGTAGGCATGACCTCGCCCCTGCGGCAGCCGGGAAGCAGAGCTCCTATTTCTTGCCTGTTTACCCTGGCGCAGGGACAGGTAGATCATGTGGCACTGCTGGGATGCCAGCTGCATGAGTCTCCGGCAGTGGGCACAGGCGGAGGGCAGGGGGCATTCCTCCGGACTGACTCGAGCCCGGCCTGCCTGGCACGAGACCCCCCTGCTCCTGGAGGCAGCTCAGGGGCTTGCTCACGGCTGCCCTGGCTCTGCACTGGGCCGCTGAGTCATCGCTCAGCAGTAAGGCCTCTGAGTCACGGTGCAGCCCTGGACTGGACAGTGAGTGCTTTGTGAGACCCTCCTGGGCTTTCCTGTCCCTCAGAGCATTTAAAGGGGTCCCAAATTATCATGTGACCCTCTCTGATGCTAAAGAGACACTCTAGGTCTTTTGTGCCCTGGTCATTTTACAGAGCTGTGGCCGGATGCCAGGCATTCAGGGACATATTCCTCAATGTCGGTCCGCCTCACAGGATCCAGCATCGGAGAGTTCAATTCAAGTCAGCAGCCGAGTGCCAGGAAAGCAGCCAGGGTGATGATTCAGCAAGTCCAGACAGGAGTGAACCAGGCAAGGTTTCGGGAGGAGAGGGCTGGGTTGCGTGTCCCGGCAGGGCCACCGGAAGAGCATACACATCTCCTGTGTCTTGCGTACTTTGTGAGTGTCTTGAAATGACCTTGAGAATCTCCCCGATACCATGAAGAAGCAGGTGCAGGAATGCCACTTATCCATTGGCACAGGCCAGCATGTTCAGTGTGCACCGAGGTTGTGAATTCTTGTCCTGACCCAAAGATGCTGATGCTGTGCTTGTACCCATTTCACGGCTGAAGAAACCGACGGTGTAGTAGGAGAAGACACTGGCTCAGAATCACAGAGCTAGAAAGCAGCATGTCTGGGATTTGACCCAGACCTGTCTAACTCAGTTTACTATTCTAAACTACTTGATTCGTTAGGTTTCTCTCCTCACTCTCCGTCTCTCTTTCTCCCGTGTGACTGCTGGAATCTTCCCTAAGGACCAAAGCTGTCTGCAGTGCAGGAAGCCAACTATTAAGGGGAAACAAAAGTGTTCTTAGGAGTCCTGCTGTCATTGTGAATTGAGCCGGTAAAGCCCCGAGGGGTTTCATCGCCGAGGTGGATGGAGAAGCAGCTGGGGGCCTTGACTTTAGTAAGGACCCCTAAGGGTTAGTGTCTGGAGCTTGGGGGATGGGAATGGGTCGTTGTGTGCGGAACTTGGCTAGCTCATTGACTCCAAGGGGAAACGCTTGTTGAGGCTGTAAGGTGTCTCTGGCCTTCGAGAAACCCTCTAGGGTTCAGGTTCCAGCTTCACCCTCCTTTAGTCAGCTGGCTTTGTGGGGGCTCTTTCTGCTGGACCTGGCAGACGCCGGACTAGAGCGGTGTTTCTAAAGTGTAGCCCTTCCCTCTCCCAGGAAGGAGGCATCTGCAAGCGGGTGAGGGGATTGGAATCTGCCTTCATAACACACTCCCCAGGAGAGGCCGGAGAGCACCTTTCTCGGTGACTTCCGTCATCTCAGGCCTCGGCGGACTGAGCGGGAACCCCCAGCAGCCAGGTTGCTCAGCACAGCATTTTTCTTGGGCCTGTGTCTGAAACAATTGTCCTTTAAACTAATCACTCAGCTGTAGAAATGGATAGACCTCATGTGAAAATGAAAATTTCTGGCTTCCCTTGTGGGGAGCGGAGGCATGAAAGGTATGGCCGGTGGTGGGGGGCCCACATCTGCGCAGCCGCCCTGGCTGGAGCCCACAAGCAGTGTCCCCTGGTCATGCCCCACTCCCTTCTCCATAATCTCGCCCCTCCCTGACCAGGCCATCTGACGTTGCCATTTATATTCAAGTTCATTCCGTTGTTATTCTTTTAGAAATGAGAGATGAGAAGTATTTCTTGTGCCTACATCTTTATCAAAAGTAGAGCGAGAAACTTGAGGACCCTATGTTTCTAGAAAAACGAGAGTGGGCACCCCTCTTCCCTGAAAGGAAGAATTTCCATATCTGCCCTCCACCCAAGGTGTAGGATGAGTGTCCTTTTGGTGTGTGGAGGGCTTTGATGGGTCATGTGATGTGTAGGGCTTAGCGGGTATGCTGGGGTGGCTGGGAAAGGTGGCTGGGTGTCCTGGGAAGGCTTTTATAGACACTACGTGGCAGGCCTAGGACCCTAAGTGCTTCCAGCCAACTGTACACACACACACACACACACACACACACACACACACATATTTTTTTGAGACGGAGTCTCGCTCTGAAGTGCAATGGCATGATCTTGGCTCACTGCAACCTCCACCTCCCAGGTTCAAGCGGTTCTCCTGCCTCACCTGCCTCAGCCTCCCGAGTAGCTGGGATTACAGGCGCCTGCCACCATGCCCAGCTACTTTTGTATTTTTGATAGAGACGAAGTTGCTCCATATTGGTCAGGCTGGTCTCGAACTCCTGACCTCAAGTGATCCTCCTGCCTCAGCCTCCCAAAGTGCTGGGATTACTGGCATGAGCCACTGCGCCTGACCCCAGTGGAGTTTTTGTTGAGTACTAAAATGGAGTTTTTGTTGAGTACTAAAATGGAGTTTTTGTTGAAGACTAAATAAGTCAATGACAGTGGAGTATTGTCATTATCCCCATTCAATAGTTAAGGAAATTAAGGTTTAGAGAGTCACAGTAACTGGTCCTGGCTACACAGCCAGTCAGGAGCAAGGCTAACATTTAGGCCTAGAGTGTTCTCCTAACCGCTATGCCTGGGGTGGGAGGGAAACCTTCCATCCTTGTGTCATCCCATTTGATAGATTAGCTACTGAAACTGAGGCTAAAATAATCTGAGGGCTGGGCATGGTGGCTCATGCCTGTAATTCCAGCACTTTGGGAGGCCGAGGCAGGTGGATTGCTTGAGGTCAGGAGTTTGAGACCAGCCTGGCCAACATGGCGAAACCCTGTCTGCCAAAAATTAGCTGAGCATGGTGGCAGGCACCTGTAATCCCAGCTACTCGAGAGACTGAGGCAGGAGACTTGCTTGAATACAGGAGGAAGAAGTTGCAGTGAGCCAATATTATGCCACTGCACTTCACCCTGGGAGACGGAGCAGGACCCTGCCTAAAAAATAGTAATAATAGTTACATAATAATAATCCGAGAGTCCTTCCCATGTGCCTACATTGTACTGGGATACCGAGATGAATAAGACTTCTTTTGGGCTCTTGATGACGTTGGTTACAAGAAGAGGCAGCTTGGTTCCCCCAGGGACTCTCAACAGTTAGGGGCAGGCTGGGGCATGGTGGCTCATGCCTGTAATCCCAGCACTTTTAGAGGCTGAGGCAGGAGGATGGAGTATGTCCAGAAGTTTGAGACCAGCCTGGACAACATATTGAGGCCCCATCTCTACAAAAAATAAAAAATTAGCTGGGCATGGTGGTGTGTGCCTATAGTCCCAGCTACTCAGTAGGTGAAAGAGGAGGGGATGGGAGAATCAGTTGAGCTCAGGAATTGGAAGCTGCAGTGTGCAGTGATCATGCCACTGCACTCAATCTAGGTGACAGAGTGAGACTCCCTCAAAAAAAAAAAAAAAAAAGGCAATTAGGGACAAATAGGGAGGAACATCCTATTTGTTTTTTTACCCTCATGTTCTTCCCTCTCCTGGCATTGCCTGGCACACAGAAGAAGTTTCATAAATATTGGTCAAATGAGTAAATTAAACACAAAGGATATTAAATCATTTGTGTTTTCTTTTGTGAGTTAAAACCATCTTCAAATGAATCTTCAAAGTGCTCTGATTCGTATGGTAGACTGGGATGAAGTTAAACTCTGGATTGAGAAGAGAGGAAATGAGAATTAAGGAAATAAAGAGAATGGAGTTGAATGTTCAGAATATTTGGAGTGCTGTCAGGGATCCATGATTCTGAATTCGGTTATCATCTTCGGTGTGAGAAATCTCCAAAGATTCAAAGTTGTCACCAGAAAGGTGGTCTTAGGCTAGGTGCGGTGGCTCACACCTACAATCACAACACTTTGGGAGGCTGAGGCGGCTGGATCATTTGAGGTCAGGAGTTTAAGACCAGCCAGTCCAACATGGTGAAATACAGCATGGTGTATTTCATGTCTCTACTAGAAATACAAAAATTAGCCGGGCGTGGTGGCGGGCGCCTGTAATCCCAGCTACTAGGAAGGCTGAGACAGGAGAATCAACTTGAACCTGGGAGGCGGAGGTTGCGGTGAGCGGATATTGTGCCACTGCACTCCAGCCTGGGTGACAGAGTGAGACTCTGTCTCAAATAAATAAATAAAAATAAAAGTTGGTCTTGAGGTTTCAGTTTGGGCGTAGGTTACCTTCTGCAGAATGCGTGTGAGTGATATGGAGACAAGTTTTAACACGGGTACTTTTTGAAAACAGGCATCCTAAACATTGGCCAAAAGGCCAGATGTCAAAGTGGACTTTCTATTTTTGATGGAAAATTTCAAGCCTGTATTCTCTAAAGGAACGATTATTGTACAAGGATTTCCGGAACTGCAACTGCCCAATAGGTGGTGGTCATTATGGTAGTTTTCTATGAAATCTACTAATGTACAGTAAGCAGTACTGTGACTTTGAGTCACCACTTGGTTTCTTTTTTATTGTTTTTCTCTTGTGACTACACTTGAAGGTTTTTTATTTTTTTATTTTTGAGACAGGGTCTTGCTTAGGCTGGAGAATAGTGGTGCTATCATAGCTCCTTGTAACCTTGAGCTCCTGGGCTCAAATGATTCTCCTCTCTCAGCCTCCTGAATAGCTGGGACTTTAAGTGTGTGCTACCACGCTTGACTAATTTGTTTACTTTTTGTAGAGACAGGGTCTTTTTTTTTTTTTTCTTTTTTCTTTTTTGAGATGGAGTCTCCCACTGTCTACTGGGCTGGAGTGCAGTGGCACGATCATGGTTCACTGCAACCTCTGCCTCCCGGCTTCAAGCGATTCTCCTGCCCCAGCCTCCCAAGTAGCTGGGTTTACGGGCACCCACCACCACGCCCAGCTAACTTTTTGTATTTTTAGTAGAGACAGAGTTCCACTATGTTGGCCAGACTGGTCTCAAACTCCTGACCTCGTGATCTGCCTGACTCGGCCTCCCAAAGTGCTGGGATTACAGGCATGAACCACCATGCCCAGCTGAGACAGGGTCTTGCTATGTTGCCCATGCTGGTCTTCAACTCCAGAGCTCGAGTGATTGTCCTACCTTCGCTTCCTCAAGTACTGGGATGACCAGCATAAGCCACCACACCCGGCCTGAAGGCTCGTTTGTAATGGCACTCTCAAGTGAGATAAATTGAGTATTTTCTTCCTCACAACCTTCTTATGCTTGTCTGTAGTTGGCTTTCTCATTTTGGACAATTTTGATTGTTGGCTTGGCTATTCAACTGCCTGCGTTCTTGTATTCTTGTATACAGAACAACCAGTTGTGGGCTTCTTATATTGTGAGGCAGGTGAAGAAAGACTAGGAACAGTGTATTTGGGTGCCCACCTCATGCCGGGCATGACCTTTTATTGAGGAACAACTGGTAGATGAAGCAACTTGCTCATGCCATGCTGTGGCCAAGTCCAAACTTGAACTCTGGTCTCTGTTTTTAGAGCTTGCTTCGTTCCTACCACCCTAGATTGCTCCTCCTAAATCATTAAGTGGCAAACATGGCACAGACAGTAACCTCACATAAGAAGCTGTGAGGTTGGGACAGAAATATCCACTGCTGGCCTGCGAACTATTCACACAGGTCTGACTCCCCGCCAGGGTCCTGGCTGCCCTGGTCCTATGGAATGCCATCATGGCTTCTGTCTAAACTGAGCAGGGCCGGGGCCATGCTGAATTTGGAGACATCTGTGCAGGAGTCAGATTTGGGCTTTAGAGTCACCTGGGGTTGAACCTCGGGCCTGCTATTTATTGAATCTGTCCTGGCCTCAATCGTCTTGTCTGTGAAATAGGGATGATACCATCTAGGTCAAAGGTAGCTGCACCAGATTCTCATGCAGGGAGGCCCTTGGCCTCATTTGTTTCTTTGTCTCTACAAGCAGAGAGGCTGAGTCACACAGATCCTGAGGGGAGATCACTTTCTCTTCCCTCCTTTCGTGTGTCATCTCCGCCTCCTTAAGCTTGTATTATCTGGGTGTGGTGAGCCTCAGGAATAATGCTGTGACATCAGGCCTCTTGAACACCTCCTTTCACACGGCCCCGTGACTGGCTGCGGCTGCCAGTGGTGACGAGAACTGATGATGCTCCAGGGCTACTGGGAACGGTGTGTGTGCTTCTGGGCAGGGCCACTTCCTAGAACCACCAGGCTGCTCTGTGAAGAGAACCGGCTCCCAGTGAGCTCCAGGAGGCAAGGAGCAGGTTCTGGAGGTGGAGGTGCTGGCACAGGAGGCTGGGCTCCTGGCAGAATAGGCTTCTAGCTCTGGGCGCTGGGGTGCGGTGTGGGACCAGCCACAGGCTGCTCCTCTGCCAGGAACCACCAGAACCAAAGTCTTCTTGAAGACTTCAGAAGGCAAGGACAGAGCTGAGAATTCCAGAGAGGAGCATTTGGAGGAGAAGTATTTCTCGGAGCTTCGGAACTCAGGGAGTACCATGGGAGAGATTCACCAGGTTGATGCTTGCTGACAGACAGCCCTATAGAGAAGACAAGGCAGCCAGGCACACGCCTGTAATCCCGACACTTTGGGAGGCTGAGGTGGGCAGATCATGAGGTCAGGAGTTCAAGACCAGCCAGGTCAACATGGTGAAATCCCGTCTCTACTAAAAATACAAAAAAATTAGCTGGGCGTGGTAGTGTGTGCCGGTAATCCCAGCTACTCGGGAGACTGAGGTAGAAGAATCGCTTGAACCCAGGAGGTGGAGATTGTAGTAAACCGAGATCACCCCACTGCACTCCAGCCTGGGTGACAGAGCAAGACTCAATCTCAAAAAAAGAAGACAAGGCGACAACTGTGAGCTTTCTGTCTCCTGGCCAGGTGGCCATTTCTCTCCCTCCTACCTGGTGACCTTCTCAAGGGCAAGGGGCTCCTTGAAGAGTGTCTTTCACATTGAAACATGCCCAGAATGGTGGTTTATGATCCACGGTAGAGGTGTGACCTTGGGATGCCACTGCAGACGTATCCCCAGCCTCCCTCCTCCTTGGTGTACTGATACTGTGTTGCCTGGGACCCTATTACCTCACCTCTTCCTGATGATTTCACCTCAATATCCCCTTTCTCCTGTGCTTCTGTTTTTCCTTCTACCCATCCACGTTTTTTTCTTCCAACCATTCTTCTATATTTTATTCTACCCAGCCACCCTTTCATCTAATTAGCCTTCTACCTAGTCAGGCTTCCAACTAACTATCCTTTTTTTTTTTCCTTTGAGACAGAGTTTCAAGTGGCACCATTGGGCCACTTGTTTCTGATGGGAGCCACTTCCCAAACAGGTCAATGACTAGGACTTTGGACAAAAGCATGGGTGCAGGCCAGGCGCGGTGGCTTACACCTGTAATCCCAGCACTTTGGGAGGCCGAGGCAGGTGGATCACCTGAGGTCACGAGTTCGAGACCAGCCTGGCCAACATGGCATAACTCTGCCTCTACTAAAAATTGAGCAAATATAGATTACCCATAATTATCACCCATCATTCTGACACTTAGCAATAGTCACCCTTGGCATCCTGTTGTCTTGCTTCTAGATGGTTTTGTTCTTGATTTTTTTTTTTAACTTAACATTATATTATGACCATCTCTCTTATGTCTTTTAAAGTTTTAAAAACTTATTTTGAGTATCTTTTCCATATTTCATTATGTACCTGTACAGAAAAGGTACTCCATAACTAGGTTTCTCTTCTCTGTAAAATGGGGAGAATAAGAACCCCTTCTACATGGGGTTGTTGTGAGGATGAGGTGAAGAAAGTTGTCAAAGTCCCTCACCTAGTACCAGGCACAGAGCAGGTACTGGGCACATGCTGCCTGCTACTGGTATTATTATCACTGTCATTGATAATCATCAGCCAAGTCAGTCCTGCGGGGCTTTCAGATTTCCTCTGCTTTTACCTGTTGCAAGGTATAAACCTTTTCATGTGTCTCTGATTGTTTTCTTGGCAGAGCCACCCACACCCCAGGAATTTAATAGGGTCTTGATGCATTCCCAGCTTGCTGTTGAGGAATGTTTAACCAGTCACCACTCCACAGGCAATGTTAGGGTTGCTGAGGCAGCCTCCAATAGTGTGAGCTTTCTTTTTTTTTTTTTTTTTTTTTTTAGAGACGGAGTCTTGCTGTGTCACCCAGGCTGGAGTGTGCAGTGGCGCGATCTCGGCTCACTGCAAGCTCCGCCTCCCGGGTTTACGCCATTCTCCTGCCTCAGCCTCCGAGTAGCTGGGACTACAGGCGCCCGCCACCACGCCCGGCTAGTTTTTTGTATTTTTAGTAGAGACGGGGTTTCACCATGTTAGCCAGGATGGTCTCGATCTCCTGACCTCGTGATCCAGCTTTCTAATTACTGCAGCAAAGTCTTTTAAAAAATTATTAACTTTTCTGGCTGGGCCCGGTGGCTCACGCCTGTAATCCCAGCACTTTGGGAGGCTGAGATGGGTGGATCACTTCAGGTCAGGAGTTCAAGACCAGCCTGACCAACATGGGGAAACCCCATCTTTATTAAAAATACAAAGATTAGCCAGGCATGGTGGCAGGCGCCTGTAATCCCAGCTACTCAGGAGGCTGAGGCAGGAGAATTGCTTGAACCCAGGAGACAGAGGTTGCAGTGAGCAAAGATCACACCACTGCATTCCAGCCTGAAAGACACAGCCAGACTCCATCTCAAAAAAAAAAAAAAATTAACTTTTAATTTTTATTTTTTAGAGACAGGGTCTCGCTTTTTCACCCAGGCTGGATTGCAGTGGTATGTTCATAGCTCAGTTCATAGTTCATAGCTTAGACCTCCTGGTCTAAGCTCAAGAGATTCTCCCACCTCAGCCTCCCACAGGTGCACACCACTGTGCCCAGCTAATTTTAAAATACTTTTTGTACACACGAAGTCTCACTATGTTACCAGGCTGGTCTCAAACTCCTGGCCTCAGGCAGTCCCTGCTGTCCCAGACTCCCTAAGTGCTGGAATTATGGATTGAGCCACTGTGCCCGGCCTGCAGCAAACTCTTAAAACATGAGGGGAACTATCTTGTTATAAAGTTGCTTTTCTTTTGACTACTGGTGTGGTTGGCCAGCTTTTCATGTTTATGTCTTATTTGTGTTTGTTAACTGGTCATTTCCTTTGGGGTGTTAGCAATTTTTTTCTCATTGATTTGTAAGATCTGTCTTGATTAACTTGTGAATTTTGCAGATGGTGGAACTGGGGTGCCCCACAGTAAGTCCCCTTTGTTAGGCATCCGGTCCTTGGAATCGAGGCCTCCATTTCTATGGGGGACATTTCTTTACAAATCTGCATCTGATTGTGATACCAAACCATGCTTTGCAAGAGAATACAAGGGTCTGCCCCATTAATCTGGGCAGTTGCCAGTTTTATTTATTTATTTATTTATTTTTTTGAGACAGTGTCTTGCTCTGTCACCCAGGCTAGAGTGCAGTGGCAGGGTCTTGGCTCACTGCAACCTCCACCTCTTGGCTTAAAGCAATTATCCTGCTTCAGCCTCCCGAGTTGCGGGGATTATAGGTGTCCGCCACTGTGCCGGCTAATTTTTTGCATTTTTAGTAGAGATGAGGTTTCACTATGTTGGCCAGGCTGGTCTCGAACGCCTAACCTCATGATCTTTCTGCCTTGGCCTCCCAAAGTGCTGGGATTACAGGCATGAGCCACCGTGCCCGGCCAGTTGCCTGTTTTAAACGTTCTCAGATGAGTGGCATTTGCCAAGGAACTTCTCTCTTCCCCTCTGTCTTCATAAACAAAAATTCCTACAAACTTCAGGTGTCAGTGTAAAAGTCATCTCTTCTGGGAGCCCCACCTTAAACCCCTAAATTAGCTGTTGGGGTTGGGGGTGGACTTCTCCTTTGTCGCACCAATTGCAATTTCTTACTTAGGTGTGTGCTTGTGTGAATATTTGTGTAATGTCAGCTTCTCTACTAAGGACAGTGATCATGTCTCTTTCATCATTTGGTATGTGTTGTCGCAGCCCTTAGCACAGTGCTGGCTTGGAAGCCAAAGCCCAGAGGAGTAGAATGACTTGCCTGAGGCCCCCCAGCTTGGACCTGGTAGATCTGGGACCTGGTATCTGGTCCCACCTTCAAGCTGGATCCCCCAGGACCCTGTGTACCTGTGGCCAGGGCTTTGCTTTGGTGCCTGAGTGAGAGCTGTAAGAGTTGCTGAGGTGCCAGGCCTTTGCCCCTGTGCCCGCTGGCGTCACTGATTCCAGGTTATTTTGGCTCAGCACGGATGGAGTGAGATGTAGGGGAAAGGTTGGGACTGGCTTCCAGGTGATTGGCACATTCTTGCCCTAAACTCTGAATAGCTTTCCTGGGCCTGCCATCCTAGGGGAAAGAAGCCTCTTTCCTCACAAGCTGAAGCTTGAAACCAACCAAGCTCCAGGTTGGAGAAGCTGCAGGTGGGGTGTGGTTTGCAGTGGCGGGGGGGGGGGGGGGGGGGAAAGAAAGGTTCCATGGGGGGGGGGGGGGAGGTCAATTCAGTGTGGGTTGGAATGCTGGGTTCCTGGGTGGGCAGGGATGAAGGAGACCTGGGGGAGGGGAGAGAGCCTGCTAGCTGGAAGTGGGGCCCCGCCAGTCCCCCACTGCATGAGTTTAGGCATGCTTCCAATCTCTGGGAGCCTCAGCCTCCTGTATGTGAAATGGAGCTAATGAGGCCTGCTGTCAGGGTTTGTGGGCAAGATTCAGTCACTGGATGCCTGCCCTTGGCAAGCATTCAATAAATTTTGATTTCTCTCCTCCCCCCACCCCCACTCCTTCTTTTATTCTTTTCCTGTTGCTTTTCACACGGACATGTGTTGAATGTGGCAGGATATTTCTTTTTCTTTTCTTTCTTTTTTTTTTTGAGACAGAGCCTCGCCACCCAGGCTGGAGTGCAGTGGTGCGATCTCGGCTCACTGCAAGCTCCGCCTCCCAGGTTCACACCATTCTCCTGCCTCAGCCTCCGGCGTAGCTGGGACTCAGGCACCTGCCACCATGCCAGGACAATTTTTTTGTATTTTTAGTAGGGACAGAGTTTCACCGTGTTAGCTGGGATGGTCTCGATCTCCTGACTTCGTGATCCGCCTACCTTGGCTTCCCAAAGTGCTGGGATTACAGGTGTGAGCCACCACACCCAGCCAGGGTATTTCTAACATAGAGAAATTCTCATTGGAGGCAGTGGGAACTAGAGATAGAGGTCCTCTTGCCCACCAAAGCACCAGATGGAGGTGGCAGAGGCCATCTTGTCTTGTCCTAGAGGGACCTGGCTAAGAGGATCTAAGCCCAGAAATAGTCTGAGTGCTTGAGATTCATATGGGGCTGTAGACGGCAGGCCTGCTTGAACACCAGTGTTCCAATCCCTTATCTCATTCTTAGAGCTGTGTGGCCCTGGGTGAGTCTCTTGTCACTATTTCTTCATCCTGAAGTGGGCACCAGATTACGGCACCTCAATTTGGAAGAGGATTCTCAGGATGGTGAGGTGGTTGAAGTCATCCAGGGGTCACTGGAATCAGGATGGTCCTGCCTTTTTCATAAGCGCAAGGTGGTAGGCGCCAATCTAGGGGCTTTGCAGATATTGAACAGCAGACTGAGGATGAGGTAAACCTGGATGTGGCAGACAGAATTAAGCTTCCCCCAAAGAGGTTCACACCCTGATCTCTGGAACATGTGGATGTCATATGCCATACAGAGAAGGGAAATTAAAGTCACAGGTGGAATTAAAGCTGACCTCAAAAGAGGGAGATTCTTTTAGATTATCCAGAGGGCCCAGTGTCTCACAGGGGGTCTTACAAGTGGGTGAGAGAGGCAGTAGAAGGGGTTAGAAAGATGCAAGGTAACAAGTAACATTGCTGGCTTTGAGGATGGGGGAAGGAGCCATGAGACAAGGGATAAAAACAGTCGGCCAGGCGCAGTGGCTCACGCCTGTAATCCCAGCACTTTGGGAAGCCGAGACGGGTGGATCACGAGGTCAGGAGATCGAGACCATCCTGGCTAACACGGTGAAACCCCGTCTCTACTAAAAATACAAAAATTAGCTGGGTGCGGTGGCGGGCGCCTGTAGTCCCAGCTACATGGGACGCCGAGGCAGGAGAATGGCGTGAACCCGGGAGGCAGAGCTTGCAGTGAGTGGAGATCACGCCACTGCACTCCAGCCTGGGTGACAGAGTGAGACTCCGTCTCAAAAAAAAACAAAAACAAAAACAAAAAAACAATCCCTAGAAGTTGGAAAAGGCAAGGAAATAGGAACTCCCCCAGAGCCTCCGGGAAGGAACACAGTCCTGCTAACACTCGGTGAGATCCGTTTTGAACTTTGCATGTTCAGAACTGTATCATAATAAATGTGGGTGGATTTCAGCCGCTGAGTTTGTAGTAGTTTGTTCCGGCAGCCCTAGGAAGTGAATGGGATGGATGCGACATCTGATGGCCAGCCTGGCGTCCGGCCTGTGGGGAGTGGGAGCTGAGGGCAGTCCAAGGGAAATGTCCTCTGAGTGTGGCACTGGCAGGCAAACCCTTATTTGGGTGTGATCATCAGTGATTTGGGCCACTGAAGCTGCCTGGTGACCTGGCAGGAATGGTTTAAGTAGGCAGGGTTTGCAGATCAGCGAGATAAAGGGGCTTGCATAAATGTCACACGCCCATGGCCTCTCCCTCTGACAGCCCAGCCCTGCCTCAGGCTGCCTGGCCAGGATGGCGTGATGGTGCGTTAGGGATCCCTTCCCCCTCCTGCCCTGCTGTTGGAATTGTTGGTCTCTTGGCGTTCTCAGGAGCCCTTTACAAGTACCCGTAAGCCCCAGACAACCTACTCTTCCAGCTCATCATACCTGCGGGCTATGCCCCTGCTCTGGGCCCAGCACCTTTGTGGCTTTTCATGACACGTATCCCAACTCCTGCTGATGGGACCCTCGTGAGCTGTCTGTGTAGGGAGCATGGCTCCCCCTGGGTCTTCTTTCCTGCCCCTGACCCACAGGAATAGGATGTGGCAGAGGGGGGCTGGATGACAGAGATGCTGGTACTCTCTGAGCTGAGGCCCACTGCTGACCTGCTGGGGGCTTGTGCTGCTCTTGGATCATAGGCACTGGGACGTCCTGCCTTCTCTCAGAGTCCCCTCCCACTCCCTCTCCTTCAGCATCAGAAGAATGAAGGAGGCCTGGAGGAGTAGCTCCTATCTAATAGAGACAGGAGTGGGCTGGGTGAGCATGGGGTGGTCGCAGGGGGAAGGGGATAGGGGACGGAGAGAGGAACCTGCTCTCTGGTGGGTTCCAGGATGGTGGCAGAGCAGTGGCAGAAGCAGTGCAGAGACCTTAGTTTGTGTTGGAGGCTCAGTTAATCACTGGTGAAGGCAGGCATCACTGCAGGAGACCAGACTGTTATGTATTGTCTGTGCATTCATATTAGTACACAGGGAAGATCTTGGGCTCCAAGACCTAGGCAGATCTGCCTCCCGTCCACCCACCCTCTGCAGATGCTACATATTATGCCGGGTAAACACGCCATCAGGGAGCCTTGGGCCGTGTTAGAGGAAGGCTCCTTGTGCCTGTGAGGAGTTTGCACTAATGCTATGTGTGTTCGTGTGTAAGGCTTGCATTCACTGATTCACTGTAGAGGATGACTTGAAACCCAAGTCATCAGCTGAGCAGTGCATGGGCTGCTCGCCTGAATGGTGAAGCTCTATGAAGTGGTTTCCAGCTAGGGCCTGGCTTAGCTGGCCTCAGATGCCCTTCTCAGTTCTGCTCAAGACCTGCCTGCGGCCTTCCTCGGGCTTGCTTGCCCAGAATGCTAGGAATGGCCGGGGATGCTGCCCGGGCATGTGCTTGGCCTCAGTCAAGGTCAGTTTATCAGGGAGGAAGAAGGGGGAGGGGCACACTTGCCTGGGAGGATGGAGGAGGAGGGGTCCAAGCCACCGCAGCCTGGCAGTCCTTTTTTGTGCAAACGAGACCCATCAGCTCCTCTGCCTGGAACACCCCCATTTACTCCTCCGCAGTTAGAGGGGTGGGAGGTGAGGAATTTTGTCGGGGGAATTATCCCTGATCTTGATGTGCACATTCCTTGGCAGTATCCCGGGCTTGGCCAGTTTGCTGACACCTGGCTGGAATAACAATGAGGGATGCTTCTGGAGGATGCTCTGCTGAACCAGCACTTACTCCCTGCTTTTCCATCCTCACTCTGCCTTCCTCTCTGACAAAGGCCAGGCTATTGGGATGGTAATGCCCTCTGGGCTGGCCTTGGTTGAAGGTGAAAAATGAACTTCAAGGACAGCCCCTGTGGCTGTGCAGTCTCATTTTTTATGCAGATATGTTGGGGGATGCAGAGACATGGTGGCGGGTGGGGTGGGGAGAAGGGGACTGGGAAATCTGAGACCTGAAGCTAAGATCCGAGATGTCATCCTTTATGGAGCATCTCCGGATGAAAATGTCCCAGAGGCCCTAGGTCACTCACCCTCTGCCCCCTAATGAAATCACTGTTGTTGCTTCCTGCTGAATCTGAAGTATGCCTTCACGGAAGGCAGGACGTCCATCTCAACTATTATCAAAGGAAAACATAACAAGAGGCAACAGCACAGCCCCCGGGGCGTGAGGTTCCTTCCTCCGTGATCCCTCTGTCCTTGTCTGCCAGTGTTTTTTTCCTTGACTTTTAAAATAATCTTTTTCTTATTATGAAATAGATATTTATTTTGCTTAACAAAGAATTTTAGAGCTCTTCTGGAAACTAGTTAACCCTTCTAAGTCCTTTGCAAATATTAACTCATTTAATACAATCCTAGAGCAGTTCTGCGAGGTGGTGGGAAGACAGAGAGGTTAGGGTCCACCTTAGCGTTAGCTCTCTGAGCTATAAGGCCTCAGGGTCTGTGGCATTCCCTACTCCCTGAAAAGAAGGGAATGTATGTATGTATGTATGTATGTATGTTTGTATGTATTTATTTTGAGACAGAGTCACCCAGGCTGGAGTGCAATGGTGTAATCTCGGCTCACTGCAGCCTCCGCCTCCCAGGTTCAAGCGATTCTCCTGCCTCAGCCTCCTGAGTAGCTGGGATTACAGGCATGCAACACCATGCCCGGCTAATTTTTGTATTTTTAGTAGAGACGGAGTTTCATCATGTTGCCCAGGCTGGTCTTGAACTCGTGACCTCAGGTGATCCACCCACCTCCTACTCCCAAAGTGCTGGGATTACAGGTGTGAGCCACCACACTCGGCCTATCCTTTATTACTATTATTATTATTATTATTGTTATTTTTTTGAGACAGAGTCTTGCTCTGTCACCCAGGCTGGAGTCCAGTGGCTGGATCTCAGCTCACTGCAAGCTCTGCCTCCCGGGTTCACGCCATTCTCCTGCCTCAGCCGCCCGAGTAGCTGGGACTACAGGCGCCCGCCACCTCGCCCGGCTAGTTTTTTTGTATTTTTTTTTAGTAGAGACGGGGTTTCACCATATTAGCCAGGATGGTCTCGATCTGACCTCGTGATCTGCCCGTCTCGGCCTCCCAAAGTGCTGGGATTACAGGCTTGAGCCACCGCGCCTGGCCAATTATTAAAAAATAAAATGATGCTAATGCTTTCAAGTATGTATTGCAGTCTTATTACTTAGTATGAAGCTTTGCAGTGCTGGACTAATATCACAAGTCGAAGGGACAAAGAAGATGGTAGACAATACCACCATTTCCCATTAGGCTTTTCCCCTCCTCTTGTTTTTCTGAGACCTTAAGGGCCTGGTTGTTTCTTCTGTTCCCTACTACTTCATGACCTCCAAGCTTGAGAATGTTTGTCATTTACAAATTTTACCTTATAGTAGAAGAACATAGTAAACAATTGTACTAGATTGAGTAGTATCTCCCCAAAATTCATGCCTATATGAACTTCAGAACATGGCATTATTTGGACTTAGGGTTTTTGTTTTTGTTTTGAGATGGAGTCTCACTCTGTCACTCAGGAAGGGGTGCAGTGGCGTGATCTCGGCTCACTGCAACCTCTGCCTCCTGGGTTCAAGCTTTTCTGCTGCCTCAGCCGTCTGAGTAGTTGAGATTACCGGCACCCACCACCACATGTCGCTAATTTTTGTACGTTTAGTAGAGACGGGGATTTCACCATGTTGGCCAGGCTGATCTCGAATTCCTGACCTTCAGTGATCCTCCTGTCTCAGCCTCCCAAAGTGTTGGGGTTACAGGCACGAGCCACTGCGCTTGGCAGACATAGGGTTTTTTTTAGAGGTCATTACTTAAGATGATATCATATTGGATTAGGGTGGGGGCTAAAGCCAGTGACCAGTGTCCATAGAGGAGAAGAGAGGAACATAGGGAAGAAGGATTTGTAGAGATACAGGGAAAAGGCCATGTGACCACAGAGGCAGAGATTAGAGTGACGCAGCTACAAGCCAAGGAGCTCCAGGGATTGCAGGAAGCCACCAGATGCCAGAAAGAGGCAAGGACGGATTCTTTCACGGAGCCTTCAGAGGGAGCGCAGTCCCGCTGACACCTTGATCTTGGACATCTAGTTCCCAGAACTGTGAGGGAATGCATTTCTGCTGATGTAAGCACCCAGTTTCTAGCAATTTATTATGGCTGCCCTCAGAAACTAAGACAGTGGCCAACACAGAACCAAATGCCCTTTGGGGATTGAGGGAAGTGGAGCGGGAGAATGAGTGGCGCTCCCTCCCTTTACATAGGACTACTTGGTAAATATTTACTGAATGAAGGAAAGATGAAGTATCTGTAGAACTGGCCATTTCATTCTGCATTCAGAGCTCTGGGAGCTCTTGAAATGTCTAGACAAACATCCTCTTTAGCTAGAGGAAGCTTCTTCTCCCACTTACTAGCTATGAGATCTTGGGCAGATGGCTTAACATTTCTGGGCCTCAGTGACCTTACTTGCAAAGTTGTCTGGGTCAAGGCAATGATTAAATGCGATGATGCATGTAAAACCCCAGCATGCATCCTGAAAATGTGAGCCCTTATTCATATTGTTTGCCTAAGCGATGAGTAGTGTTGCTGAATATGCCCTGTGTCCTGTTAACTCTGTGATGGCCACAGCAATGGCTCCCTTCTGCCTCCTCCTCCTCCTCTCTGTCCAGTGACTAGGGAGGGCAGGAAGTTCAGAGGGTGAAATGCTGAATTAATTCCTGTCCTCCTGGACTATATTCTGGATCACCTTGTGGGTGGGTTGACAACCATGCCCCTTCTGCCTCCTCTGCAAGGAAAAAGTAAAGACAGAGAGCAAATCTAAAACACGCAATGCGGAGGAATGGTTACTGCCGGCTGTGTGCCTCTCCAGGGAGCACCAGGAGGGGCCGCGTGGGACAGGGACACTGCGTATAAGTGACGCTCCTCCATGTTTTGGCCTGGAGTTAGCACATGTAACTGCCTTTTTGCTGACGCGATGCCCAGGAGCCCTCTCAGGGGATGGTAAATCTCAGAATATGTGTGTTTTACTCATGGGAATGCAGGGGAGTGGATATGAAAACTTTCATATCAAATAGACATTAGCAAGGAGAGGGATGCTTCACATTTGAGATTTGTGTGATGTCGGCACAGCTGACTAGGTCTTTGCAAGTTCTGCTGCTGGTGAAGGGATGCGCTGAACTCCTGGCATCCAGGGGCCCTCTGCTTGTCTGTCCTTAGGCAGTGTCCACCAGAATCGGGTAAAGTGTGTGACTGCCTGTCAGTGTAGGGCATGACATCAACTGTGAGGAGAGGAAATC
Source organism: Theropithecus gelada (assembly GCF_003255815.1). Classification (NCBI taxonomy): domain Eukaryota; kingdom Metazoa; phylum Chordata; class Mammalia; order Primates; family Cercopithecidae; genus Theropithecus; species Theropithecus gelada. The sequence goes on from NC_037676.1 coordinate 130,173,947, forward strand.
AAGATACAGCTCTTTGGTGGTATTTTTTGACCCATATCCAGCAACTGTTCCCACACCCAGAGAGGAATATCTGCAAGTTCTAGTGCCAGATGCTGATTCAAAAACAAAACCCAGCAAAGCATCTGTACTTTCTTTTCTGATTGTATTAGAAGTACAGCCAACAATAATATATTGTACATTTAAAAATAACTGGCTGAGTGCAGTGGCTCACGCCTGTAATCTCAGCACTTTGGGAAGCCAAGGCAGGCAGATCACCTGAGGTCAGGAGTTGGAGACCAACCTGGCCAACATGGTGAAACCCCGTCTCTACTAAAAATATAAAAAAAATTAGCCAGACATGGTGGTGGGTGCCTGTAATCCCATCTATTCTGGAGGCTGAGGCAGGAGAATCGCTTGAAGCCGGGAGGCGGAGGTTGCAGTGAGCCGAGATCGCGCCATTGCACTCCAGCCTGGGCGACAAGAGTGAGACTCTGTCTCACAAAAAACAAACAAACCCCCCCCTCCAAAAAAAAAAAAAACTAAAAAAGGCTGGGTGCAGTGGCTCATGCCTGTAATCCCAGCACTTTGAGAGCCCGAGGCAGGAAGATCACTGAGGTCAGGAGTTCGAGACCAGCCTGGCCAACATGGTGAAACCTTATCTCTACTGAAAATACAAAAATAGCTGGGCTTGGTGGTGGGTGCCTGTGACCCAAGCTACTCCGGAGATTGAGTCGGGAGAATCACTTGAACCCAGGAGGTGGAGGTTGCAGTGAGCTGAGATTGTGCCACTGCACTCCAGCCTGGGTGATAGAGAATCTGTCTCAAATAAATAAATAAGTAAATAAGAGTTTAATCGGATTGTTTGTAACACAAAGAAAGGGTAAATGTTTGAGGAGATGGATGCCCCATTTACCCTGAAGGAATTATTATGCATTGCGTACCTGTATCAAAATATCTCATGTACCCTATAAATACATATGCCTGTGTACCCACAAAAATTAAAAATTATAGACAAATTTCATTAAAAATAACTTCAAACACTACAGAAATGTTAAAAGTAGAAGTGACCTTTCCGTAGAATGTCATGCCTGTACTTTGGCAGAGAATTTCAATGGAAGCAGCCGGAAAACCCTGGCTTGGAATCTGAGCTTGATTATTTGAGTATTTCAGGTCTCACCCCGGGGATAGTCCTGCCACTGTCAAAGGCCATCATGAGAGTTAACAGCAGACTTTTGATGAAATTATGTCCACAGTGGCCCCTGGTCCTTTGTGGGTTCGAGATATAGTCTTTGTCCCCGCACCTGCCCCTTGCTTCAGATCTTGTAGGAATCCGGACACATTAAAGCAAAGTGACGGGACTGCCCTGTCCATTTCCTGATCTGTCGCTGACTGCACCACTGAGCTGCTCTCTCCTCCCCAGTCCCGCGTGGTTCCTCCTGTTTTCCTGCCCTGTCACTTGCTGGTGTTGGCCTGCTCTGGCTGTTCTGCTTGGGGTTAGGTGAGGACATGGGGCGGAAGGCTTCCAGCCTGGAGCGCCTATGGTGTCCCAAGACAAGGGCCTGCCTCTGGCCTCTGGGTGTGTCCTCCTGAGGGTTTTAGAGAAATCCGGGCAGGCTCAGACTGAATACCTGCTTCTCCTTGAAGCCTTCTGAAGATTCCCATGACAACACCTGATTTACCTTCAGCTCTTTTACCTGCTGGGTAAGCACAGCCCTAGATTACTTGGCATCTAGAATTAACTGAAGGGTAACACTTTCTTAACCTTATTTGGAAAATGAATAAAAGGAGACCCTTTCTAACTTCTGGAAGCACAAAAGTATGTTTATCCTTCAGGGGAATTCTTGGCTGCTGAAAAATCATCGTGGCTAGCTTTCACTTTCATGTATTGAGCTACTAGGTAGTAGCAATAGTAGCTAATATCTATTGCATTTGTGTGTGTGTGCATGGGAGGGACCTGGCGTGCACTTTACGTGGATTGTCTCATTTTATCCTTCCAGCAGCCCTATGAAGTAAAGGGAGTTGTTAATTTCTGAGGAGGAAGGTGAAACTTAGAAATGTTAAATACCCCTCTTGGTGTACACAGTACGCAATGGAGACAGGGTGCAAATGTGCTATGGAGATTTCAGAGCCTGGGCTTCCCAGAGGAGGCCTTTGCCCCACATAATCTTTGCTCCATTTCTCCACTTTGCTGCCTCTATGAATCAGTGATTCTGTGTTGTCTATTTTTCCTTTGAAATCTTTTGCCATCTCTTCATTAGAAACCATCTCCATCATTCTGGCCAAGCACAGTGACTAACATACAATAGGTGTGCAGCAAATGTCTAGTGGATGCATACCCGGCATGAACATTAATTGAGCACCACTAGCTGCCAAGCAGCCAAACACCCTATATCTGGGAGACATAGAATTTAAGGCTGTGTATTTACTGTCCTCAAGCTGCTCACAGCTTTGTGTAAGACAGTCAAGGGAACGTGCAAAGCTTAGGGCAGCTCAATTTGGGGCTAGGGTTACGGAGAAAATACAGCCTGCATGCTTTTAGGACATGCATTTCTGCATCTGGGTTGCAGTGCTAGAGTGAATGACACAGTAGAGGTGACAGGCTTAGGATTTAAATTTGATAATGTCATGATGCCATGGGAGCACGGGGGAAGGAGCAGCAGTGGATTTAGCTGGGAGTCGCAAGGGGGTAATGAGAAGATTGGGAAAGGCTGCACAAGAGGAGGAGAAGGGCTTTGTAGGATGAGTAGAAGTTCACCAAGGCGGGTAACAGTTAGAGGAACAGCAGGTACAGAAGCCCAGAGGAGAATCAGTGAATGACACATCAATCATGTCCAGAGATCAGGGATGGTTGCAGCTGAAGCTAAAACTTTAAGAGCTTGGGCTGTGGATCCTCAATCTCAGTTCATCTTATTCCCACCCATACGACTGGTGCTATGGTTTTGTCACCTGTAACACAAGTATGGGACTGATAACTTCCTAGTAGGGGTGTTGAGAGTCTGAGCCACACTAAAATTCTTGGTGTGCAGTGTCTCTGATCTGAAATGTGCACCGTGAATGTTAGCAGTGGGTATTACATTTGGCCTGATTGTGAAGCAGGTTTGAGACAGAAGTGAGGCAGTTCAATTCGTTGTGTGATCCTCTTCTTCCCCCAAAGGAGGTTTTCATCGTCTTTATGGCTTTTCCCCATCCTTCCCTTCCTTCACATCCCTGGTGGCACCCTTCCCACCTGCAAGAAGCCTACTGATCTTTTACCTTTGACCTGCCACCTGGCCCTTCCCTCGCCCTGCAGTCTTGGTTGGCCTCCAGGTGTGTGTGTGTGTGAGACCCTGGGCTGCACTGTGCCTGCTGGAGCAGGTGCTGTTGCTCTGTCACCATGCATACTTCTTTGGATGTGACCCCTTGGGTGCCTGTATATTTATAGTAGAGGAACGTCCTCCACTATCGTGGTGAGAAGTGTCGTTGCTAGTTGCACTCAGTTTTCTACGGTGTTTGGGGGAGAAATTGGGGTGCTGGATTTTGGTCTTAACTCTTTCCCACCTTAGCCAGTGACTGTGGAAAGTTGCACATCATCCCTTCCCTCACAGCTGAGGTCTGTTCTTCCTCTCAGTGTTACGGTTTGTGAGAGCCAGGAGGGTGCTCAGAGGTGGCCTGCTTTCTGGAGCCATAGCAAGAGGGGAGAGGTGTGTGTCCTCTGTCTCTCTCTCTCTCTCTCTCTCTGTCTTCTTTCTCCCTCTCCCTTTTTCACGTGCTGTTTTCTAATTATAAGAGGAATACTTCATCACTAGACACATTTCGAGCCTCCGTTCCTTGTCTATGAAATAGCATAGTAAAGGACTGAAGGATTTAAAGGGATGTGGCCAAGTGTGCAAAGTCATATGTGCTCAATAATTTATTTTCCTTGTTTTCTTTTCCATTTCCTTCTTCTCCTCTAAGCTGTTCCACATCTCCACGATATAGAGTATGCTCCTTTTCTTATTTTCTTTTCTCTGAGACAAAGGGAAGTTCCTAGTTCTGCTGTTTCCTAGTTCAGTGACCTTGGACAAGGCACCCTGAGGAGACTTAGCTGCTCATATGCACAGGCTTCTAGCAACTGCTTCCAAGGGGAGGATGGGGAGGAAGGGAGACCCTGGGTGTTTGGATCCGGCCTGTGCTCAGCACAGAATGGAGCTCAGTAAGGGCAGGTCGTGGGCTCCTGCTACTCCCTTTTAGCAACCATCACTCATATTCTCATTTTTATCTCCACGGCCTCATGCTGGAAAGAGAGATTGATTTGCTCTCTGAGCAGTAAGTCCTCTGAAACAGGGTTTCTCTGGGGAGTTCTGGGGCATCCCTGCCTCACCTGGGGGACCTGGCAAATAGGCGGCCTCCCCGCTGCCTCCAGCCAGGTTTACTGAGCAGTTACAGGGGTGGATCTGCACTGTAGCAAGCCCAGAGGTGGTGCTTAGGCACACTCAGGTTTGAGAGCCACTGGCCTAGAGGGGAGGACTGGGGCCAGTACTGTGACTTGCACCATGGAGACACTTGGAAAACATACAGTGATTCCCACACGTGCCCCAAATGGCAGTGTCTGTGTATGTGTGTGTGGTTTCACACTTGGCTTGCTATGAATGCTGTAATGCCACCCAGTTACCACAGAGCTCTGGGGACTCAGGTTCCCCAAGTCGGGGTTCTTCTCTGGAGTGCTCTTCTGACAGGTTTTCAATACAGTGAATTTGAATGTCTCCTGCGTATTTATTGTAGCTGCTCCCTTCTTTCCCCTTCTCTCACTTTCCTTTCTTCTCCTCCTGTCTTGGCCCTTTCCCCTTCCCTGGATGATAGTAGCATTGCCCGTACATTCTTCCCATCTCCTGGCCCCTCCACTTCTGATGGGAGGGGGCCTAAGTGGGATCTGTCCTCTAAGCAGGTGGAGGAGGGAACCATGGCAGCTCCGAGGTGCCCCCAGAGCACCTGCTGCCGGTTTTCCACAATTCCTGTCCTCCGTGGCGCTTGGGTGACAGCAGAGCAGAGCCGATGTGCCTGCTCCCCGTTGCAGGCTATTCATGTTGTCATCCCTTTCCTCTGCCCCATCCCCCCAATTTGGACTTACCCAGAGTCCTTGGGCAAGCTAGATGGCTGCCAAAGTTTACTTAGCAAGATGTGCCTGCGTGACTTGAGTAGAGACCTGCTTCTGAGAAAGTCAGAAGTGCATTCCAAAGTCAGGAGCGTGACCTCCCCGGAAGCCCAGCTAATCCAGGTTTTAAAGAGGAGTCAGAACAAAGGTGGTGATTATGGGATGTATGGAGCTGTGGGATGTGGGAGAGGACAGGTTCAGCGGAGTGGCGTGGTGGAAACTTTCCTCTCGCCGAGGAGGCCAACTCCCCAGCCCCCGGGAGAGCGGGGAGCTCAGAGCACCTAGAACGTGCCCAGATCCTAAAGTGAGACAGGCTGTGGTGTGATGATGACCCCCGAGGGGACTTGCAGTCAGATGGACCTGGGTTCAAGTCCACCCTCTTCAGCCACACAAACTGGGCAAGGTGCCTGCCCTCTTCACGCTGCTGTTCCTGTGACTTTCGGATATGAGACCTGTCTGTGGGGTTGTGAGGATATGTGGGGATTAAGTGGGAAATTAAAAGGGTTTTCTTTGTGACTGGTGACTGATAAATGCTATTTCCTTTCATCCTCCTTATTTTGACATTAGCCCCAACCCCTACCCCAAGGGTCTCTGTCCCTCTTTCCAACTTAGATACCTCTCAGGGGACACATGGACCTCCCAGAAAAGCAGCTCTGATCTCTTGTGGAGCTTCCCTGAGCTCCATATGGCACATCTACTACTGTTTAGGATAATATTTTGACTTAGTCCTTAAATGGACTATTTCTCATAGTCCTGTTTTGTAAATGAGATTTTAAGCTCTTTGCAGACAGGGACCAGTATAAACCCTTGAGTCTCTGTCAGACTTAGTGAACTTTCTTTCCAGCCTGGGCAACATGATGAAACCCTCTCTCTACAAAAAATCCAATAATTAGCAGGGCACAGTGGCTTGCGCCTGTACTCCCAGCTACTCTGGAGGCTGAGGTGGAAGAATCGCTTGAGCCCAGGAGTTTGAGGCTGCAGTGAGCCATGATCACGCCACGGCACTCCAGCCTGGGTAACAAAACCAGACCCTGTCTCAAAATAACAACAACTCCCTTCCCCCACAAAAAAAAACCTTACTGAACTTTCTCAGAGAACATGCACACTGTAGAACTTCTGTATTTGGAATCTTCGAGAGCAGGTCCTGCTGTTCTGTAAAGAACTGTCACCTTGAGTCATTGTTTGACTGCTCAAGTCCTTGGCACTTTGCCCCTTTGTTCATGATTGATTGACATTTGGACCTTTGCTGACCTTTCCCTGAGGGATTCTGTGGGCACAGTCCAACAAAAGGAACTTGGGGGGGAAAAACACACACAAAAAACAAATTTTGAAGGTATGTCACTTGGAGAAGAACAGTGTTCACGACTCTTCTTTGTCATTTCAGCATCTTAATCATCTTTGAGCCTAAAGAGGAAGGAGAGTGGAGGTGAGCCTGATTAAATGGGAGCTTTTCCTATATTGAGGATCTACTAGGTGCAAGGACCTCACATGGGTTATCTCTAGCCTTCCCCCAACTCTGCAAGGCATTTCACAGACAGGGATGCAGGTTCAAAGAACCGAAGCGTAAAGCTTCGCAGATTTGGAAGACTCAGAGCTAGAATTCTCCTGCTAGCCTGTTTGTCTCTGAAGCATTGGTCATTGCTTGACATCACATCCCTCCCTCGTTTTTTCCTCTCTTCCTCTTTCCCTTCCCCGCCACTGTCTGCCTGTCTTCCTGCCTGCCTCTCTTTCTGTCTTAAAATTACTATTGCTATTCCTTACTGGTCTGGTCTGGTCTAGTTAATTAAAAAGGAGGCTATCTTGAAGTAACCCTGGGATCCTTATTAGCACAGTCATATTCCCATAACCTTTAGGTGCCTGAGTCCTAATGGATCTATAAGACAGTGCCATCAGCGATAAACGTCCACAGCCTTCCTGGATGCTGCCCACAGGCATCTTGCAGATGAGGGCGTTTGCCTTCTCACCTGCAAAGGAGTGGCGAGAAGTGGCCAGGGGTGGGCTGTTCTAGGGAGGCCTGCCTCCCCACTCCCTGAGCCTAGCGGGAATGATACTATGGCTTCAGGCCACAACTAGACACACTGTCCACTCTGACAGGGAGCCAGTCTGGAGAAGGATGTCATGGAGACATGATGAAATTACTGAGGGAAAAAGAGCAAGACTTGAGCCCTGAGGGCTGTTTTGGTCAACTCCTGGCAGTAGATGTTATTGATGCCTTGGACATCTCTATTTCCTTGCGTTTTCCAGCAACCTGCCATTTCCATCTCTTTCTTTTAGAAGCTTCTTATCCTACGGCTCTGCTTCCAGTCTTTCTCATCACATAATTCTTCAAAGGCAAGGTAGACTAGTGGTTAAGAACAAAGGCCCAGGGCTGGGTGTGGTGGCTCATGCCTGTAATCCCAGCACTTTGAGAGGCCAAGGCCGGGGTATCAGTTGAGGTCAGGAGTTGGAGACCAGCTTTACCAACATGGTGAAACCCTGTCTCTACTAAAAATACAAAAATTAGCCGGGCGTGGTGGCAGTTGCCCGTAATCCTAGCTACTTGGGAGACTGAGGCAGGAGAATCGCTTGAACCTAGGAGGTGGAGGTTGTAGTGAACCGAGATCACGCCACTGTACTCCAGCCTGGGTGACAGAGCAAGACTCTATCTCAATTAAAACAAAACAAAACAAAACAATACAAAACAAACAAACAAACATAAAAGAACAAAGGCTCCGGAGGCAGTGCCTGGGCTCCTATCCCAGCTCTGTCTCTTGCTGACTCCTGCATGGCTTGGGCGTACTTGGGCTTTGCTGTGTACTCGTTTCTAGGTGAGTTCGTATCTCACAGCGTTGTTGGAGATTACAGGAACACAACCAATTCTCTCAGAACCAGCACTCAGGAGGTGTGGTAATTACATGCTTTTCTGGGCTTCCAGTCATCCCACCTTCGACGGACGACGGACAATGCTTCAGCACCTACCAGTTTAAGGATCAGTTCCTCCTCTAAGCATTATGCCCAGCGCACCCTTCTCATGGAGATTTGCTTCTCACTCTGCATCTGCAGGTCTTGGCTGAGTGATCTTGGGCAAGTCACTTTACTTCTCTAGGCCTTACTTCTCAGCTCTTCAATGAAGACATTGAACGAGATCATTTCCAAGGTTTCTTGTGTGCTGTCGTGCTGGGGCCTCTCACATCCCATGTAGTCCAACCTTTCCTCTTGTTCCTCAGATTCTGCCAGCCCGCCAAGGCAACCTGGACATCACCAAATGTCCTCGCTTATGGACATGTCCTGTGTGTGTGCTTGCTTCTCTGGAAATCTTGGTATAGCCTGAAAGCTCCATGAAGGCAGGGATTGTGTCTTTCATATTTGATATGATTTCTGGCTTCTAGCACTGTGCTAGGAGCTAGCACGTGAGCACTGTCTATGTAGCTAGAATTAATTGCTTACTATTCCAATCAACATTTCCTTTTTTTTTTTTCTTTTTTTTTTTCTTTTTTTTTGAGACGGAGTCTTGCTCTGTCCCCCAGGCTGGAGTGCAGTGGCACTATCTTGGCTCACTGCAACCTCTGCTCCTGGGTCACGGCATTCTCCTGCCTCAGCCTCCCAAGTAGCTGGTACTACAGGCGCCCGCCACCATGCCCGGCTAAGTTTTTTTGTATGTTTAGTAGAGACGGGGTTTCACTGTGTTAGCTAGGGTGGTCTCCATCTCCTGACCTCGTGATCTGCCCGCCTCAGCCTCCCAAAGTGCTGGGATTACAGGCGTGAGCCACCGTGCTCGGCCTTTTTTTTTTTGAGACGGAGTCTTGCTCTGTCTCCCAGGCTGGAGTGCAGTGGCATGATCTCTGCTCATTGCGACTTCTGCCTGCTGGGTTCAAGCAATTATCCTGCCTCAGCCTCCCGAGGAGCTGCGACTATAGGCGTGCACCACCATGCCTGGCTAATTTTTTGTACTTGTAGTAGAGAAGGAATTTTGCCATGCTGGCCAGGCTGGTCTTGAACTCCTAACCTGGTGATCCGCCCGCCTCAGCCTCCCAAAGAGCTGGGATTACAGGCGTGAGTCACTACACCCAACTTTCCAGTCAACATTTCCTAAGCACCTGTTGAGTTCCCAAGCACTGTGCAGGACATGCATGGGTTTCTGGAGGCTGGCAGAACCCAAATGTCAGTATTCCTGAAGAATGGCTCTAAGCAATGTACCTTACGGAGCTCAAGCAGGGCTCTGCTGCATCATGCAGATGAAGGTGCCTGCTGGTAGAAGGCTGGTTCTATACTGGCTGCTTGCCTCCTCCTTGTGGAGACCCACATTTTGTCTGGCAAAGTGCAGAGGAAATCAAGCCCTTAATCACATTAGGGAACAAGACTGGCTTCGGTTTGCATCTCTCGAGCCTGACTCGTAGGAGTAGCCACAGTAATAGCAGCACTGTGCTGTTGAGGCTGACTTTGACTATCTGCTTGTGTTGTGAGCACACTGTGCACTGAGCAGTCTCTATACATTCAGTGTCTTGTCCACAGATGAACTCCAGTGGACCCATGTTTCATTTTCCTTATTTTTATTATTATGTTTATTTTTTGCTTTTTTGGGATGGAGTTTCACTCTTGTTGCCCAGGCTGGAGTGTAGTGGTGCAATCACAATCTCAGCTCACTGCAACCTCCGCCTCCTGGGTTCAAGTGATTCTCCTGCCTCAGCCTCCTGAGTAGCTGAGATTATAGGTGCCTGCCACCACACTCAGCTAATTTTTGTATTTTTGGTAGAGATGGAGTTTCATCATGTTGGTTAGGCTGGTCTCGAACTTCTGACCTCAGGTGATCCACCTGCGTTGGCCTCCCAAAGTGCTGGGATTACAGGTGTGAGCCACCACACCCAGTCTATTGTTATTATTTTTTGAGACAGGGTCTTACTTTGTCATCTAGGCTGTGGCATGATCTCGGCTCACTGCAACCTCCACTGACATCCTGGACTCAAGCAATCCTCTCACCTCAGTCTCCTGAGTAGCTGGGACTACAGGTGCACCACCACTCCCAGCTAATTTTTGTATTTTTTGTAGAGATGTGGTTTCACCATGTTGCCCAGGCTGGTCTCAAACTCCTAGGTTCAAGTGATCTGCCTGCCTCCACCTTCCAAAGTGCTAGGATTACAGGCATGAGCCACTGTGCCCGGCTTATTCCTTGTTTTTATTGAACAGATTAGGAAACACTTTCAAGGAGCTTCAGGGATGTGCCCAAGGCCACAGGGTTGTGGCCACAGCATGAAGATTCACACGTTGGTTCATGTGGCTCCCATCCCCCTCTCCTGTATGAGGAATCCGGTGAGTGCCAGGGGAGCGGGTGCTTGAAGGCTTAGGAATTCCAAAGCAGCTGATCCTTGTCATCCCAGCACACGTTAGGCAGGAAGTGAAATGAAGCAAAAACAGAGCCTGTCAGCAGGGGGACAGCTGCCGCTTTCTCTGGGAACAGATCTCCCTGATTTATCTTCCAGGTTAGGGAAGCCCCAGCTCCTGGGGCACCACAGAGAAATAATGTGAGCACAGCCAGAGAAATTGCCACCTCTCCCTTCCTCGGAAGAAGATAAAGGAGACATCGTCTTTGTGGTATCAGTTTTGAAGAAATCTTACTTCACAATCCTGCGAGAAAGAGAGATTGAGGCACACTCAGACTGTGAGACTGATTTCTCACTTCTGCTGCTACCACTGCTGCCCCATTGACTGGATCTCAGAGTTGTTTTAATGAACATCCACTGACTCTTGCTGGTACTAAAATTAACATGACTGGTCCCTTCTGCAAAAGAGGGAAAGAGAAACACACACGTGTGCGCACACACACACGTGTGCACACACACACGTGTGCACACATGCACTTGCACATACACGTGCATGCACACATGCATGCACAGACATCTGCGTGCGCGCGTGCACACACACACACACACACACACACACACACACACACACACACACACAGAGTCCAGGAGGCTCAGAGGCAGAGAGAGAGAGGGGAAGGCACAGCCACACATGCCCTGGGAGACACTTACTGTGGCTCCCTCTGCAAATGGTGCTCCCCTCAAAGCTTTGGTACCAGGGACGCCTTCCCTCGGTTTCTGTGTGCTGTACGTCATACCCCCTTTACCAGCCTGTGCCAACCCTGGATACTTCAGTCACCAAAGCATCCGTCTGTCCGTCCCGTACTTAGGGGGAGTGGATATGCAGAGGTAGTCTCTTGGTGTTGAGTAGGGAATAGACTCAGCCTGTTTTTCGTTTTTCTTCCAAATGTCCACTGCAGTGCCTCAGCTGGTGGAAATACTCAGTGGGGAGGGTCAAGAAGGAAATGACGGAGTTGGTCCTGACAGCCTGGGAGGCAGAGAGGAGAGAGACGGAGCCAAGAGAATGGGGCTGGGGCCACGTTTTTTTGTGGGGCAATTCTGTGTCACTGGGCCAGGGCATGCTTATTGTGAAGACTTCCCCTCAGTGTCCTCTAGGGAAGGGTCAGCTGTGAGGCAGTGGGGCGTGAGAATACGATGAAACAGGGAAACCTGGAAGCTGCTGATTCCCAAGCCTTGAGGGGGTGTTCTGGTATCTTTGACATTCCAGCAAACATATTTTCACAGCAAAACTAAAAAAATATGAACTCCCTTTTTATAGAAATAATGCGCATGGAGAAAAGTGCACGTGTCATATGTGTATCGATAGCTTGACGAATGTTCTCAAACTGAACCTGAGTGTGGAGCCAGCACCAGGATCAATAGAACATTTCCAGCATTTTGGAAGCCCCCTCCCAGTCAGTCACTTAGGAGCCACATAGATTAGTTTAACCTGTTTATGTACTTAATATAAATAACATCATCATACACTCCCCTGTGTCTGGCTTCTTCCACCCAAAATTATGTTTGTGGGATGTATTTATGTGGTACGTGCATTTTCAGATCATTCTCACTGGTCACTAGGTTGTGTGCATATTTTTAAAAAATCCTTTCTACTGTTGATGGGCATTTGAGTAGTTTCCAGTGTTTGGCTGTTATGAATAGTGCTGCTGTGATATCCTTAGACGTGTCTTTTGGTGAACATATGCACACATATCTGTGTATTGATACCACGGAGTAGAGCTGCAGGGTCATAGGGTTTGGGTATATTCAGCATTAGTGAATAGTGCAAAACAGTTTCCCAAAGTGGTTGTTTGTCCTTTTTCAGAGTGTCTGTTCACCAGCACGTATGAATTCCAGTTCCACATCAGAGCCAATTATTGGCATTGTGTGGTTTTTAAATTTTAGCCAACCCATTACAGAAAGAGCAAATGAAAGGAATCTAACAGTAAGTAAGCAGGAGAGAAAAAGAAAATGCTCCCTGAGAAAGCATTATGACTTGATGATAGGGGAAGTCCTGGTGTACAATGCCACACATTGTGTATTTCTGCAGGCGGAGGGTGAGGTGCAGCCACCTTCTTGTGAGCATCAGGGCAGCACTTGCCATTGGTCAGGGACCACCACTTGACTGCAGTAATACCCAACAGACCATGTCATAATTCTTCCTCAGGTGACAGAGCTTTAATGGACCCGACCCCAACAAAACAAACTTGGTTTCAGACTTGCCTATGGGCCTCAGTAAATATTTAACAGACTGTGTCCCCTGTTCACTCCCCTGTCATTAACTGAGGCCGGTACCATAAATCACAACTCCCCTTCCTGTTGTAAGTGGCCCCTCTCAGCTGACGGTATTCCAGTCCTGACATTCAGGAGCAGTGCCTCTCCTGGGCTGCTTCCCAGGGCTGGCAGGTCTTGGTGGTCACTTGTAGGAGCTGAGGAGTGAGTGTGTGCAGTCTAGAGTCACTGCTCTGGGGTGACTTGCAGGAGCCTCTTCCATTTGATGCGAGAATGACAGATCCATCAAGCTCTTAATGTGTGACCAGCAACATGCTAAGTCCTTTATGTTGTTTATGTCAACCTGTCGCAGTCCATTCAGGCTGGTATAACAAACCACCTTAGACTGGTAGCTTGTAAACAACAGAACTTTATTTCTCGTGGTTCTGGAGGTTGGGAAGTCCAAGATCAAGGCTCAGACATATTTGGTGTCTGGTGAGGGCCCATTTCCTGGTTCAGCAATGATGCCTTCTTGTTGGGTCTTTATATGGTGAAAGGATTAAATAAGGTGCTTTATACCTCTTTTATAAGGGCACTAAGCCCTCTAGCCTCATGACCCAATCACTTTTCAAAGGCCTTTCTTTTTGAGATCATCACCTTGGCAGTTAAGATTTCGATGTATGAATTTAGGGGTTAGGAGTGTGGGTAACAAACAGTCAAAACATAATACAACTTCACAGTAGTTCTATGAAATGAGTAGATGTTGTTTACCACCATTTTCAGATGAGGAAATTAAGGATTAAAAACATTTCCCCAGAGTAAGAAAAGTAGTAAATTTGAGAGTCTAACTTCAAACTGTAATTTTTAACTACTGTCCTGTACTTCCTCTTTTCTCTTAGGGGCTATTTAGATACTTGAGCTTCCTTTCGCAGCCATCTTCCTCTTGGGTCTAAAGCTGTCAGGTAGATTTAAATGGGACAAGAGGGCCAGGTGCAGTGGCTCACACCTCTAATCTCAGCTATTTGGGAGGCTGAGGCAGGAGAATCACTTGAACCCGGGAGGTGGAGGTTGCAGTAAGCTGAGATGGCACCGTTGCACTCCAGCCTGGGCAACAGAGCAAGACTCTGTCTCAAGGAAAAAATAAATAAAATAAATAAATAAATAAATGGGACAAGAGGAAGTCATCTGAAGAGCACTTACTGAATTCAGATGTAATTATCTGCTTTTTCAATGATTTTAAGAAATTAGAACCACTGTTTTTATCTGTCTCTTTTCATGACTTTTTTCAAACATTGGTTTTCAGCAGTTCAACTATTATATACTTAAGTGTGATTAAAAAATATATATATATATATCTATATATATCTCCTGCATGGATTTGCTGATATCCTCATATCTATAAATTAATGTCTTTCACTGAATTTAGAACACTTTCATCCTTTTTTTCCCCCCTAGATATTGATCTTGCTCCATTCTCTTCTCTCCTTTTGGGACTAAAATTACTTGTCTGTTAGGCTTTTTGATATTGTCCAACAGGTCTCTGAGGCCGTCTTCAATTTTTCAAACATTTTTTCTGTTATTCAGATTAAATAATCTCTATTGGTCTCTCCTCAAATTGTACTGACTCTTTGTTCCTCTTCAGTCTGCTGTTAAATGGATCCAATCGATTGTTTCAGATTTTTTTTTTTAATTCTAGAATTTCCATTTGACCCTTTGTTTGCTAAGCTTTCTTATTTTTATTTACTAAGAATACATTTTCCTTTGAGTCTTTGAGCATAGTTATAATAGCTGCTTAAAAAACCCTTGTCTGCTAATTCCAGAAACTGGGTCACCTCAGGGTCATGGGGACGGTCCCCATAACTATCTTTTTTCTGAAGAATGGATTACGTTTCCTGCTTTCTTTTTCTTTTAGTTGTTTATTATATTGAGCTATTTTAAATTATATCACAGACATTGTGAGGGACTGATTCTGTTTTGTTCCTCCAAAGAGTAGTGCTTTTTTGTGTCAGTAGGTAGTTAACTCAGTAAACTAAGACCTCAAACTCTGACTCCCTAGTATTGGGAAGCAATCTAAATTGCTGTTTAGTTCTTTTAGCTTTAACTGGGCTATTGCGTGCAAACTTGACTCAGGAGTCACTTAGTGACTTAGGGAACATTTGTACACAGAATTTGAACTCTCCTTTTTGGAACCTCTCTTTTTACCAGATTTCTTCTTTCACTTTCACCTATTGTGTTGCCTTGATCTCTGTCCTGATGTTTCAGTGCAGAAACATCATCTGAGTGTTAGCCACTCGTGTTGCGGAACCGGGCCTACTCTCAGGCTAAAATTGACCAAAAGCAAGAACTCACTGGATTGCTGGATTTCCAATTCTTGATCACACTCCAGAATGTCCTACTTTTGATCATCTGGTGACTAGATTTTTGATTTTTTAAAAATATTTGTTCAGAATTTATAGTTGCTATCTACCAGGGAGCTGCTTCAATAGGAACTACTCAACCAATGCCAGAACCTTCTTGAACTTTCTAGAAACACTGTCTTATTTATTTTATTTTATTTTTTTAGACAAAGTCTCACTCTGTGCTCTTCCACCCAGACTGGGGTGCAATGGTGCAACCTCGGTTTACTGCAACGTCCACCTCCTGAGTTTGAGTGCTTCTCGTTCCTCAGCCTCCCAGGTAGCTGGGATTACAGGCAACTGCCACCACACCTGGCTAATTGTTTGTATTTTTAGTGGAGACGGGGTTTCACCATGTTGGCCAGGCTGGTCTCAAACTCCTGACCTCAGGCGACCCACCCGTCTTAGCCTCCCAAAGTGCTGGGATTTACAGGCACGAGCCACCATGCTTGGCCTAGAAACACTGTCTTATTTAAATAAGAAAGAGTGTGTTTCAGAATGGAAAGAAAACAGCTTTGGAATCAAACCCAACTTGGATGCAGAATCTCACTCTATCTCTCTTTTTTTTTTTGACTGAATCTCACTCTGTCACCTAGGCTGGAGGGCAGTACCACGATCTTGGCTCACTGCAACCTCTGCCTCCTGTGTTCAAGCCATTCTTCTGCCTCAGCCTCCTAAGTAGCTGTGATGACAGGTGCGCGCCACCATACTGGGCTAATTTTTTGTATTTTTAGCAGAGTCGGGGTTTCACTATGTTAGCCAGGATGGTCTCCATCTCCTGACCTTGTGATCCCCCCGCCTCAGCCTCCCAAAGTGCTGGGATTACAGGTGTGAGCCATGGCACCCGGCTGGATATGTTTTTAAGAAGAAAACATACCTTACTGTTTTCTTCGTGATTTCTTCATTGGCCGCTGCAAGTGTGTGTGGCTGTGTGCATTGTGGGCAGGGTGAGGTAGCTAGCTTGATTTCCATTTTGAGAATGGGTGGTGCCTCCTCACGGAAGAATGCTTAAAACAGGAGATGGGTGCCCTCTGTTATTGTTGTATGGCAGGCAGAATAACATCCTCCTAAATGTCCACATCCAAATCCCTAGAACCTGTGAATATGTTGCATGTCAACAGGGACTTTGCAGATGCTAGTGAGGCTAAGGACCTTGAGATGGATTATTTTGGATCATCTGGGTGAGCCCAATATAATCACATGCATCCTTAGGAGTGGAAGAGGGAGACAGAGGGTTATTCAGAGACAGAGATATGGCCACAGAAGCAGAGTCAAAGAGATGCTTTGGTGTTGTATTTGAAGATGGAGGAAGAAGCCACAGCCAAGGCCTAAGAGGCAGCCTTTAGAAGGTCGGAAAAGCAAGGAAACGCATTCCCTCTCAGCCACCAGAAAGAAACGCAGCCCTCTCAACAGCCTGATTTTAGCCCAGTGAGACCCGTGTCAGACTTCCAGAAATGTAAGATCATAAATGTGTGCTGTTTTATTTTTTATTTCTTTTTCTGTTTGAAACCACTACATTTGTAAACATTTCTTCGGCAGTTATCATTGCTTTTGATGGAAGTTGGAGTAGTGGTCAAGCTCATGGGCTTTGGAGTCAGTCTGCCAGTCCGCCTTGTTTCAAACCCCTTTTCCTTTCTTTCTTTCTTTTTTTTTGTTTGAGATAGAGTCTCATTCTGTGTCCCAGGCTGGAGTGCAGTGGTGTGATCTTGGCTCACTGCAACCTCTGTCTCCTTGGTTTAAGCGATTCTCATTCCTTGGCCTCCCAAATAGCTGGAATTACAGGCATGTGCCACCACAGCCAGCTTATTTTTGTATTTTTAGTAGAGACAGGGTTTCACTATGTTGGCCAGGCTGGTCTTGAACTCCTGGCCTCAGGGGATCCACCAGCCTCGGCATCACAAAGTGCTAGCATTATAGGCGTGAGCCATTGCACCCAGCCTCAAACCCTTTTCCTGTGAATTTTATTTATTTATTTTTTTTAAGCTGTGTGACCTTGTAGAAGTTGCTTCACTTCTCTGGGCCTCACATTTCTCATCTCTAAAGTTGGTTAACAATAATCTACAACTCATAGTTTTTTTGTGAGGATGAAATGAGGGTTTCATAAACGCAGAAAGCCTGGAAGTAACTTTTAGCTGCAGCCATTATGGGCAAGAATCCCTCACTAGGTAACTTAAAGCGATGGATCAGGGAACAGACTTGGGAGACAGAGTGTCTAGCCTCAGATTTAGGCTCCTTTCTTACTAGTCTGGAACAGAATGGTTGTCTGTTCCTCCGTGTCTTCATCTGGAAAACAGGGGCAGGAGTCCCAGGGTGTTGGAGAGATCATATCAGATGGAGAAGCCAGAGGTTTTAGCAGGTACCTCATAGGCATTCCCCAAAGGGCAGTTATTGTTATCATTGGATGGGCTGGGGAATATTAAGCCTCCAGCTCTAGGCATTATGGATCAATTTGTTCTTCAGTTATCTTTGGAGTAATTTAAATACACTGGATTGGGAAGACAAAGCTATTGCCCTGCTGAGCGAAGAGTGCTGGGCACCTGGCAGGTACTCAGTAATTACTGAATGAATGAGTAGGAACAGAACAGGTCCCAGACCCTGCCCTGAAGAGGCTCACAGTGCAGGACAACGCCTGGAGCCAGGCCAGGGTTTTGTGGTCGTCTTTAAAAAGAAACAAAACAAAGAACTACTTCCTACCAGCTGACCCTGAACCTCTCAGCTCCCTGCAGGGACCTCTCAGCCCTGCAGGGGAGCCCAGGCTGTGTGCCAGGCCTGGCCTTGCTGTCAGCTTTCTAAGCCAGTCACAAATGTTCTCCCCTCAACTTCTAATGGACGCCCCACAGCCTCCTCTCCCCTCCCAGGGTGGTCCCGAGGCTCTGAGCAGCTGGCAGTTCCCTGTCTGAGAGGTCCTTGGTGCTGCAGGGGAGGCAGCTCTCACCTGAAGTCCTCCCTGGACGCTGGTCTCAATTTTGTGTGTTACTAGTTATGGAGAATTATTTTTAGTGAATTACATTCTGTTAGGGTCAAACACAGGGAGGAAAGAGTGACTGAATACTGCTCTGGGTCAGTGACTATGACAAGACTGTTTTTTTCTTCTTCCCTGTTGCAGGCCTGATCTTTTGGCCAGAAGGAGATTAAAAAGATGCCCCTCAAGATGGCTGTGCCTGTCAGCTAGCTGCATGGAGCTTCGTTCGAGTATTTTCTGAGCCTGATGGATTTACAGTGATCTTCGATCGTCTGAGGAATAACTCTGGTGGAACAATGCACTGGAATGACACACGCCCTGCACATTTCAGGATACTAAAAGTGGTTTTAAAGGAGGCCCTGGCTGAATGCCTCATGGATTCTTACAGCTTGGATGTCCATGCGGGATGAAGGACCGCAGCTGGCTGCGAGGACTGAGATCTCTGTTTACTTGGGTCTCTGCCAACTTCCTTTGGGTCTCCCTATGGAATGTAAGACCCCGACTCTTCCTGGTGAAGCATCGGATGCATGTTCCGTCCGGCGCTCAGCTGGACTTGAGGTGAGGCTGTCCTGGCTGGTGGCGGAGGGTTCACTGGGATGTGGCTGGTTGTCTCAATGAGCTGGCATTTAATGAGCACCCTCTGTGTGGTTGGTGTGATGCTGGGTGCCTGGGGGAGACAGATGGAACCAAAGAGGTCCTTCCTGGAAGCCGTTACTGTTCCCTGCGCTGACGTGTGTTATTGTACCTGTCACCATTTTCTGATTTTCTCAGTTTACCTATCTGTCACCATCTACCTCCCTATAAAGTGCCTCTGCTGTTGGTTCTGTGCCCTTAAGACATTGTGTATCACTTGGCACAGTCTCTCATACTGCAGAAAGGGAAAATTAAGACAGAGTTGTTAATGAATTAAGACATGGGAGATTCAATGGAAAGATATGCATGGGGGGATAATTTCTTGGCTCTGTGCTCAAAGCCAGGAACAGCATAAGGCCATATGGCTGGTACTGTGAGGGTTGTATGTGGGCAGATACATGTGGAGGCAGGCAGGCCCGGGTGTGATTCTTTAACACATACACACTGCGTGCCTCCATGCAGACTGATGGATTCCTCTCCCTGCAGTGAAGGGTTAAGTAAGTATTATCACACGCCACAGGACTGGAGTTGAAGATCGCCAAGTAGTCATTGAAATGCTGATCACATGACAGACACTCAGCACGTGGTGGGTGATGTTGGCTGGGGGTAGCTTCTGGGAATGGTGGATGTTTCTTGGCCCTGATGATCTTTCCGAGCAGAGCCAGGGAGGCAGTGCTGTACTGTGACCTGGGCACAGCTGGTTGGCGTGGACAGTTGATTAAAGGTCAGTTTCCCTGCAGCCCATGGGAAGGCAGAGTGACAAGTCAGTGGCAGATGAGGAAATGGAGTCTCGTGCCAACTGGAGGGAGGGAGCAGCCGGCTTGGCCACAAAGGCCTGTTGCAGTTCTGCAGCTGACAAGTGGAAGGACTGGCCTCTCAGGTCCGGGCCTGGTGGCCTGGGAGGCTGCTAGCTGTGAGTGATGAGTGGTGCCAAGCTGCCTGAAGGAGAGTTGCAGCTCAAACAGCAAGTGGTCCAGCTCTCAGGCCACTTGAGGCCACCTGGCATGTGGTGGCCAAGACCACAGTTGGGGTGGGGCCTTGAGTCTGATTTTGATTGGATTCCTAGTTCTGCTCATGCCTGACAGCACTTTCTCAGACAGGCTTTCCTGACCTCCTAAAGTAAATAATGTCCCTCTGGGTGTTACATGCTGTTCTCACCCATAGCTCCTGGATGTGTTATAATCGTATATTCATTTGTGCGAGTTACTGGGTTTCATGTCTTTCTCTCACACTAGAAAGTAATCTTTCTGAGTTCAGGAAATGCATTTGCCATGCTCACAGGCTAGACACGTAGTAGGCATTTTATTTGTGGCATCACAGTTGCCTTGATCAAATATGGTGACTCTCAGTGGTTTTCTCTTGGTTTCTTTGAAAAGGTCAGACAGAAGGGAAACACTCTTTTTTTGGAGTATATCTATGACTTAACCCGGCAATCCCACTAGGAGAGCAATGGTGTATGCATTACACAGTTGAGCGCCTTGAGGCTCTGAGGGGCCATGTACCTTGCCCAAGGTTATTTATCCAGGAGAAGGCAGAGCCAGAAGCTGAGAACTGCCTCGTGTTTTGCACGGAACCAGGCCACTTCAGCTGAAGACTTTTCCTTGCGGTGTTGGGAAGGGTGTGTGTGACGGTGCGCTGCAGCACGTGCTGGGCTGTGCTTGCTATACTGTGGTCACGTAGGGGCAGGCAGAGGAGTCATTTCAGGGAGGCTGCTGAGGGTCTGGAGAGAGGCCCACAGTGGTGAGCAGAGAGGTTCCGGGATGGGAGGGGGTCAGCTGGGAACGACAGAGGCAGCACACTCCCCGCTCCCTTGTGCCTTCCCGGCCCTCCCTCACCCCTTCCTGCCCTCTCCCCACACCCTATCGTGGTGGCAGCTGTGCCTCACTTATCACATGGTCCATAGCTCTGTTTTTTCCCCTTTTATCAGTTACTGCCTAGAACAACCCAATTGTGGTGGTCTGGGTTATCTCCCGCTCTTCACAGTAGGACCAGAGTGGGCTCAGGCACCAAAGGACACAGAATGGTTGTGACAATGAATAAGATTCCTTCTCTGTGTCAGCAAGGACACTGATGTAGTAATAATGTCCATTTATTAAGCCATGATCTCTACAGGGCACATGACACCTGTTTTTCCATTCAAATCTCAAAACAGACCTATGAGATGCGCACCATTATGGTGATTATCAGTTTTACTGTTTTTTTGTTTTGTTTTGTTTTGTTTTTGTTGTTGTTGTTGTTTTTGAGACTGAGTCTTGTTCTGTCACCCAGGCTGGAGTGCAGTGGCACAATCTCGGCTCACTGCAACCTCCGCCTCCCTGGTTCAAGTGATTCTCGTGCCTCAGCCTCCCGAGTAGCTGGGATTACAGGCATGCGCCACCATGCCTGGCTAATTTTTGTTGGCCAGGCTGGTCTTGAACTCCTGACTTCAAATGATCTGCCTGCCTCGGCCTCCTAAAGTGCTGGGATTACAAGCGTGACCCACTTTGCCCAGCCTGTTTTACCATTGAAGTAACTGGAGCACCCAGGCAGCATTTGGACAGCCCTGTCTAACTCCAAAGCCACCGCACAACATTGCCTGGAGCTGAGAGACGCACATTCTCCCTTCTTGGCCACCGGTGACTGTGACCTTGGGCAAACTACCTCTCGTTTTTGGGCCTTAGTACATTCATTCATAGGGAAACTGGCTAACTTCTCTTCTCAGCTGGGAGACTTGAGAGTGAAAGGGGCGCTATATTACTTACTCTGGGACGACAGGTGTACACAAGGACGTGGTTGGGCAAACCAGGCCTAGTGGCTCCCAGACTCATCAATTAGATGGTGGGTGCTGGTGCTGCTGGTGCATTATGCATCCAAGGCAGCTCTCCCAGTTTTCCCTGGACTTTTGCCTGAACAGTTTGCATTTCTGCTCATGGTGCAGGAGCTTGCTGTCCTGATTTCATGTCACAAGCCTGCCTTCAGCCACTTAGAAGAGCCCCGTTACCCCTGACTACTGCTAGAGCAGTCCCAACCTGTGTCGTTTTCACCTGATGGGCTCCTAGAATGATTGACAGCACACTCTCCACACTCTGTAGTCGTAGAGGCTGCCCTGCCACCCACACTGACATCCTGGCCAGGTTCCTGGAGATGGCCTGGCGTCTTGGACCTGTTCCCCATGGGGTGCCTAGAGCCCCTGCAGTCTACCCAGGGTGGCCATGAGAGAAGGGCTGTGACTTAGTCATCTCCAGGGGTTCTCAGTGAACAGCCCAAGGTTGCTTAAGAGCTGGTGTGTATGAATACCTGGAATGTGCCCAGTTGACCTTCTAATCTGGTGAGGGGGATGTGTCTCCCTCTTATATATATGAACAAACTGACGTTCAGTGAGATCCAGAAAGCTGCCACGGTTATTGATGGAGAGAGCACAGAAGCTGGTGTTTGCACTCCCATCTGTCAGCCTCGACACCCCTACTCCTGTCCAACCAGTGTTTCTCAAAGCGTGCTGATGAGCAATGCAAGATGATTTCAGGTTATAGATAAGAATAAAAAATTTTTTGTGTTTAACTCAAATTAGAAAAAACAACAATTGGTACGTGAGATCTGTGATTTTGCAGGTAATACTGCTTAGGATGTTGGTATTTAAGTTAAGAAAAGGTCAGCTTTTCAAAAGTACTGTTAGCGACATGTGGACCTAGTCCTCCTGAAGAGGACTGCATTGGGGCACCGGTAATTCTTTCTATTTGTGGTGCTCTGGCTGTGTGGCTCTGGCCACGTCACTGGAGGCAGTGTCTGAGCCTGTGACTTGAGTAGTAGCTCTGTGTCATGTCTGCTGATTCTCCCCAAATCCTGAAGATTCATGATGAAGTGACTGCACAGCTTAGTGTGAAGCTAGATTGAAAATAATAAGGATCCTAGAATGACAGCACTTTACAATCCTATAATTTGGCTCAAATTGCCTGCAGTTACTATCTCAGCCCTGCCTGTTATATTCGTTCAGCACCCAAAGTTTTTCAGTCAATTCCTGAGTTAATTATTCTCTGGGATTAAATTATGAAATAGTAAATATATTTCCACTATGCAATCAATTGGTGACTTTATTCATTTATTCTTTTCATTCATTTATTCTCAACAAATCGAAGATAAGGGCTGGGCACGGTGGCTCACGCCTGTAATCCCAGCACTTTGGGAGGCCGAGGTGGGCAGATCACCTGAGGTCAGGAGTTCAAGACCAGCCTGGCCAACATAGCGAAACCCCATCACTACTAAAAATAGAAAAATTAGATGGGTGTGGCGGCATGTGCCTGTAATCCCAGCTACTCAGGAGGCTGAGGCAGGGGGATCGCTTGAACCTGGGAGGCGGAGGTTGCAGTGAGCCAAGATTGCACCATTGCACTCCAGCCTGGGTGACAGAGTGAGACTCCATCTCCCAAATAAATAAATAAATAAAAAGATAATATTACCTACCCCATGAGTCTATTGTGAGAATTAAATAAGAGAACATATTAAAAGGTTTCATTCAGTGCCAGGCATATAATATGTACTCAGGGAATACTAGTTTTTTTAAATAAAATTTTAAAATGGGATTAGAAGACCAGAGCATATAGACATAAAGGTTTAAAAAATATTGAAGATGAGTGAGTTACTAAAATTTTACATTACGTTTAGCTCTGAGCTTCCTAGTTAGTACAACATGCTAAGTAGGTTATACTTGTGTCTAAAGTAAGGCTTGGCAAACTTTTATGTCAAGGACTAGGTGGTAAATGTTTTCAGCTTTGCAGGCCACGCAGCTCTGTACTGCTTGTCAGTTCTGCCTTTGTATCTTGAAAGTAGCCATAGATAATATGTAAATGAGTGGGTGTGGCTGTGTGCCAATAAAACTTTATTTACAAGAACTGGCAACGGGCTTATAGGCTGTAGTTCGTCCTTGGCCTAAATAAAGGAAACATGTTTGTCTTTGAAAGGCAGAAACTTCTCCAGGTTCATAAACACTGAAAAACAATTGTTCCAAGATGTAATATTTCTGTGAGACTTGTTAAGCAGCATATGCACAATGCTTTCATTAGGCTTTTACAGAAAACTTAGAAGATGGCCTTCACATGGCTAGTTCTCTTACTGTTCTTTTAGCAGACATTTATTGAGGGTTTACTATGTCCTAGGCTCCGATATCGATACATAGTAAAATGTAAAGTCGTGTGCATTTTGGCAGGGGATGCTGCATTGACTAGGAGGGGTCTTGGTGACAGTTTTGGGAGGTCAGTTTACAGAGTTTTGGGAGGTCAGTTTAGAACAGTATTGGACACACTCTTCCGTCCCTGAATTACACACAGGCCTCAATGGTAACTTGAGTGGGCTTTTGGTCCGGCACGCCTGGGCTGTAGGGACAGTCACTTAGCGTCCTGCCTCAAGAGTGGTTGTGTCATGAGATCTTGGCCCGCTTTGACTGATAGCTACAATTATTTGAAGAGTGTGGTTTTTAGAACAAAATTAAATCAGGTTTTGAAGTTTTGCTATTTTATACCTGCTGTGTGATCTTGCTCAAGTTTTTAATTTTTTTCTGTCTACAGGATTTTATTTTATTTTTATTTATTATGTATGTATTTTATTTTAAGTTCTGGGGTACATGTGCAGGATGTGCAGGTTTGTTACATGGTAGACGTGTGCCATGTGATTTGCTGCACCTATCAACCCATCACCTAGGTATTAAACCCAGCAGGCATTAGCTATTTTTCCTGATGCCTTTCCTCCCCCCGTCGCCCTCCCCACAGGCCCCAATGTGCTCAAGTGTTTTAATCTTTCTTCATCTGCAAACGGTAACAACCCTGAATCTCTATTTCTTACTCTAATGCTGGCTATTTGCTCTCTATGTTAGTTCCTCCGCCTGGGGGCTGGGCGGGAGGCGACTGACCTCACCCCTTGAAGCTGTCTCCTGGCTTTCCCAGCCACAGCCTGTGGGTGTGAAGATTGCAGCGCCCTTCTCCTGGGTGAGTATTCTGTGTAACAAGCCTTGAGAAAACACTGGCCTGTGGAATTCCAAAGTTAATGAAGGGAACAGATTCCAAGAGGGTCTCTGTTTGACCTTCCACCCCTTCCCCAACCCCCTGTTATCCCCGAGCGACTTTGGGGGCAAGCATAGGTTTGTAGGCACTAGAAAGAAGAACTCTCACGCTGTAATGCAGGACTGTGACCTTGGCCTCTGGATGTCTGGGCCAGGTGGGTGCATTTGTGCCTCTTCCTACAGCACCTGGTTAGCCTGCGAGAGACCATAGGGAGCAGCCAGGGCAGGCTATCTTAAGAGAAGGGAGCATATTTGATAAGGTTGGAAAATGATTCTCAGCTGTCCATAGGAAGAGCAGAGTAAGGGGCTATGTGAGAAGTTTGGAAGAAGGCCCAGTTCCAAAAATGAAGATAGAAAGAAAGAGGAAATAAATAAAGAGGAAAGAAGGAAAGAGAGAGAGAGAAGACGGAAGAAAGGAAGGAAGGGAGGGAGGGAGGAAAGGAAAGAAAGAAAGAAAGAAGAAAGGAAAGAAAGGGAGGGAAGGGGGGAGGAAAGAAAAGAAAGAAAGAAAGGAAGGAAGGAAGACAGGAAGGAAGGAGGGAGAAAGGAAGGAAAGGAAGGAAGGAAGGAAGGTTGATTCATTATTCTGTCCTCTGTACCTGAGTGAAGAAAGAAAGGAAAGAAAGAGAGCGAGAAAGAAAGAAAAAGAAAAGAAAAAAAGAGAAAAGAAAGAAAGAGAAAGAAAGGAAAAAGAAAGAAAGGAAAGAAAGATTCATTATTCTGTCCTTTGGACCAGAGTGCTGTTTTCAGTTAAAATGACTGGAGTAGGATCCAGAGATCAGGCTTTTGAGGACAGGTGAAGCCTCAGGATACATTCTGTTTCTGGCTCAGGGAACCTTCAGGGAAAAGGCTTTGGAGACCAGGCTAGGCAGGGAAGTCACCATAATTGATGGGCCACACTAGACTGGAGCCAAGCATGGCCCATTCCTGAGACTCTGGGCCTCAGGGTGGCCTTGGCTGAAACCTGTGTTCCAGTGGCTCTGGTGGCTCTCTTCCCTCTCACCTTCCCAGGAGGCAGCTTGTTTCCCGGTGGTGGGGGTGAGGCGGTGGTGTGGGGGGCTGCTTCCTCTCTGTCTTCCAGCTTTGTTAAAATGTGGGCCACATGCTCATAGCTGGGTCTCCAGTGCCGTTGCTGGGGATGGGGGTCTTTCCCTCTCATCTATCTGTCACCATTTATCACTCCACAAAGGGTGGGGGTACTGCGAAGAAAGAGTGTGTCCCACCTGATTACCGGGAAGTGCAATGGACGCCGCCACCCCCTGTTGGCTTATCTTGTGACAACCAAAGAACAGCTGTTGGTGGTCAGGCCTCTGAGTCACTCAGAAGCTTGGGACCGGGTTCAGTGGGAGATGATGGCATAAACAAATAAACATTGGCCGGCCCCCAGCTCTCAGCTTTCTGCTCACTGGGGGGCCTTGGAAGCTTCTTGTTGCCTTTGCAGGGAAAATAAAGATACCTGTAATAAAAAGAGTTTTCCTGATGGAGAAATGCTCTGGGGAGGTTGTTGAGGCATGTTAGAAAATCCCTGAGGCTTTCTGGCTCTGTGAGCTTAGGGAGGACACTTGGCTTCTCTGGGCCTTCGCTTGCTCCCTTGGGAAGCCTATTATTGTGAACCTGAGATGATCTGGGAGGTAAAACTGGCCAGTTGTCCATCTCCCCTCTCTGAACATGATGCATAGTAAGCCCTGAATCTCATTCAAATTTGGAAGTCAGATTGGTTTTGTGACTGTCCTAGTTTCCGGCTGTTGAGTCAGCTCAGGCAGTTCTTGGGACTTCTCTGAGGCTCTGGCTCCACATCTCTCAATGGGGTGACAGTCCTCATCTTGTGGCCCTCACGCGCTTGTTGAGAGGACGATGAGTCACCTCTGGGAAATTGCCTGAGAGCTGGATGACACCACTCTGTGGGATTGCATTTCATCCACAGAGACATTTGGAAGAGAAGGAAGAGAAGGAAGCAGAGCAGAGCCTGACTCTTGATTCTTCGGGGAGGGAGCCTGGAGCTGGTGGACGTGAGGGCACAGAGGACATTGGTTTCAGGCCAGGCAGTGCGTGGCTGCTGAGGCACTGGTGGAGACCTCATAATCCGGTGGTCCACCTCCCTCTTGTGCTGTGAGTGCCTGGAGCTCTCTGGCTTCCTCAGCTTTCCACTGTCTTTCCCAAAGTCTCCATGGGTTCTAGAAACTGCTGTGGAGTTTCAGGGTGATCTCTGCATAATGTGAATGTCTAGCTCTGAAACACAAAACGGAGAGCCACAAAGGGTTATTTAACCAAAGCTGTATTCCCACCCATGGATTAGCACGTGCTCATGAGGTGGTATGCTTTGCTTTGGATCTTCGTCTTTATTTTATTTATTTATTTATTTATTTATTTATTTATTTATTTATTTATTTATTTTTTTGAGACAGAGTTTCGCTGTGTTGCCCAGGCTGGAGTGCAGTGGTGCAGTCTTGGCTCAATGCAGCCTCTGCCTCCTAGGTTCAAGCGATTCTCCTGTCTCAGCCTCTTGAGTAGCTGGGACTGCAGGCGCGTGCCACCACACCTGGCTAATTTTTTGTATATTTAATAGAGACGGGGTTTCACCGTGTTAGCCAGCATGGTCTCAATCTCCTGACCTCGTGATCCACCCACCTCGGCCTCCCAAAGTGCTGGGATTACAGGCATGATCCACCATACCCAGCCTGGATCATTGTCTTTAAAGAAATTTAAAAAAAAAGAAAAAAAGAGATAAACGGGAAGTCTATGAGCCTTGTGTCTCATTCCCCATCCTTCTCTTCATACAAGTACCTCTCCTGAACTTGGGGTATAACAGGTCATGTTCTTACCATTTCATTACAAATTTATTTGAAGATCACTGGTAGCACCATTTTGTGTTTTTAAATTCTTAGGCAGGTGACATAATGTATAAGATGTCTGAACTTTCCTCTTTTCTCCCGGCATTATGCTGGGCAGATGATGCTACTATGCTTGTTCATTCATTCCCTGCGCCACAGAGGCTTGGGTTGTTTCCTGGATTTTGCTGTTGTAAACAATGCTGTCATGAGCATCCTGGCACACGGCTGCAGGTGTATGTCTGAGTGTGTCCCAGGAATACAGGGCACAGAGCATGCACACTTGCAGCCTGACCGGAGGTTGCCACATCACTCTCCAGTTGGCACTGTTTCCTGGGTTCCTTCCCTGAGAGCCTGGGAACTTCTGGAGGGCAGGGGTGGGTGGTGTTCACCACTATATCCCTCTGCCAGTCAGCATGCCCGACACCAGGTACCCTCTCATGACACGCCTGAATGGAGTGAATTCTGGAAGGGGACAAGGCAAGTGCCAGGGCAGGTCCAGAGTCTGGGTGTAGAAGGAGCAACATAAAGGAGGCCCCCTGCAGAAGCAGCAGAAAGAAAGAAGAAATAGGGGCCTGGAGTGGGGGTGTGAGTGAAGACCTTGCTGTTGAGAAGACACTTGTGAAGAGGCCAACACCGGTGTCTTGGCCTGGCTGGATATCATTTAAGACTGGGCATAGAGGTCCCAGGCACCATTGCTGTGGGCTTTTGGGGAGTTGGATGTGTGGTGGAGTGCTGAGGAGGAAGTTGGGCTTGCTGCAGAGGGCTGCTGGAGGGGCTGGCTGGAGTCTGGTTCTTTCCTTCACTCACTGAGGGTTACCCGAGTGACCCATCGCAGGAAGACGGGTGGGGGACCCAGAGTTACTATAACCAACCACTTTATGAGCCTGTCTCAGTCAGAATCTCGGGCTTCTAGCAAGGCCCACAGCACAGACACGTTTTAGGAAAGATGAGATTGAGATGCCTGCAGTGCCCATTTTATGTCAGCAGGGCTATAAAGTTCAGGAGGGGGAAACTGCTGGGAGGAAGTTGAATGCTGTGGGAAAAAGCTGACAGAAATGAACAAGGAAATTTTTTTTTTTCTTTTCTTTTCTTTTTATTTTGAGAGGGACAGTCTTGAAATATTGCCTAGGCTGGTCTCAAACTTTTGAACTCAAGTGATCCTCCCACCTTGGCCTCCCAAAGTGTTGGAATTATAGGCATGAAGCACCATGTCTGACCACAAGGGAAGATTAAACATAGAAAGTTTGATAAGAGTTTTTTTTTCTTTTAATTTCTAATTTTATATTTAATAGAGATGGAGTCTCACTATGTTGCTCAGGCTAGTCTTAAACTCCTGGGCTCAAGAGATCCTCCTGCCTTGTTCTCCCAAAGTGCTGGGATTACAGGCTTGAGCCACTGCACCTCGCCAAGGGTACCTTTTTATTTTTTTAAGAAAAAATATGATAAGAAATAGAAAATTTGGATTTGGTAATGGATAGTGCATACTATGAAATAACCTTTTTACTTCTCAAACACTTCCCATAATGATAAAACTAATACAAGGTCTTTGGCGAAAATTTAGAATGTGTAGAAATGTGTTGATGGTTGAAGAAGAGCCCCATAACCCTCCACTGAGGAGCAACCTCTGTTCACATTTGGCCTTAGAAATAATACCTGTGAGCAGAATGGCCAACTTGTCCTGGTTTGCCAAAGACTTTCCTGGTTTTAGCACTGAAAATCCCGCATTCTGGGGACCTCCTCAGTCCTGTGCAAACTGGGATGGTCGTTCACCCTATCTATGAATTGAATGATACCACTGAGCGTCAAGCACTTTGACAGTTCACAAGTCATTTCTAGTGCCGTCATTGTGTATGCTTGGTTCCGGCTGTGTGCCAGGCATTGTGCGAGGTTGCATGTTCTGGAGCTACACCAGAGCTCCAGAGCTGAAGCTCTATTTTCTTGTTTTCACTTTTTATTTTAGAATCAAGAGGTGCATGTGCAGGTTTGTTACAAAGGTATATGGGATGCTGTTGAGGTTTGGAGTATGATTGAACTCATTACCCAGGTACTGAGCAGAGTACTCAATAGTTAGTTTTTCAGTCCTTGTCTCCCTCTTTTCCTCTCCTCTCTAGTAGTCCTCAGCATCTATTGTTCCCATCTTTATGCCCATGTGTACCCAATGTTTAACTCCCACTTATAAGTGAGAGCATGCAGTATTTTGTTTTCTGTTTCAGCATTAGTTTGCTTATGATAATGGCCTCCAGCTGCATCCATGTTACTGCAGAGAGCATGATTCCGTTCTTTTATATGGTTTCATAGTATTTCTTGGTGTATATATGCCACATTTTCTTTTTCCAGTCCACCACTGACGGGCATTTAGGTTGATTCCATGTCTTTGCTATTGTGAATAGTGCTGCCACAAACACATGGGTGCATGTGTACTTTTGGTAGAACAATTTATTTTCCTTTGAGTATACACCCAGGTATGAGATTGATGGGTCAAATGGTAGCTCAACTTGTAGTTCTCTGAGAAATCTCTAAACTGCTCCTCACAGTGGCTGGACTAATTTACATTCCCACCAACGGTGTGTCAGTGTCTCCTTTTCTACACAGGCCCACCAACATCTGTTATTTTTTGGCTTTTTAATGGAAACCATTCTGATTGGTATGAAATGTATCTCATTGTGGTTTTGATTTGAATTTTTCCAATGACTAGTGATATTGTGCATTTTTTCATGTTTGGTGGCTGCATGAATGTCTTCTTTTGAGCAGTGTCCGTCCATGTGCTTTGCTCACTTTTTAATGGGATTATTTGCTTCTTTGCTTGTTGATTTAAGTTCCTTATCGATTCTGGATATTGGAACTTTGTCAAATGCATAGTTTGTGAATATTTTCTCCCATTCTGTAGCTTGTCTGTTTATTGCCTTGATAGTTTCTTTTGCTCTGCAGAAGCTCTTTAGTTTAATTAGGCCCCACTTGTCAATTTTTGTTTTTGTTGCAATTGTTTTTGAGGACTTAGCCATAAATTCCTTGTCAAGGCCTATATTGAGAAGGGTATTTCCTCGGTTTTCTTCTAGGATTTTTATAGTTTGAAGTCTTAATTTAAGCCTTTAATCCATGATGAGTTATTTTTTTGTGTGTGGTGATAAGTAGGGGTTCTGTTTCATTTTCTTCTGCTATGAATAGCCATTTTTCCCAGCACCATTTACTGAACAGGAAGTCTTTTCCCCATTGCCTCTTTTTGTCAAGTTTGTTGAAGATCAGATGGTTGTAGATAAGTGGCTTTATTTCTGGGTTCTCTATTCTGTTCCATTGGTCTGTGTATTTGTTTTTGCACCAGTACCATGCTGTTTTGGTTACTGTAGCCTTGTAGTATAATTTGAAGTCAGGTAATATGAGGTCTCTAGCTTTGTTCTTATTTCTTAGAATTGCTTGGTTATTCAGGCTTTTGGGTTCCATGTGAATTTTAGAATAGTTTTTTCTACTTCTGTGAAAAATGATGTTGGTAGTTTGAAAGAAATAGCATTGAATCTATAAATTGCTTTGGGCAGTATGGCCATTTTAATGATTTTGATTCTTCCAATCAATGAGCATGAAATGTTTTTCCATTTATTTGTGTCATCTCCAATTTCTTTCAGCAATGTTTTGTAGTTTTCCTTGTAGAGACCTTTCACCTCCTTGGTTAGAAGTATTGCTAGATATTTCATTTATGTGTGTGTGTGAAGCCCTGTTTTCTATCCTTAAGGAGCTTACAACTTGTTTTTGGTATGCAGTAGGGGCATTTCACTTGTGAGAGGGGGGTCTTACTGGAGCCTGGGCAATACCTTCTTTTATTATTGGGTACTAGGGATTTAAGGATATTTTTGTTCTGGCGGGTTATCCAGTTTTGCAGGTTGCTACCAGGAGAGAGGATGCATGTTGGTACCAGTGAATTTGACTGCCCCCGGCCCTGCTGTGCAGCACTCTCAGACCCCTAAATGATGTGACCCATTCTGGGGCTAGCTCAGTGTTTTACAGTGATGAAGATGATGATGATGATGTCAACACCCATCATTCTGAGGTGTGTGTCTATCTCTGGCCTCATTATACCTGCAAAACATCCATGTTGTAGCTAGTACCTTGGAAAATTATCCCATTTGCCAGGCAGCAAACCATGGCGCTCAGTTAGGAGGATGGCAGCTCACACTCATGAAGTGTTCAGTGCATGGATCCCTGGCCAGCTTTGGCAACTGTGAGGCAGGCACTATGCTTCCATTTTACCACTGACAGACTGAGGCCAGTGATGGGGAGCAACTGGGCCTATTGGCTTGTCTGTGGTAGGCCAGGCTGGCTACATAATATGTGGGGCTCAGTGCAAAATGAAATATGGGCTCTCTTGTGCAAAATCTGTGAAGAATTTCTAGATGCTGACAGCAGAGCATTAAACCAAGCTTGGGCCGCTCTGAGCCAGGAGCCCTGTGTGCCTGCACAGACTGTATGTCCAAGGAGCTGGTCCTAGGGCAGGACTAAGGTTCAGGCCTCGTATTGACTTCCATGGGCAAGCATCCTGGGTCCAGGCTGTGTTGTGTGTGTCTGCAGAGCTCTGGTCTATCTGCTGATAAGTCCTTGTGGTGCTCGAAGGTGCCTGGCTTCCTTGGGGAAAAGTTTCTCTCTCGCCTACCCTTCCCTAGCCTCAAAACACACAAACACTCAGATGAATATTTAGGAATCCAACTGGACCAGCTTCTGTCTGCGACTTGATGACTTCATGTGATTTTGGGGGATGCAACATTGGGGGTGATGCTTTAGCATGCCTTCTCTCTGTCACTGAGGAACATGGGCAAATGCCATGGGCTGGGAGCCCATGCTCTTTTGTGCTGAGCTTAACTGTCTCTTCTGGGCACTGATCGGTTACAGGGATATAGACCACCTGCACAGTGCCCTGGGGGTTACGTCCAGGGGAGCCTCACATGGAGAAGAGAATTTCCTTTGGGATGTGTATTTCTTGTGGTCTTAGCATGCTGGCAATTCTTATTTTCGGCATCATTTAATCCTTACAACAACTCTGTAAGGTTTTCACATCAATTGGTCATTTCTGAGTTGAGCGCCTACTATGAATGTTTGTTGAGCACCTACTATGTGCAGGGCAGTGTGCTGAAAAATTGAGGACCTGTGGGTTTTGTTGAGTATGTATAACATGTGATCTTTTTATATGACATTTTACATGACTTTCACCTCATTTCATTGCTGTAGCAACAATGTGAGGTTGTTGCTGTTACCCCCATTTCTCAGGTGAGGAAATCAAGGTTGAGTCAATCTCCTATCTCGGATTTGCCTGACATCACAGTCTGAGTCTTTTGTGTCAAGTGCAAGAGTGCAGTGGCTTCAGGGGGCCTATGCTGGCTGGCCTGGGTTGAATCCTGACTTTGCCATTTGCAGATGTGGTCTGAGGCAAGTTATTTAACTTCTCTTGACCTTGGTTTCCCCATCTGTGAAATGGGGATATACTAGCTGCTCTGTGTGGGAAGGGTCTGAGGTTTCAATAAGATACATTCTGCACAGCACCCCACACATACCAAGTCTCCATGAAGCCTGATCATCCTTATAACCTCAGAGCGGTTGGAGAGGGTTAGGAACTTGAAGATGGGCACATAATTGGTGTATGGCAGATTTCAGGCAGAGCTGGACTGGTCTTCTTCCAAATGAGAGCTCCTTTCCCCACTCTGCTTTCATGGACAGACCCTAATGACCACCTGGG
Source organism: Theropithecus gelada (assembly GCF_003255815.1). Classification (NCBI taxonomy): domain Eukaryota; kingdom Metazoa; phylum Chordata; class Mammalia; order Primates; family Cercopithecidae; genus Theropithecus; species Theropithecus gelada. Next base: position 130,207,149 of record NC_037676.1, read on the forward strand.
TTATGTTCTTGTCCCTGTCAATTCCTTTGTCCTTGTTAATAACCTAAGGGAACCTTGACAGCCAGAACAAGACAGGAAGAAAATGCCTGGCTGCTGCTTGCGGGGTTAATTAAGCCATTCCTGGGGTTTCATTTGCTCTCTAGTTAGCACCAAAATAAATCCTCCAAATGGCTTTGAGGTTTCCAGTTGACATTGCATTTTGAATTCAGACAGCACCAGCATTTTACATCTTCCTGAGGATGATAAATGTTTAGATAGCACCGAAGATAGTGGTAAAAGGAGAAATTGGGGGAAGTTCAGGCTGTGGCTGAGCAGATTGTAACTCTTTGGTGTGACGAATGGGTGAGAAATGGCTTAAAGGACACATCTGATGTCCCCTGCTTCTAGGAGTTGAGAGGGGGATAGGGTGTGGACTCTGTTTTGCCACCTGGAGAATCCAGTGCCTTCCCGATGCTTCTGGGGTCACGTGCTTGAGTCTTGTTTGCATGCATTCTGTCAGATGTTAAGGTCTTGTGCATAATGGTTGAGGTGTCAATGTTCAGGCATTGATGTCACCATTCTTATGTAATTGTTACCCTTTATTGAGTGCCTACTATGTGTCAGGATTTAAGTATTTCTCCCAGCGACCCCAAGATGTAAATGTCATATCACTTTCATTTTACAGATGTGAAAACAGGCTCAGAGAGGCTGAGACGCCCAGCCATTAAGGACTCAGCTGAGATTCCCAGCCTTCCCTGGCACTCTTGAGCATGTTTCCAGACTGTCTGCTTCCTACCCCAGACATGCCAAAATGCAGTACTGTCAATGACAGGGCTCTGGTCCCAGATGGACAGCCCGGGCCCTTTGAAGGCACTCTAGCCTGCAGGAGACTGGATCTCTATGCCTGGTGGAAGTGACACGGGCCTGCTATGTTTACAGTGCCTGTTCTCCTGCAGGGTCTCCGGAAGTCATCAGCTGTGGCGGCCAGCACTCCGGAGGATGACAGGAAATTCTGCTGCAGCTCTGTGGGCTGGCTAGGGTGCATGCTGGACAGGGGGCGGGCGGACAGGGCTGGTAGGGCGGAAAACACCACTGGAACAGTTCAGACCGTATTGTCAGTGAATTCCCGGATTGGTACGCAGTGCCGCCAATGATCAGATTTGGGTCAGGAAGCCCAGACGGCAGAAAGATTGTGTGAAATCTTTATATTTTTCCATGAAATCCTCACCATTTCGGACCCTGTTTTCTAAGCTATCACCCTAATAATTGTGGATTTTGGATTTCCAAGGCAAGATTTGATAGTGGTTGTAAGGAGGGGATGGTTGGGGTGGGGATTGGGAGGGGCCGGGGGGTAGCTGAAGGAATGAAAAAGCACTGCAAAAAGGAGCACATTCCACACCCAGCTTCCTCCTGATTGCGTTTCCCTCGGAGCAGCGAACAAGAGGCTGATTCAAGTGGCTCAGTGGCCTCCCTGCCTGGAGTTGGGTTCCTATGCCTTCCAGTGACTAAGGAGGAAATTCCATTTCAGTTAATCTGTGGCTATGCATCACCCATGGCATTCTCTATCTTAATTTTATGGCTGCCTCATCTTTTTGGAATTCGCCTTCTTTTTGTGTGTTGGGTGATAAGTCAAGGAGACGTATGGCACAACTCCACAAAATACAACCACGTTTTAGTATTCTGTACACAGTCCTTTCCGGGCATCCCAGCTTTGTATTTTCACGTTGGTTGGCCGTGAGGAGGGTCGATCTTCATTATCTGTGCATGCGTGTGCATCCCTTCATCCCTTCCTCTTCAGTTTCTTTTCTTTTCTTTTCTTTCTTTTTGAGCCAGAATCTTGCTTTATCACCCAGGCTGGAGTGCAGTGGCGTGATATTGGCTTACTGCAACCTCCGCCTCCTAGGTTCAAGCGATTCTCCTGCCTCAGCCTCCTGAGTAGCTGGGATTACAGGGGTGCGCCACCACACCTGGCTAATTTTTGTATTTTTAGTAAAGACGGGGTTTCACCATATTGGCCGGGCTGGTCTCAAACTCCTGATCTTGTGATCTGCCCACCTCGGCCTCCCAAAGTGCTGGGATTACAGGCATGAGCCACCGCGTCCAGCCTCCTGTTCAGTTTCTTAACCCTTGGTGGGACTCCTGGCTAAACACCCCCATTGTCTGGGACCTTGAGATTAGATGCAATAGCACTGCTAGTTTCCTAGTGGACTTTGAGTCGGATGGAGAAACTCCTTGGCGTGTAGGTGGAAGGGCTGCGGGAGGTGTCTGAACCATCGTAGCAGTAGGGTCCCTGCCACAGGGAGGTGAGGCAGCCACCATCACCAATGCTAAGAGGAGCTGTCACCCTCCGCCTCTGTCTCCCTTTCCAGTCCCCATCCAGTTTTAGCTTTGAACCCAGCTGCTGGGTCTTCAAAACCCGTTCTGACTTACCCAGCAGAGTTGGTTGCTCTGTCCTCTTAGCTCATAGATGCTGCCCTTTTCTTCCCCACGTGGCCCCTGGCATTGTAGGTCCGTGTCTCTTGTGATCCTGTGCGTATTTCTGGTGGAAGGACAAGGTTTGGCCCACTGTATATTTGAAAGCCCTCAGTATGGTGTTAGTTCGTATTTGCTGATGGATGAAGAACTCTGAAGAGACCTGGTTGAAAGAGACTTTTAAAAATTAAAGGGAAATGGGTCATGCAGGCTGCATTTTTGTCCTTGCCTATTGGCTACTTTGACTATTCAGATCATTCAAGAATATAAGTGGCTGTCTGCTGTGTTCTCAGGGTGGTTCCTGGAAAAACAGGGCTCTCTCTCCCCACATGAGGTGAAACTGCAGGAAAACAGTATGAAAGAGTCTTCAAAGTGATGCATCTCAAGAGAGTGAGGGCCTGGGTCTGAATCATGGCTTACCAGCATGTGATTCTAGTCACTTCACCTTCTGAACCTTGGTTTTCCCAGCTGCAAAATGAGTGTGATCATAGTGCTTGCCTCAGGGCATTGTTTCAAGGATCAGTTGAAATAGTGCACACCGCATGTTTGGCATATGTGTGGAGCTCTTTGGAGGTGACTCACGGGCAACTGTTTTTCATTTAAGAACCGAGTGGATTGAACCTTTAAGAACTGCTTTGGTCCCACCGGTCATGGGAGGTTAGTGCTGTCCGGAGCAGGCACGGGGATGTGGTGGCACAGCGTACGGTGTAGGGGACCCCAGAATTGGGGGCCTCCATGTTGGGAAGGGACAGTGGGCAGAGTCCATGCAGGGGCTCTGGGACTGAGAGAGACCCGGGACTTCTTTCTGACAGGCAATGAGCAGCCAACTGGAGTGGAGGGGTGTGGGGAAAACGTTTGGCCAAAGGATTTAGGAACCAGAGAGAAGCAGGGTACTTGATGATCTTTTTCTTGTCGGGGTGTTTATCAGGCCTGTAGGTGCCACAGTCATCACTGCGGCTGAGATTCACACCTGCAGCACCAGAGTGGGAGGAAGTTTTTCCCACATGGGGCAGAGGCTGGGTGTGATTGGCTGCAAGGTGCTGGGTGCAGGGAAGGGTCTCTGCACACCGTGTCTGTCCTCACCCTGCCGTAAGATCAGCTCTGTACATGGGCTGGAAGAGCAATTAGTGGGGTGCCTAAGCAGTGTCCACCATGGACTCGGGTCTCTGCTGGCCACGCAAGGGGGAGATGGGACCAGTGGGAGGACTGGGGAGATGGAGGCATGGGAAGTTGTGTGTGAAAGGTACGGGGTCATGGAAACATGCACAAGAAGATGACATTTTAGAAGCTGGTTTTTGTTCCATAATAAATTTATTAGCTTTGGAATCTAACTCTATTGCCTTGGCTTCTCCAAACTTTGGTGTCCTCATCTGTAAACTGGGGATCACAACCTCAGTTTTGTAGGGCAATGTGAAATCTTGAACTGAAATGATCACATGTATAGGAAGCTGACAAAGAATGCTAATTTTCTGCCTTCTTTTCTTTATGGCCTTTCCTTGGTAAATCTCTGTGTGACTGACAACTCATGAAGAACCTACCAGTCAAATCAGTTAAATTAAATGACTTCCTAGTGATAATAACTAGATTAGTAACTAATAATCATAGCTGACATTTATCTAGTACTTATTAACTTCTGGGCAGTGCGAATTAGGTCTTATCTGTTAAATAATTTAATTCCTGTAAAAATCCTAGGAGGATGGTGCTATAATCAGCCCCATTTTACAAATGAGAAAACTGGAGGATCAGAGAGGCAAAGTATAATGTCTAATGTCACACTGCTGAAAGTGGCTTGCTGGTGTTCCAGCCCCAACAGTCTGGCTCCAGAGTTTGTGCTATTAACCATTGTATCAGTCTGCTCTGTGTGTGTGTGTGTGTGTGTGTGTGTGTGTGTGTGTGTGAGAGAGAGAGAGAGAGAGAGAGGCAGAGAGAGAGAGATTGTGCATTGTATGGTGAAGAGCGATAGAAATTGTTGTAAAACATTCCTGTGCTACAGTCTTGATGGGTCAGGCTTACTTATAGAAGCTTTAACTCAGTTCTGACAATCTGTCAATCCCAGAACCCGGGGCAGGCTGGACCTGTAGACTTCCATCTCCTCTTCCTCCTGCCCCGAACCATCCAGGGGCTCAGAGGAGGTCACACAGGCGGGACTCCCAGAATAGTGACCTCCTCTGCCGTTTGCAGCCTGTGTCTGGCTCCTCTTAGTAGAGCCACCCCCTTGCTTGTGCTATATGTGTTCGTTTGTTCTGGCCATTATTTTCCTGGGCCTGTGTCAGTTGAGTGCGTCCAGACGCAGCTGGGTTGAGACTCAAAGCCCTGAAGATACCGCAAGGGGAGCGATCCTGTGTGCAGTTGCTCTGACCTGCACAGCAGAACTGAGTGGCTGCTGGTCCCCAGCTCCCAGCTGTTCACCTGGCTGGCCTTGCGAATGCTCTGCAGGGCCAGTCCCCGGCCTGTGAATCTCTGAAACGGATCCCTGCGGCCACTGTGAAGTGCAGAGCTGGAGGTCTCCGGAGGAGAGGACAGCACTGATAAAAACAGGCTGCCAAACCGCAGGCACTGTATAAGCCTCTGTTTCTCATCCTCGCTACCACCCCTGCATAGTCCCTGTTTTACAGATGAGGAAACTGTGGCCCAGGGCAGGTCAGGAACTTGTCCAAAGGCACAGTTATAGAACTAGGGCTTACACCAGCTGTGTCTAATAGCATGCGTGCCCCGTCTGCTGTGCTTTTCTTTGCTGCTTGGAGTGCTATTTAGAGAAATTGATGGTTCTTTTGTTGTGACTCGGGGTCCGCACTATGGGTGACCTCCCTGCTCCCTTTGGCCTCAGGTCCTTATCTTAGGCGATGGCAAAAAGAACAGCTTTACATTCAGTAAACTGTTTTAACTGAACCTCACCACAGGTTTACGGGTGGCGCTTGTTTCATAATGGATAAAAAATGGGTGCGGCTCAGTGTGGGGAAGTTGGTGGATGGGGAGAGGGCAGCGGAGTAAGCAGCTTTTAGTGGAGACCTGGATTTGAGTGCCTTGAATTAGGTGAGCCTTCGTACCTGTCTCTTGACTTCTTGGAGCAGAACATTAGTTTCTCCAGATCCCACATGTTTTAAAGTTCTGTGATCCTGCAGTTTGAACATCCTGCATTCAGCTCAGCCCACTGTGCAGAAATCTATACTAAACGTGTAGAGAGTTTAGGAAGAAGGATTGTTTATTTTATTGAAAGCTATGGAATAATAGCTAAGTTTTGAGCACTTCCCATTCGTCTTCCAAGTGATTTCTACATGTTAACTCATGTAACACACACAACCACCCTATAATAAGTACTATTATTTATTACACACCCACTCTACAGATGAGGAAATGGAGGCTCAGAAGAATTAAGTAATCTGCCAAAGATCCCTTGGCAAGTAAGTAGCCAAGGAGGGATTGGAACCCAGGAGGCTGCAGAGCACATTCAGGAGAGCAGCTGCTGAGGTACAGCCCTCCACGAGGGGAGGTCAGCAGCCTCCTGTGAGCTGACTCACTCGTGTTATTCCACTCCATCCCAGGGAGAATTGGATTATCCCTATTGTGATAGAGGAGGAAAGGTGAAGGAATTTGCCAGAAATTATAAATGGTGACATTAGCATTGAACACATGTCCACTGACCCCAAATACTGGGTCATTTTACATCTTTCCCTCGCTTCTTCACTTTTTTTGAAACAGAATCTCACTCTGTTGCCCAGGCTGGAGGGCAATGGCACGATCTCGGCTCACTGCAGCCTACACCTCCCGGGTTCAAGCAATTCTTCTGCCTCAGCCTCCCAAGTAGCTGGGATTACAGACACCTGCCACCCCGCCAGACTAATTTTTTGTGTTTTTAGCAGAGATGGGGTTTCATCATGTTGGCCAGGCTGGTCTCGAACTCCTGACCTCAGGTAATCCACCTGCCTTCACCTCCCAAAGTGTTGGGATTACAGGCGTGAACCACCAAGCCCGCCCACCCCCCTTACACCCCATCTTGTTTTTTTCTTTTTAGTAGAGATGGGGTTTTTACCATGTTGGCCAGGCTGGTCTTGAACTCCTGACCTCAAGTGATCCACTTGCCTCGGCCTCCCAAAGTGCTGGGATTACTGGTGTGAGCCACCAGCTTGGCCTCTTCCCTTTCTTCTTGCTAACTTTGAAGCTCAGCTTCTTGTCCAAGAGCCTTTCTTTCCAGGTGTTTTCATGGTGCCTGTGGCTTCTGCTGGTTTGGAGTGAGCAGTTTCCCCATCCCCCCATCAGCCATGCATTCCTCAGAGTCAGGTACAACATGCTCCCTGGCACTTAGCCTTCAAACCAAGATTTCACTGGACCTAGCCTGATCCATTGACCTGAGCCCAGTATGGGCCCTCCCATGTTGGGAGGCCATGTGGTGTTAAGGTTAATGCTGGACCACACATGACTGTGATGAGTCCCTCTCTCTCTGCTGAAGAAGATGTTTCCATAGGGGACAGGGGCAGTTAAGCCTGGTTTCTGTTGGGTGCTGCTGCTTGGGTGGGTCTAGTCTTCCCCATGGGTGGTCTGCATTCTATGCCAAGTGTTGGCAGATTTCTGCGAGGTAGAGCTCTTCAGTATGGAAGCACTTTCTTGTGCTCAGCCTAACCCTCTCCCCGACAGTGCACATTTCCTTCTATTCTGCTAGGGAAATGGAAAACAGCTGGCCACTGATTCCTTGAAATCACCTACTCAGACACTCCGACACTCAGACACTCCAGGGTCTATGTGGGATTAAGTCGTCCACAGTTTTTCCCTCCCTTAATCTCTTCTAACCTTCCTCGAAGGTCCCACTTCCCACCCATTTTAATCATGTCCTTTGCTCTCACCTGGACGTCTCCAGAGGCTCCAGCAGCCTCTCTAAGTGAAGGGTTTGGGGCCACACACACGGCTCTCTGTTCTCTCCAGACCTGCATGCAGAATCCAGCAGCTCCCTGGCCTCACACCAACCCTGCTTTTCAGTAGTGTCTGGGACTGCCAGATGAATAGGCTTGAGGCAGCATATGAGTTGGCTACATACTTGCTCAAAACATTAGTGGACTCAAAACAAAAAGACAACCCAGTTTCAGAATGGGCAGAAGACTTGAACACACATTTCTCCAGAGAAGTTATATAAATGGCCAATAAACACATGAAAAGATATCTGCTCAATAGCATTGGTTGTTAGGGAGATGCAAATTAAAACCATGAGATACCCCTTCATACCTACTAGGATGGCTATAATTAAAAAAAAAGACACACACACACACAACAGAAAAGAGCAAGTGTTGGTGAGGATGTGGAGAAATTGGAACCCTTGTACATTGCTGGTAGGAATGTAAGGTGATACAGTCTCTGTGGAAGACAGTTTGGTGGTTCCTCAAAGAGTCAAATATAGAATTACATATGACCCAGCAATTCCACTCCTGGGTGTATATCCAAGAGAGTTGGAAGCGTATGTCCGCAAAAAGCTTGTACACGCATGTACACTATTCACAAAAGCCAGAAGGTGGGGACAACCCAGATGTCCGATGTCTGTCCGTGGAAGAATAGCAAACAGTATTCAACTGTAAAATGGAATGAGACATTGACACATGTTACAACATGGATGAACCTCAAAAATGCCGTTCTAGGTGATGGAAGCTAGGCACAAAAAGTCACGGATTGTCTGATTCCATTTTTGTGAATTTTCAAGAATAAGCAAAATTATAGAGACAGAAAGCAGATTAATGGTTGCTGGGGACAATGGGGAGTAGCTGCTTAATGGGTACAAAGTGTTGTTGGTTTTTTCTTTTTTTTTTTTTTTGAGAACAAGTTTCACTCTTGTTTCCCAGGCTGGAGTGCTGGAGTGCAGTGGCACAATCTCAGCTCACTGCAACCTCCACCTCCTGTGCTCATGTGATTCTCTTGCCTCAGCCTCCTGAGTAGCTAGGATTACAGTCATACGCCACCACACCCAGCTAATTTTGTATTTTTGGTAGAGATGGGGTTTCACCATGTTGGCCAGGCTGGTCTCGAACTCCCGACCTCAGGTGATCCACCCACCTCAGCCTCCCAAAGTGTTGGGATTACAGGTGTGAGCCACCATGCCTGGCCAATGAGTACAAAGTTTTATTTGGGGTGATGAAAATGTTTTAGAACTAGATAGATATGGTGATTATACCACGTTGTGAATGTACTAAACAAATGTCACTGATTTTATACACTTTAAAATGGTTAATATTATGTTATGTAGATTTTACCTCAATTAAAATAGTTGTGACATCACAGATTCCATCAGATTAAAAGAGGACATGTGGGCCAAACTCAGTGGCTTACGTCTGTAATCCCAGCACTTTGGGAGCCTGAGACTGGCAGCGGATCACCTGAAGTCGAGAGTTTGAGACCAGCCTGACCAATATGGAGAAATCATGTCTCTACTAAAAATACAAAATTAGCCGGGTGTGGTGGTGCATCCCTGTAATCCCAGCTACTTGGGAGGCTGAGGCAGGAGAATCACTTGAATCTGGGAGGTGGAGGCTGCAGTGAGCCAAGATTGCATCATTGTACTCCAGTCTGGGCAACAAGAGTAAAACTCACTCTCAAAAAAAAAAAAAAAAAAAAAAGAGGATATGTGGATACTGTGCCTGGCACTTAAACCTGGTGGATTCTATAGAGATGGGATGGGTTCACTAGCCTCATTCTACAGATGAGAAAGTAGAGGCTCCGTTAGAGCACACAGTGTAGAAGTGGAACCGGGATTGGTCTGACTCTAGAATGCTGCTTTTAATCACTTTTCTATGTTCCTCCTCCTCCGCAGTGGACAGCTTTTGTTTTGTTTGCTTTGCTTCAGATTCTTGGCTCATGCCAAGTGCTGTGTGCCATGGGTACGTCACCTGACCCTGAAGAGCCTAGCTCTATGTCTTTTCTTGCAACCTTGCCCTGTGCTTTCCACATATTCACGTCCTTCACAGTCCAGCCCACTCTGGCCACTAGGCCAACACGGACTCCCCACATCCCACTTATAGGGGAGCAAAGATTTATAGACAAAAGAAAACAGAAGATGTGGGTTTGAGCCACAATTCCACTATGTGGTCATGGATGAGTGCCTTCAACCCTCAGTACCTCAGTTTCCCTAAATGTGCAGTGGGAGAGCATGAGAACACTTATCTGATGTCTTCCCTGGGGTTTTGTAAGGATTAAACACACCATGTAGGGGCAAGTGCTTTGAGAATGGAAAAGCACTGTGCAGACATGAGTGATGTGCAAGATGGTTATTGTTACATGTTCTCTCCTGGAATCAAGTTCAAGCTTCTTGCATACTCAGCAGAGAACAGACCCAAACTCCCCAATCTAGTGCTGTGGCATGTGGTTGGTGCTCAATAATGATTTGTTGTGTGAACAAGTGCATGAATGAGTGAGTAGTAGGTCAATGACCTCAATGTGGGCCTGGTCAGGATTTAGACTTCTTGTCCTTTGTGTGTGCTCAGCCCAGGACTGAATGCACAGCTGGCTGTCAGGAAGTAGTCATGGATTGATGTGCCTGTGTTCGCCATAACTAAGCAGGAGATGGATGATTTCATTCTGGTCTCTGGATTTTGGCTGCATTTTCTCTCATAGTAGGAATTATTCCCGCAAGATCCAAATGCTCAGCTTTGTCCTCCTCTCATCCTGGTGAGGTGTGTGATCCAGGTGAGAAGCAGAGAGGACTGGCCTTCCTGGTGGGAAGTTGTGGGCCATCACCTTAAGCTTGGCTTGTAGTGGTGGAGACCTGTGTTCCTTCCTTCCTGAGCCCCACTTCCTCTTGATTTTATTGTATTTTTAGCAGCACTGAGGTGAAGCTTTCTGGGTTGCAGGTTAGAGGCAGCACTTCTTGCACAAGCTAGAGGAGTGTGAGTATCGTGTCGGTTCTGATAGCAGGATGGATTGCTGTTTATCCTTTCTGATGGAGGCTGCCAAAAGCTTGAGGTGTTAGGATGGATTATCTCACCTTGCACAAGACAGTGAGTGCTAGAGTTTAAGTTTTCTCCTCTGCAAAATAAGGAGTGGCAGTGAGACTTAGAGCATCTCTCAAGCCCACTTTGGCCCAAAAGTTCCGTGATTGTGGCAGTCTAGAGTAGATGTGGTTGATGCCCCTAGTTACAACTCTCTTCTCTCTCTTCCCTTTTCTGCTTCCACTACCATCTACTAATCCATCCATGCACCCACTCATCCACCCACCCACATTTACTAAGCAGCTCTCTGGACCAGGCCTTGTGTTAAGTCCTGAAGACACAGAGAAGACTAAAATGGCCCCTGGTCTTAAGGGCTCACAGATCATGAGTAGGCGATAGATATTGGACTAAAAGGCAAAAGTCAAATGTCATGAGTGCTGGGATTCAGAAAGGTGCAGGCTGCTCTGGTAGCAATAAAGGAAACCAGCGCTCTCTTGAGATCCTTTCATGAGGATTATAGCCTGGCTCCTGTGATGACCCAGGACAGACTGCTCTTGATCCAGGGCAACCGTATCAGTGACCTCAAGAGGCCCCTTTTAGCCACAGTAATCTATGCTGTGGAGTTCTCAATTGCTGGCTTTGCTGGAGAAAGAGAGAAGGAAGAAATAGAGGGGCCGGTCAGCCCTCCTGTACATTTAGTTTGTGGTCTCAAACCTCTGTTTCCTGGAGCTGCAGGCTGTATGTGTGGGAGGTGCACAGCAGTGGTTTGGCCGGTCCGACGCTCCTGCAGCCCGCTCTGGGGACAGCCGTCTTTTGGCAGAGTCCGCCTCTGCAGTGGTGGCAGCTGGCCCAGGCAGACCTCCTCTCTGTCCGGTTAGTCAGCGTCTGGTGACCAAGGGCAGAGTGGAGCCTGTGTTTCCGACAGGCCAGCCGCCCCTCAGAGTGAGGCAGCGCCGTGATTCTGAGGGTGACGCTGGCGTTTGCCCCTCAACCCCGTCCCCCACAAGGAGATTACGGACAAGGCAGCATTTCTAATAAGCAGCCTCTGCTTGCCCCGTAGCAGATGAAAGACTGCGTGTAAGAGTGGGTAATTTTGGGTTTTCCTGATGAAAGCAGTTGACATTTGTACTGAGACCTCATGTGCTCTGCAGCACTGCCTTTCATCTCTGCTCTCAAAACTCTGCTCGTCTCTGCCATGCCTCGGGGGAGGCCTGCGCCACCGGAATTCAATTGAGCCAATGGTGAAATATAGAGGAAATGGTGGAATGACCCCTGAAGGCAGTGGATGGGAGAGTGGAGACAAGTCCTGACTTTCCTGGTGGAGGGGGCATTCCTGGGGGTGTGGGACTGTGTATCGCCCCATCCAGCACAGCCAGGGAAAGAGTGTGGATCTTAGAGCTGGGTATGGCTGGCTACATTGGAAAGCCAGCTCCTCCACAGACTTGCTCAGTGAACGGAGGGCGTCCTTTCTCTTCCCTGATCTGTGTCCTCATGTGTCAGTGGGAATAATAGAATAACATTACCACCAACGACGGTGGCTTTCACAACTGGAGCCACTAGGCCCTCAGGAATGTTTATTGGCTTCTAGTCTCATTGATAAACTGGAACCATTGTGCGATATCGCTAGAGAACTGGCACTAGGGGCTTGCACGATTCGTCTGAGTTCCCCAGACAGTGCCGGCACATAGTAGGCCCTCCATAAAGGAAGAAAGGATACTTGGCTCCTGACATCCACACAGCTCCTCTAGCTTTGCAGAGAAAGCCCTAGAGAGAAAGAATGTGAAGGAACAAAGGGCCGGGTTAGATTGTGCAACCTTTCTGATATGCATTTGTCATGCAGTGAGCAAATGCACAAGCTTTGAGTCTCTGCATTCTCTTCTAACCACCCAAGAGATAAGGTGAACGCCTGCTCACAGCAACCTGGCTACTTGTCTGTTTAGTCAGCCCTGGAATACCTCCACTGACGGGGCACTCACTACCACTGAAAGATGGTGTGCAGAGTTCGAATGTTCTTCCTCTCGCTGGGTCGTGGGTGCTTTCTCCCAGCTCTCTGGGTTCTGATCTTTGGGGCTGTCCTGACGCCCTTCCTCAGGTGACAGCTGTCAGGTTGGTGAAGGCAGTGTGTGTTGGGCCTTCCCTCCCTTGAGATGTGATTGCACGTCGGGTACCAGGAGCCTGGCCGGCCCTCAGCTTCTGCTAGCCAGGGAGCAGTGAAGCCTGGTTCACTTTTGTTGGCTTGTTTAGTTTCTAATGCCACCTGCCTCTGCACTTTAAGTAGTATTTGGGCTGCTATGGAGTGTGCACGTTCTAACACAACACCTTGTTAGCTGGCTGAGGAGCTGAAAATTCCCTGCATTCCTCCTTGATGTCGATTACTTCAAGGAGCAGGAAGGTGACTTCTTTTAACAAGTGAAAAGGATTCAGGTAACAAAGCCATTTCCTCTTCTTAACCCTCTACCCTGGGAAGTTATTGACTTAGCGACACAGTCTGTTTGTCTGGGCTTCAGGAGGGGGGCTTTGGAGACTGAGGGCTTCTCTCCACTTTTGTGCAATGGTATATATTTTTTCTCACTCTTCATCCAGTCTGAGTGGGGTTTGCCCCCTCCCCTGAGCAGTCACCTTCCTGCTACCCACTCTGGCTCTGTTGGCGACTGTGGCATAGGGCGGTGGAAAGGACGCTGGACCGAGAGCTCAGAGATCAGATGTCTGACCTTCCCTCTGCCTGGAAGAGCTGCCTGGCCTCTGGTCAGGGTCCCTACCTTCGTTTCTTGGCCTCACTCACTGTGGCCCACCATCCAGCAGTGCAGGTGTCCCGGGGACTCGGGGAAGGTCAGAAGTGGAAGGAAAGCCTCCAAGCCCTCGCATGCAGGCCCGCCATTCCACTTTCAGGTTTTCTTCTCTTTCTTTCTGCTCTACCTTTTGTGCCAGCAGTTTGGGGGTCTCCTGAATCTTATCCCTTTGCAGCAGTAGGCAGGTGCAATTTCTGGCCAGTCACTGAACATGAAGAAGTATCTATAGGCAAAGTTAAATCTAAAACCCTTGGCCTGACACATCTGGCCTTGAAGTCTCCCCTGGCCTCTCCTCTTGTCCTGTCCCCAGCAGTGGTTCATGTTCTAGCCGCACAGAATTGAGGGAGTCCTGTGTTATCTGTGTTCCTGCAGACAGAGCTTGCCTAGGACGGCAAAAGTCATCTTAGCATAAAAATATGCATGAATAAACTCACTGCCAATATTCAGCCCACCCACATCCAATGATAATCAGTCATTTACTGATGGCCAGACGTTGTAAACATCTGTCAGTCCGCTGCAAGAACAGCAGAAACTCTTAGCTGACCTCCATTTGGCCTACTCACTGAATTAAGTGATGTTACTCATTCCCTTTGTAAAAGCAAACTCAGTGAGGCCCCAGGCTCATTAAAGGCTCTGCGGGCTACCCAGAAGCCCAACTTTCCAGATTCAAAATTTTTTCTATTTCTTAGCTGTGTGACCTTGGGCAAGTTAATTAACCTCTCTTTGCCTATATGCTGCATCTGTAAAATGAGACTAATACTAGTACCCACCTTCTAAAGTGATTATGAGCATTAAATGAATTAGTAGGTTTAAAGGCTTAGAACAGTGTTTTATGATACGGTACACACTCAATAAATGTTAGCTATTGATATTGGTGTGCCCAGAAGGCTTGTTACTACTGGTTGATGTATGTGCTTGCCAAAAGTTGTTGTGTTGGTAATTAAATACTACATAAACTAATGAAAATTGAGTTTATAAAGAGTTGTTTTATGAAAAGTTTAGTACGTTGGATAGAATGGATAATATTGCTTTGCTAAAACAAAATTGTCACCAAATAACTTAAAGGCAAAACAGCTGTAAAAAGTTGTAAAACCATAAAGAGTTTGTATTCCATATGCTTTACAAGTGATTAATTTTGGCACTGCTTTAAAGAAATTGAAACCAGGAATTGTAGATGTTGACTTGTGAGTGTGTATTTTGCATGAAAGACAATTTGCATCTCTAGTCAGCGCACCAAAGAAAGGTCCTACCCTTTGATTGGTTAACAAATATGCAACTGCAATAAAATATTTACGTGTTGGTCATTATGATTGCCTACATTTTCAATGAAATGACAGTGGCGGAATTGGGGAACAGGGGTTTTTCTCTCTAAGGCAAATCAGCTGCCAGAAATTACACGTTTTGCACCAGCTGCAGGGTTTCCTGGAATCAGCAAAGGCCTGTGAGAGGCTTCATGAACCACACATGCTTACTAACACCGCCTGTGTGCTGAGCGCTGAGTAATGCTGAGGGTACAGCAAATGGGGAGCAGTGGGAGCACTAGCAGGATCAGAGCAGTTAACCGTGGAGAAGAGAAAGGAAAGATGATGGCTCTCTATGCAAATCAAGGGAAAGTGATTTAAAAATGTTAAAAAAAAAATTAAGAGAGGTCTTTGAAAGGTCTTTTGCAAAATGATTCCTTGGACCAATGATGAAGGAGTGGAGTGAAGGAAGTTTATATTTTGTGAGAAAATGTGTGCTAAGGAAGGCCTCGACATTAGATTCATTCTGTACACAACTCAGCAAATTAGATCATAGTTTAAAATGATAATTTCAGGGGTCGGGCACAGTGACTCATGCTTGTAATCCCAGCACTTTGGGAGGCCAAGGCGGGAGGATCACTTGAGGCCAGGAGTTTGAGACCAGCCTGGCTGACATATGAAAACCCCATCTCTATTAAAAAATACAGAAAATTAGCTGGGCATTGTGGTGCATGCCTGTAATCCTGTCCACTTGGGAGGCTGTGCATGAGAATCACTTGAACTCAGGAGGCGGAGGTTGCAGTGAGCCAAGATTGCGTCACCGCACTGCAGTCTGGGTGAGAAAGCGAGACTCTGTCTCGAAAAATAAATAAACAAATAAATAGAATTATAATATAGAATTATAATTTCTGGTTCAAGTTTTTTTTTTTTTTTTCAATGAGACAGAGTCTTGCTCTATTGCCCAGACTGGAGTGCAGTGGCACGATCTCGGCTCACTGCAACCTCTGCCTCCCGAGTTGCTAGGACTACAAGCATGTGCCACCATGCCCGGCTAATTTTTGTATTTTTAGTAGAGACGGTGTTTTACCATATTGGTCAGACTGGTCTTGAACTCCTGACCTCGTGATCTGCCCGCCTTGGCCTCCCAAAGTGCTGGGATTACAGGCTTGAGCCACCGCACCTGGCCAGTTCAGGTTTCAAAGTATAAGATAAATCTTATTTTATGTATAGTTTACATGTAATTATAAATTGTATACTAATAAATATAAAGTCATTTTTATAATTCTTTATTTTTCCAAGATAATCCCCCCCGCCCCACTAAGGAGGGCTAGGACAAGTGACAAAAGTCACCCAGGATCACAGCCAAATGGTTAGAGCTAGGAGTCAGAAGCAGGTGATGAAGCTTGATTTTTCAAAATATCTGGACCTATTTTAAGTGGGTTCTTTCCTGGGGTAATGAGGTTCTCTTCTGCCTCAGTTTCCCATGTCTGCAGAGCTCTTGCTGTTCCTTCTGCCTAGTTCACTCTTCTTTGCCTTGACTGCACCTCTCTGAGCTACCTTCCTACCATATCCTTGCATTCATTAGGGGTTTCGTTATGTGTCCAGCTAACTGTGGGACCCAGGACTCCTTGAGGAGGGAGATCTTGCTTATCCATCTGTGTCCCTCACTCTACTGCCAACACAGTGGTAGGGAGGGAAGGTGGCAGGCTTAGGAGAGGTCCTGCAGGCTGGACAGGGTCTCTCACCATTACTTAGCCCAGGCCCATCTCTTTACTTCCGGACCAACTGGTGGCACCATAATGGGGAAGGCAATTTGGAGATTCTGGGAACCTCTTACCGGATGCAGCTGGCAGTATAATCCCTGTGCATTAGCCACTTTCAGAGGAATCTGGGCCCCCAAAAGAGAAAGGACTCTCCCAAAAGAGTCCCAGGAGTCCCAGACATGAAGGAGCATTAGCGGCCATCTCCCCACCTTGCACTCTATCAGCAACACCGGTAAGCCCTGACCCATATTTTGGGCAGTGCTCACCCTATCTCATTTTATCTTACTGTATATCGCATTTTAATAATTTTATTAGGTATCTCATTTTATTTCATTATATAGTAATTTCATTTGCTGGGTAGGCCAGTGAGGAGGACTGGGACAAGTGACTGGAATTGCCCAAAGTCACAGACAAGTGAGGTTTAGAGTTAGGACTCTGAAGCAGGTGGCAGGGTCACCGTTGAGTTTGTCATAGCACTGCTGGCTGCCTCAAAGTACTATTTTAGTTAATGCTCACAAGCAACTCTGCAAAGCAGACGGGCCATTCATTTGTGCTTCACAGTGTGGGAAACTGAGTCAGAGCAGGTTAATGTCATGCTGCTGATAAATGACAAAGCCAGATGTGAAGCCTGTGAGTTGGATTCCAACATTCATCTTCGATGAAGCATTCAGGTTGGGGCCTGGTGCGGGACATGCTCAGAGGAGGACGAGGAGGATGATTTGGGGGGAGGCCTCAGAAGGCGTTCCTGGTCTGAGTGTGCGGCTCTCACTGCCTTGGTTTGGGTCCCCACTTCTGAGCAGTATCTTCTATTGGCAGAGGGTTCAATGCAGTGGGTTCCATGAAGGAAGATTCTCCCCGATAGCATCCCAGTCATGGGGACTGTTCACATCACATTAAAAGCAAGGAGACTGTGGCTTTTGGTGAAAAGGGCTATTTTGTCTTGTTTCACGGGAGCTAGGAAGAGGAGACTAAACACAGGAGCCTCCCACTAACCCAGGGGCACATGGAGAAGGAGGAAGGCAGCCCATGCTGGGGAGCAAAAGGGAGAGAAGGTGAGGGCCAGAGCCCTGGGAAGTGTCAGATCCTGGTGCACCACGCTTCTCCCGGGTTGTATAATCAGCTGTCACTTCAGCGTTTCCCTGCATCAGCCTTCCCAAGTACAGATTGAACATTAAACAAACAGTGACGGCTTTATAAATATTTAACTCCCACTGTTTAGGAATTGCTCGGGGCACGAGACAAAATAAGAGTTCCTGGCTGTCTGCTCCGTGCCCCCTCTGGCATGGTGTTGGAGGCCGGGGGTCAGAGATTTGGGGAGTGGTGGGCAGCAGCTATTCTCTTCCTCCTTTCCAGGGGGATGTGTCTGGGGACACATGTATGTGTGTTCATGGAGCTGTTCAGACCTCTTCTAGAAGCCACCAGTTTGTGTTTCTATACAGTGACTGGGATCCATCATTGCTGGTGTTATTCCTTCACATCACAGCAAACTTCTTCCTTTCTTTTTTATATATAGCAGCTTTATTGAGATATAATTCACATATAATTCACCTGCAACTCACCCATTTAAGGTACACAATACAATTTTTTTTGTTTTGTTTCTTTGAGACAGAGTCTCGCTCTGTCACCCAGGCTGGAGTGCAGTGGTGCCATCTTGGCTCACTGCAACCTCTGCCTCCCAGGTTCAGGCTGTTCTCCTGCTTCAGCTTCCCAAGTCGCTGAGACCACAGGCACACACCACCATGTCTGACTAACTTTTGGATTTTTAATAGAGACAGGATTTTTTCATGTTGCCCAGGCTGGTCTTGAACTCCTGGCCTTAACTGATCCAGCCACCTCGGCCTCCCGTAGTGCTGGGATTATAGGCATGAGCCACTGTGCTCGGCCAACATAATTGTTTGTAATATATTCACGGAGTTGTGCAACCATCACCACAATCAATTTGAGAGCATTTTCATCACCCCAAAAAGAAATCTTGTTTTTATCAGCAGTCACCTCTTTCTTCCCACAATTCTCTGAGTGCTAAGAAATTGCTGAGCTACTCGTACTACAAATACACTTATCCTGGAGTGGTCTTTTGTGCCTGGCTTCTTTCACTAGGTGTAATGTTTTCAAGGTTTATCTGCGTTATAGCATAGATCAGCACGTCATTTCTCTTTAGGGCTGAATAATGTTCCCTAGCACAGGTGTATTGCATTTTAAAAAAATCTATTCATCTATTGATGAACATTTGGGGACAGCAAAGCTCTAGTTGAAAAATCAAGATGAAGAATCAAAAAAAAAAAAATTGAAAAATCAAAAGAATCTAGTTAAAAAGCCAGCATCATGTGATTAAGGCCAAACTCAGCTTCGCAAAGGAGAGCCTCTAGTATTTTGGGAAAGACCTAGGAGGTTGCCTGTAAGCATGTGGTGGATGTTACAATGTGTTCAGTGGACACGCCATTCAGCTTTTATTCAGCAGTAACCATATGGTGGGCACTGTGATAGGATCCATCAATTAATTTATTGAAAGTAATTATTGAGATTATATAATCTTATGAAAAGATTTATCAGAGGCTATTCTGTGAGTTTTAGAGGTTTTTTGTTTTTGTGTGTTTTGAAATGGAGTTTTACTCTTGTTGCCCAGGCTGGAGTGCAGTGGTGCCATCTCGGCTCACCGCAACCTTTGCCTCCTGGGTTCAACTGATTCTCCTGCCTCAGCCTCCCGAGTAGCTGGGACTACAGGCACACGCCACCATGCCTGGCTAATTTTGTATTTTTAGTGGAGATGGGGTTTCACCATGTTGGCCAGGCTAGTCTCGAACTCCTGACCTCAGGCGATCCACCCACCTTGGTCTCCCAAAGTGCTGGGATTACAGGCATGAGCCACCACTTCCAGTTGAGTTTTAGACTTTTTTGGGGTGTAAGAATGGGAGCATGAGTTTGTATTCTCAGCTCGTTGCATTTGATTCCAGATGTGAGCTCTTTTCAGGAGAAAGGCGTGGAGAAAAGCTGGGACTCTCTGCAGTGCTGGTCTTGTTCTGCCCGCTTCCCTCCAGTCATGGTCTCTTCCCGGCTCTCTTCTCCCCAGAGTGGTTCTTTTCCTGTCCCTGGTGTCCCCTCAGACCCAGATGTTTCCAGCACCCATTTGAGAGGCTGATTCAGCCCAGGCAGTATCTGGCCTAGGGAAGCTGACTGCAGGAAATGTTAAAAAATGGGGGCTGTTATCATTCCTGAGCATCGCACAGTCACTCAGTTGTGACTAATTGTAGTGGATGTTGTTGAAGGGCTGCCCCAGGTCCTGCTCCCTGGACCGGCACACTCACCCCAGCTGCTGAGACGGCGGCTGCTAATGTCCACAGCACCCCTTCTCTGGAGATTAGCCTTCCTCCAACTGAAGCTGCTTCATCCGGGAAGTTGCTCAGCCTGCACCAGCCGTGGCTGACTCAGGGGTGCAAAGGGCTGCTCCTCCTTGCTTCCATGTGGGGCAAACTCCCTGGTGCGCTTCATGTTCCAGAGCATCCTGTGGATGGCCTGAGTTGGTCCCCAGCCGAGACCACCTCCTTTCCTTGCCTGGCTCTGCTGCCTTCCCTTCCTTTCTCCTGAGGCTGCTCCCTGCTAAATCACACAGACAGACATTCTCTCCCCAGGATCTGTCCCCGGGTGCCCACCCTCAGACACTATCCGGCAACACGTTCCCTTTCCTGAGTCCCTCTGATGATGTATCTGACTTGGAGATCCTTGGCCTGCTCACTCTCTTTTCAGTTCTGTTCCGGAGAATAGAAGCTTCCTGGGCTGGCCTGTTGAGTGTTTTGTTTGGTTGGTTTTGATTTCCAAGTCTTTTCAGACTAATCGGACACGAGGAAAGGTCTGCATTGAATCACAGCCTTGGCACTGTTCCCCCCTTCCTTCCCTCCTCCGTTCATTCCCCCTGAACATCCTTTTCTGTGCCGACAATGACCTCAGCAGAAAGGGGAAAAGGACGTGGGAAGGCTGCATGGGAAACTCACGGACCTTGGTACCAAACAGCCCTGGGTTCAAGTCCGGGCCTGTTGCTCAGGAACCAGGCACTCAGTAGTGGTGGCTTCTCTAACCGGGGACTTCTCTTTTGAAAATGGGACTAGTTGTCTCTACTCCTTGCTCTGTTGTGGGGATTGGAAATAATCTGGGTCAATGATATGGTGCAGTGACGAGCATCGAGGGGACACCCACTCCACACAGGCTGGAAAGACATCCAGAAGGAGTCCTGGGCTCCCTCGCCACGCAGGGGCTCAGCCTCACCAGCCAGTTGTCATCACCCATCCAGGCCCATTTCTCGTCTTATTGCTTTTGTTCATGTACTTTCCTCTTGGGTTGCTCTTCCTTTTCTCTCTGACCTGTCAAAAAGTCCCATTGTGGGCAACTTTTAAATGCCTCCTCTTCCATGAAACCCTTTTGGATGCCTCTCGGGGGGATGAGTTCCTTCCGTCCCAGCACTGCTGGCTGCATGGTCCAGGATCTGTGGGGCCTGTCTTCTTTACAATATTGCTGACTTCATGAATATGGGGGTGTATGAAGAGTGTGATGAAATTAGAGGGTGTGTTCCGGAGTCAGACCGATCAGCATTGGGATGCTGGCCATGCTGCCTCCTTAGCTGGGTGACTTTAGGCAACTGACTGTACCATCCTGGAAGTCATCTGTAAGCTGCGCTGACCCCCCAACCACAGAATCCGTGTGTCCGCTGCAGGTCCTCTGTCAGCAGTGACGTCTCACTACCTGGCATCCTCTGAAATCACGAGCAGTTTGAAGAGTGAGCAAATACTGAGCAAAGCTCATAGAATTAAATACACACAGACCTGTCTAAGTTAACACCAAGCTAAGGGTTAAATACTTTCCCAAGATTCTCAGAGTGGTTGGTGGGTGAGGCGGGCTGTCGTGCCCTCTGGCTGCCTTGTCAAACTGGTACAGGGGCCATCTCCCACTACCTACTGACAAAGATTCTTTGCTTGACCCAATTACCCAATTTAATCGGACACCTAGGTCTTTTCCTAGGCCCATCTGTGCACTTTCTTGTAAAATCTAGTTTTAGCAAAAAACTCTGCTGAGTCAGTTTGGTAAGGACCACCCGCCCTCAATATCTTCCATATCTGATAGATAGGGTTCCTCATCTTCTACCACCTTCCGGAAGATGTCTGGTCACCCTGGCCTGCCTTTAGCAAGAATCTTGATAGGTTGGTTTAACCAGAATCCCCCTTACTCCTAATGTTGCCTGTCAGTAATTTTCTATCCTCCGACCCCCACCCTGCTCCTTCGCTGTGAATTTCCACTTGCTCAGGCTCTATCGAGTTGAGCCCTATCTTTCTCCTACACTGCAAAATCCCACTGCCGCGGTCCCTACACCTATCACCATGGTCCTGAATTGTCTTCTTTACCATCTGCTCTGCTCTGCCGGAGCTTAGACCCAGGCAGCTGAGTTAAAAGTGTCATCAAATAGACCATCTTGTCCCTGAAAATTGGGACCTAAGCTCGATTCCGAGATTTAATCATGGCAGAGGAGTTTACTCTGCTAGCCGCCATCACTCCACCCTATCCCCCAGAGGGGTGCGGTGGGGAAGGGGGCGGCAACTGGTTGTTTCCAGTCTCCCATCTCTCTCTGGCCCTCCTCTGTCTGTGGCCTCCCTTCTCCCTTTGAAAGGGACACAGTGCTGCTCACAGCCTGGCCTGCCGCGGTGGCTGCAGAGAGGGGCCGAGAATAAGCCTGTGTCCGAGGCAGCCCTCCAAATACAGCAGGGCTGGGTTGACCTTTAAATAGACGGGCTCTGGGCCACTCAGTTCCTGGAAGTTTGAAGAAAGTCAGCCTTTCAAGTGATGCGACTTCCAACCTCAGGAAAGATCCCTGTGTTTGTAAAGGGTATAATTTACTGTTGCTTTTGCACTTCATGATATGTGGCTACACAGCCAGTGGGAGCCAGCATGCCAGAATTAGGAGGGGAAAATCCTCAAGTATTTTAATATACCCCTACTTAGAAGCAAGATAAACATATGTATTGTACTTTGGGACAGAAGCAAGGGGGGTTTGGGGGTGGGAAAGGGAGAGTCCTGGCATTGCATGAAAAGTCTTTTTAAGCTGAGCTCTGAGGGTTTTCAGTTTTTTATTTTTCATTTTTCTGTTTTTTTTTTTTTTTTTTTATTTGTAAGCAAAGCTGGCATGAGCAAATGATGCCAGGATCTACTTGGCTGTGTAAAAGCTGTAGTCCTTCCCTAGACAGGCAGACTGCTGGAACCCTCCCTAAGCCATAAACTACTACACCGTTTTGCCTCGCCCAATTAAAAATGATTGGGTGCGGGTTGTCATCACAGTTGACTTAGATGATTTACTTTCTTCCAGGAAATCTTCCTCCCAACTCTTGCTGTGCAATTAGGCAAAAGAAAAATAAATGTTAATACGTTCTATGCTCCCAGGGAAAATTTTTTAAAAGAAAAAAAATATTAATAAAGATACATAATGTGAATGTGATCATGAGAAAATATCAGACCAACTCAAATTAAAGGATGTACTTCAAAGTAACTACCTTATAATCTTCAGAAGTGTGGAGGTCTGCTGGGCGCAGTGGCTCACGCCTGTAATCCCAGCACTTTGAGAGGTCGAGGTGGGCAGATCACGAGGTCAGGAGATCAAGACTATCCTGGCTAACATGGTGAAACCCCATCTCTACTAAAAATACAAAAAAAATTAGCAGGGCGTGGTGGCGGGTGCCTGTAGTCCCAGCTACTTGGGAGGCTGAGGCAGGTGAATGGTGTGAACCCGGGAGGTGGAGGTTGCAGTGAGCCGAGATCACACCACTGCGCTCCAGCCTGGGGGACAGAGCAAGACTCCGTCTCAAAAACAAAACAAAACAAAAAAAGTGTCCAGGTCATGAGTGTCAGGGAAAGACTGAGGAATGGTTCCAACTGGAAGAGACTAAAGAGATATGACAATTAAATGCAAAACTTGATTCTGGACAATTGTTAAACCTTGGATGGCTGGGAGCATTAGATGTTAGTTACATATCTGTGTCAGCTTCCTGATGTTCCTATAGAATGTGGTCCTAAGGGAGAATGTCCTTGCTTCAGAAAAATACACATGGAAGTACGCTGTAGTGACAGGACATCAGGAGGTCCGCCACTCCCTCTCACATGCTGTAGGGGAAAAAGATTTGCTCTGTGTTCCCAACACGTTTGTGATTGTTTCACAAATAATAATAATTTAAAAAAACAACCTACGGTGAGGGGGGAATTATTATTATTTTTTTTGAGACAGAGTCTCACTCTGTTGCTCAGGCTGGAGTGCAGTGGCGTGGTCTCAGCTCATTACAACCTTTGCCTCCTGGGTTCAAGCGATTCTTGAGCCTCAGCCTCCCAATTAGCTGGGATTACAGGCGTGCGCCACTACGTCCAGCTAATTTTTTGTATTTTTAGTAGAGACGAAGTTTCACCATGTTGGCCAGGCTGGTCTCGAACCCCTGACCTCAAGTGATCCACCTCGGCCTCCCAAAGTGCTGGGATTACAGGCGTGAGTCATCATACCTGGCAGAAACCTTTTCAGTGGAGAATAAAATAAACCTGGGTTTGAATTCTGATCCTTTAAGTTTACTCAGGGTTTGACTTCAGTCAGGGAACATAACCTTTCTGTGTCTCAGTTTCCCTATTTTTCAAAACAAAGATGGTGTGTGTGTGCATGTTTGTGTGTGTGTGTGTGTGTGTATCTACGTCTATATGAGTTATGAATAGGAATGTAGGGGCCCCAGCAGGGTGTGTAAAGGTACCAGTTCCTCGGGGCGTCAAGGGTTTTTCTTTCCCTTTGGACCCCCTCACTGACATGCCCAGGTCTGTCCATGTAGAGCAGTGGGTGGATTTACAGACTCTGCTGAGAACCCCCTTATAGCATATTTCAGGTTCATCATGATGTCGTGGACTGTGACTCTGGGAATTTAATTGGAATGAATTTCAAGGTTTTGTTAAACTTGGCTAGAATCTTCCTATATCTCCAGCAAGAGCTTGATGGGGTTTTTGTTGTTGCTGTTGTTTTTGAGACAGGGTCTTGCTCTGTCACCCAGGCTGGCGTGCGGTGGTGCCATCACTGCAGCCTCAACTTCCCAGGCTTAAGGGATCCTTCCCTTCAGCGTTCCTAGTAGCTGGGACTGCAGGTGCGCTCCACCATGCCCAGCTAATTTTTGTATTTTTTTGTAGTGATGGGGTTTCACCATGTTATCCACCCTGGTCTCAAACTCCTGGGCTCAAGCCATCTGCCCACCTTAGCCTCCTAAAGTGCTGGGATTGCAGGTGTGAGTCACTGTGCCTGGCCAAGAACTTGGTGTTTCTTATTTCCAAGCTTATCTCCTCTGTTATTTGCTCCCAGGGAGACTCCTTTTCCATTTGTGTTTCCTGGATGCTGGGGGGAAGTGATTGCCCTGCCTCTCTCTTGCCCAGCCACCAAACCCAATGCAGACTCTACTGAATGCAGGCCCCCCCCCCTGTATTTTACTTATTTTGTTTCCTGTCTTGAAGGTGGGGGCACTATGTTTATCTCCAGGACCCTGACTGCCTCATCATTGAAAGCTTATTTTTGTGCAAACTATTGTTCTGAGCACTGTATGTGTATGATTCTGCTTCATCCTCTGTAACCCTAGGAGTCAGGTCAAATAGTATCATTTTAAAGAAAAGGCAACTGAGGCACAGAGCAGCTGAACAGCTTGCTCAGTTCCCACAGCTGGAAAGTGGTGGAGCTGGAATCTGGATGGGTGCTGGCAGCCTGGCCTCAGAGTCAGGGCTAACCACTGAGCAGCACTGCCACCCAACGGATGGGAGTCTGCAGGATGAGGCCATGGGAATTGATTTCACTCAGCGCGAGCCGAGCAGAACTCCCGTCCAGACCTCTCTCCACCAGCCTAATAAAGCCAGTGTTTACGCAGGCTGGAGGTGCTCATCAGATGTTTTTGCCAATCCCCAAATACGGCCAGGGCCAGAAAGTGAGAGGGGTGCCTATTATGTAAGGTCCCGCGGCTGGTCCCCAGACAATGCCACTTCCTCGCTTGGCGCTGTGTGACTGCATAACAACGGGTTACTCATTTCCTCTGGAAAACTTGGCAGGGCCTCTTTGCCCCATTTCCTCCTCCCACCCCATCCTCAGGCTTCCTCTATTGAATTTTCTCCAGATTCCTGGGAACACCACAACGGAGGGCCTGGCCTTTGGCAGTGGACAGTCTGTGGCTGGGAGGGAATGTCAGGAGTGGGGCCTGCCTCTTTGCACTTGCCTGGTGCCAGCACTCAAGGCAGGTGAGGCCCAGCCATGGGTATAAGGTGCTCCCGGGGCGGGGTTGGCCTTAAGGAGACAGGGGGTCCATGTTTCTGCTCCTCTTCCATTACTAACAGGTGTCTGCTTTAGGTATGATCTCCTTCCCTTCTGCCCCTCTCCTGGTAAAGGGATGAATAATGACGGCTTTCCCTGGGAAGTCTGAGATGGATTATCCCAAGGAGGCTTGAACATTGGAGGGCATGCGAGAACTATTGTCGCATGAGTTTTCTTTCTATCCTGTCTGCAGGACTTCACAGGTGAGCAGTAAGGGAAATCAGCCTCGTTTACTCCTCCCAGCACCTGCTTTATCCAACTCCCTGCTCTGTGGCTGAGTCCCAGCCTGCTATGGGTGCGTCACTGGACTCCCAGTGAACTCGGTGTGGATTCGCTGTTCGTAGACATGGTACCTGATGGACACTAAGCTACATAAAACTTCACCTTCCACATCCAAGGCCCTTCTTTCTTTGCTAATTAAAAATAAAAAATAAAAACATAATACACATTATGTTTCTATCTTATATATACACATTTTTAATTTTTATCTCAATAAGTTGACAGATATATTGCTAGATATACACATCTCTGACTATACACACACACACCCCTACACTCATGTGTATGCATATCTATCTCCAATGCATGTGGAGTGTTGTGCCAGGTTATCTTCACATTCAATTTTTCTGTTCTATTTATCAGTCTTAAGGATTGTCAGGGATTAGGGATTTATCTACAGCAATTTGGATCTTAGCAGTTCTTTTCATGGGTTATCTTATTTTTTCCTTCCAACAAACTTGGAGGCTATAAAAGGGCATATTATTGCTCTTTTATAGATGGGAATTAATTTATTAGCTAACTCAGTTTCATGAATTTTTTGTTGTTATTTTGAGATAGAGTTTTGCTCTTGTTGCCCAGGCTGGAGTGCAATGGCATGATCTCGGCTCCCCGCAACCTCTGCCTCCGGGGTTGCAGTGATTCTCCTGCCTCAGCCTCCCGAGTAGCTGGGATTACAGGCGTGAGCTACCATGTCTGGCTAATTTTGTATTTTTAGTAGAGACGGGGTTTCTCCATGTTGGTCAGGGTGGTCTCGAACTCCTAATCTCAGGTGACTCACCCGCCTCAGCCTCCCAAAGTGCTGGGATTACAGGCGTGAGCCACTGCGCCTGGCTAGTTTCATGAATATTTTTAAAGTGCCTGTTGTGTGTTGGGTACTACTATGTCCTGCATTTAGGAAGAGAACTCTTTCCTGTTCTCTGCTTTCCTGTGGAGAGAGGCACAAATCTGTAGGTATAGTTTCTTGCTGGGCACACCATTGTAAAGTGGAGACCCTGGGCATGAGATGTGTGCTGTGTACAGGGTGGGCGGGAGAGAGACTGGTGAGGGGATGATGCCCTTATGCTGGAAGGGGCAAGATGAAGCCTCTGTGGGTTTGGTGGGACCCTGGAGACAGCTGCCAGAGGCCAAGGATGTGCTGTTTCTACCTACTTACTATTTTCTCTGGGGCTGGCCATTGCTTCCAAGACAGTGTAAGAGCCTGGGCATAGGAGCCAGGCAGAACTGGGTGGGGACGTTGCCTCCATAGCTTTCTAGATGAGCAACCTTAGGAAAGTTTGAACAGCTTCTCTACATCCTGGGTTCTTCATCCATGAAATGGGAATTATTGTTTGAGCCTCTAAAGCGAGACAGTCAAATGAGATGGGCATGTGAAGCCTTCAGCAGGGTTCCAGCCTCACAGCTAACTCTCAACTAGCTGTGACAGTTACAGAGCTACAGGTTGCTCACAAGTCAACATTGTAGGTGCTGGAGCCATCAGCTCAGCTACAGGATACAACACTGAGCCCTTTTCACTGCCCTTTGATGGGTCTCCTTTTCCCTAGTATGGGCCATCGGCTAAGGTGCCTGAAAAAGGGCCTTTCCTGTTTTCACAGGGGCAAAGAAACTTCAGTCGCTGGTTGGGCATTTTATTGAGTAGAGGTGACTCCATGCAGTTCTTTTTGGGGGAAGGATGCTGCAAGTTCCATCGTTTAACAAAAATTTATTGAACACTTACTTTGTCTCAGGTACCTGTCTTAGTAAAGGCGATAAATAAGACAGCCTCATCCTCATCTTCATCAAGCCACCAGTGTGGTGGTGGGGACTGGGGTGGGGACTGCTGAGGCACTGGGCCCTGGAAGCCTTCCCTCTGGGTGTCTTCCTCCCGAGGATGGTCTGGGCTCTCTCTGAATGGAAAGAAATTGGTCTGAAAGTGCCTCAGTGATCGTTGAAATAGGTTTGCCAAAGATAGAGGCAAAAGAGATGACCAGCCTTTGTTTAGGGACTCCCGAAATGGTCTTAGGTCAGGAAGGAGTGAATAGAAACATTTCTCCCAATTTCTGGGCTGGAGATTCCAAACTGACTCCTTCATGGCAGGCTTCCTTATCTCTGCAACCTTTGTTTACATGTTCCTTTCAGAGATTTCTAACAGGATGAAGACTTTGTTCCCTGGGATAAGGGTCTACCTCCAGGTGTGTGGGGAAGAGTTGAGAAGCTGCTAAATTCTTGGCTTTGACTTGTCAATGGTTTTTTGGAGAGCCTGGAGCTGGGGTGGAACTGATAAAATTTGGTAATTGCTTAGGCAGTCTCCACTTTGGTTGCTCCTGGGGCCAGATGCGGTTGGGCTAGAAACAAGATCAGAGAGTTCTGTTCGGTTTTCACTGCTGTTCCTGGGTGCTCTGTTATCCAACCAGGCCCTTTCCTAAGTTTTCTTCTTTTAAGCCTCTTCCTTCAGAGGGAAGAAAACAAAATCTATATGCTGGCTGGCTGTACACAGCAACAGGTATCACAAGAGGTTTTTGTCTGCTTTTGTTTTTGAAGGTTAACCCACTACCTATTTAGAGAGGCCAGGTCGGGGTGTATGTGTGTGTGTGTGTGTATCTTTTTCCCTGGGGTGGGCATTTTCATTCAGGCAGGTGTTGTTATGATCCCCTGTTGGAGAGGAAGAAGTGAAGTTTTAGAGAGATGAAGTGCTTTGTCTGATGTCACACAACTGATAGATGACAGAGTCACATATGTATTCAGGGATCTGGTCCAAAGCCCAGAAGAAGGTGAGCCATGCATGGCCCGATGGCACAGAGCAGGAGCTCTGGTTGCACAATCGTGGGAGGTTACTTAATCTTGAGAAACCTCAGTTTTCTTATCTGTAAAATGGGACAGTATGTATCCCAGAGGGTCATCGTGACCATTTATCAAAGTCAGGTCCTCCTCCATATGGAGCGGAGAACGGTGTCCAGCATGCAGTACATGTTCTGATGATCTTGGCTGTAATGATCATCCTGGTAGGGGTGGATTTGACCAGAAGCTGGAGTAACTGGTAGCTTCGTGATCTGAGAGGTGTCAGTGGGAGGTGTGGGCCAAGATTGAGAATCTTGTCAGGGATGGCCAGGTGAGGGTGGAAGGGGTTTGAGTGAGGAATGGTCTTGAGGGAAGAGTTGGACAGACAGTGTCTTCTGTCTCTCTCTCTTTTTTTTTTTTCCGTTTTTTTGAGATGGAGGTTTGCTCTTTTTGCCCAGGCCGGAGAGCAATGGTGCGGTCTCGGCTCACCGCAACCTCCACCTCCCAGATTCAAGTGATTCTCCTGCCTCAGCCTCCCGAGTAGCTGGGATTACAGGTGCGCACCACCCACACCTGGCTAATTTTGCACTTTTAGTAGAGACGGGGTTTCTCTTAATTGGTCAGGGTGATCTCAAACTCCCAACCTCAGGTGATCTGCCCGCCTCGGCCTCCCAAAGTGCTGGAATTACAGGCATACATCACCATGCCTGGCTAATTTTGTACTTTTAGTAGAGATGGGGTTTCTCCATGTTGGTCAGGCTGGTCTCAAACTCCCGACCTCAGGTGTTCTGCCTGCCTTGGCCTCCCAAAGTGCTGGGATTTCAGGCGTGAGCCACCCCGCCCGGCTGGCAGTGTTTTCTCTAAGCAGAACTGTAGCCCTGAAGTACACAGGCTAGAACTCTCCTGTATCGAATGAGGATCACGCCCTCGTGCCAGCTGCTCTCATATTGCTTTGATGGCCTTTCTCAGAAAGGAGGAAGGTGGTGCCGGGTGTGGTTTTGGCTTCCTGCGGCCGCCGCAGTGCCGGCCTGACACTCTCTGAATCTGGTTCGTGGTTGGATCCGTGCGTCCTACAGCTCCATGTCTTGGCCTCAGAGAAATCATTTCCCTCCCGCCATAACTGTCCACCTTCAAAGGTCAGCAAAGGCAGTAGGTACTGCTGAGCTCTTGCAGCCTTCAGGGCTGAGCTGCTTCCTCTCCTGCTTCCAGTGAGCAGTTGCTTGAGGGTGCCTTCGAGAAGGAACCTCACCCCTAGTGTAACTTGAGCAGGTCTTTGCTCTAAACTCCTAGCTGGGAACATACCCTCCCATGGGACCTGGCATGGCACCCACCTCTGCAGAGCCACCCGTGCCACAGAATAACCTCTTCTCCCTAAACAGCCTGTGTGCCGTTGGTTGGAGTCTCTGAATGGGAGGGACCAGCTGAAGCATAACTGTGTATGTCCACATATGTGCCTTGGAAGAGTTTTATGCAGGAAAGGATTTGTAAATCAGAAAAAGGAATGCTGGTATCTAATTCCCTGTCCCCATTTTAAGTCCAGACCAAGTCACCTAACCCCTCGGGCTTGCAGCCCGCATCATCCACTGGGTGATTACCTTGAGTTATCTGGTTCAGTCCCTTTGCTCTGGGCACCCTCTTTACCTCTACGAGTAAACTGCAATTAATTTGACAGCAGGGGCAAGGGAACTGATGAGTCTTGGGTGCAAATCTTGAGATGCTTTGGCTCATTATCTAATTCATGCTTTTCTTTTTTTCTTTTTTCTTTTTTTTTTTTAGACAGGCTGGAGTGCAGTGGCACAATCTTGGCTCACTGCAACCTCTGCCTCCTGGGTTCAAGTGATTTTCGTGCCTGCAGCCTCCTGAGTAGCTGGGATTCCAGGTGTGTGCTATCACGCCCGGCATATTTTTGTGTTTTTAGTAGAGACAGGGTTTCGCCATGTAGGTCAGGCTAGTCTCGAAGTCTGGCCTTAAGTGATCCATGCTCCTTGGGCAGGGTGCCACCTGCCTGAATGAAAATGCCCACCCCTGGGAAAAAGACACACACACACACACACACACACACACACACACACACACACAGACAGAGAGACAAAGAGAGAGAGAGACCGACCTGTCCTCTCTCAATAGGTAGTGGGTTAACCTTCAGAAGCAAAGGCAGACAAAAACCCCCTGTGATGCCTGCTGCTGCGTAGAGCCAGCCAGCATAGAGATTATGCTTTCTTCCTTCTGAAGGAAGATGCTGGGATTACAGGAGTGAGCCTGGCCCCAATTCAATTCAATCTTTATGGGCATCGAACAAGGGCATTATTTATTACCCGTGGTTTACAGATGTCAAACCCAAGGCTCAGAGAGGGAAGACATTTTTTAGTCTCACTGCGAAAGTGACAGAGCTAGAATTTAGTCCCTGTCACGCTAAATCATGCTACATGCTCCTTCTAGTTCAGAGCCTGTTGGAAGTCGACACTGGAGTCCCTCGGTTTTCCTCATCAGGCTCCTGGTCTGATTCTTCCAAGATCAGTCTCTTTGCCTCAGCAGAAGCCAGCTGGGAATCACTGGCCTTGTAACCTCTTCAAGTGACCTCCTTGGGGTGTTGCAGAAGGAGCATAGGCATCTGGAGAACGATATTGTTTCTTCCTAGGGCTGGGATGGGGGCAGTATTCCTCACATCAATTCCAGAAACAGCGCCAACCCTGCTTTCATCAGCGGGGACCATGAAGAGGCAACAAGCCCTGATCAAATGTGAGCGAGATTGACAATCTCAGCGCTTTCCAGGGAAAGGATGCCGTCCCACATGGCTTCAGGCCTCCGAGGAAGCCCCATCCTGAGACAGAAAGACCCCAAATCACAGTGTGTTTCATTTTGGCCAGAGATGAGGCTTACTCATCTCAGACAGCTGTATCCACGGCATGTTCCTCAAGGACAGCTGCTCCAGATGAAAAGAAGAGATGCTCCCAGAGCCTTGAGGGGCTGCTGATAGGAACCCAAGGCCTCACCCTGGGGCTGTATCCTGTGGCTTCAAAAATATATATATTTGAAAGCTTCTAGCAAAACAGATTACACAAGAACGCAAATGTAAGATCCTTTGGGATTCTAACATTTTTTCTTAAGGTGTTTAAAGAAAAATGACACCTTAAAAAGAAATGCCATTTGTTTTCAAAGCTGCAGCACCAGGGCACACGGAAGAGAAAGACTGAAGTGTCCCTGAAAATGAATGAAGATTCCAGTCTGTTTTTACTAATGTCCAAAATCTTAGGTTTATTGCCCTTGCGTTCCTCTGTCCCAGGGTCTGTGTGTGGCAAGTGAGTGGGTCTTGTTCGATGGTGCAGTCATCCTGTGGCAGAATGTATGCTCACACAGGGAGGTTTGTTGAGCGTCTCCTTGGAGCAGTCCTTCCTCTGGTGAGGTGCACAGGAGGGCAGCATGCCCATTTCATAGATAAGGACACTGAGGCTGAGAGGGATGCAGCAATTTAAGACTCCTGGGTGATATCACAGAAGCCCCTTCCCTTTTGTGGTGTCTACTTTCTCTGTCTGGGAAGTTAAATTGGACTGTGAGGGTTGGACCAAGGGGTCTTCTTGCTTCTGCTTTCTCTTCTTGCTTCTGCTTTCCCTAGGCCAAGGCTTTGCGGTTATGGAGGAAGAAAGAGCTGGGGTCTGTCTTGGCAACCCAGTGGCTCTTCTCCCCTATCCTCACCTGCCTTCTCATTTGACCAACATTTTTTAAGGGTTCCATGTACAAAGGTGGGGCTGCGGCCCTTTCCCAACCAGCACCGTAGCCCTGCACCCTGATATGGGATGGTTAAGGCACACAGACTTCATGGATGGGGGCCTAGGACCTCAGGTGGAGCAGAGGTGGACAGGGTATGGTCCGGCAGGTGGAGGTGCTGGAGAAAAGCCATGTCAGCCAGCACGGGAGCCGGGTGCGGGGTCTCTCAAAGCCTCGAGTCCCTGGCAGTGCTGTGCTCTGTGAGGCCTGCCTTTGACTCCAGGGCACTGACACTCATACCTTTTGCTTCTGCAGCTGACCACGCTCCCTGGAGCCTTCTCCCGAGGTGGCACAGGTGTCCTTGGCACATACAGCCATGGTGATGGTACTTTAAGTGGAGGCTGAATCATTTCCCCTTTGAGCTACATGGCACATGGCTCCCTTGGTGTTCCCATTTTACAGCCAGGACACTGAGATTTGGAGAGGTAAGTGGCTTACCGGAGGCCATGTGCTAACAGAGAAGATGAAGAGATGATTGAAGCAGGCCTAAGGGTCTATACATTTTCCACATACTTTCCATATCTTTAGAGGCCTGACCAAAGCAGAGCTTTTCCTTTCTTCTAGGTAAGTCCAAAGGCACCTGCCTGCTGGGCCCACTGTTTTCTAACTTTCCTAACTTTCTGATCCCTTGGGGGTGATAGTCAAATATTCGAGTCTGAGGCATTGGGATACATGATGTTGGGTTCTGAGACTCTGTGTCAGGCCTGAACCCTGCATTTTGTGGAGGTGTGTGAGAGAATATTCCCCCAGGGAACATGCCTAGACACAGTGGGGTAACAGTTGCCCTCATGGGGAGGCATCTGTTTACTCGCTGCTATGGGACCATTTCAGCCTTTCACAAAACCACTGCAGGTGAGTGAGTTCCTGCTGATTACCGGGCCGGGTCTCTTTAGACTCATTATTCCCCTCCCCCCTGCCCCCCGCCCCACAACCCCTATGCTAGTTCATCTCTAGCCACATTTTTATTGCCATCATCCAGGCCTGGGCAGGCCAAGATCTTTTAACAATTTTAATCATTGAAAATAATAACTGCATTTTTTTTAAAGCCTAACTTTTGGTAGAGTCAGCCCAAAATGCAGTCTTTGTGTTGCTATGTGGGAACTGGATTCGGAATTGTTCTTCCATGAGACTGTAGAGCAGAACAGAAGGGCCAGAGGTCCCAGGAGCTGGTCAGACCTGGCTCTGCTCCTTCATGGCTGAGTGACCTTGGGCATTGTGATTCATATTCTCATCTGCCTCCAAGTGTGGCTACGAATGCTTTTTTTTTTTTTGAGACGGAGTCTCGCTCTGTCGCCCAGGCTGGAGTACAGTGGCCGGATCTCAGCTCACTGCAAGCTCCGCCTCCCGGGTTTATGCCATTCTCCTGCCTCAGCCTCCCGAGTAGCTGGGACTACAGGCGCCCGCCACCTCGCCCGGCTAGTTTTTTGTATTTTTTAGTAGAGACGGGGTTTCACCGTGTTAGCCAGGATGGTCTCGATCTCCTGACCTCGTGATCCGCCCGTCTCGGCCTCCCAAAGTGCTGGGATTACAGGCTTGAGCCACTGCGCCCGGCCTACGAATGCTTTTTATCCCACTTATTAATTTCTATGATTGCCATAAAATATTAACACAAATTTAGCATTTATACACCATAATATATTAATGCATAGGTTTTTTTTTGGGAGTGGAGACGGTGTTGAGACAAAGTCTTGCTCTGTCACCCAGGCTGGAGTGCAATGGTTTGATCCTGGCCCACTGCAGCCTTGACCTCCAGGGCTCAAGGGATCCTCCCACCTCAGTCTCCAGAGTAGCTGGGACTACAGGCGTGAGCTACCACACCTGGCTAATTTTTTGTATTTTTTGTAGAGACGAGGTCTCACTATCTTGCCCAGGCTAGCCTGGAACTCCTGGACTCAAGCGATCCTCCCACCTCGGCTTCCTAAAGTGCTGGGATGACAGGTGTGAACCACTGTGCCCGGCTCATGTCCAGTTACCTAGGGCAGAGGTCAGACACGGATCTCTCCAGGCTCACATCAAGGAGCCTGTAGGCTGCCTTCCTTTCTGCAGACTGCAGGGGAGAGTCTGTTTCCTTGCTCATCCTGGGTGTTGGCAGAATTCGTTGCCTTGAGGTTGTAGGACTGAGATCCTGTTTTCTTGCTGGCTGTCCAGTTGCACTGAGCTTCTGGAAGCCTCCCCTCTAGGCTTATGGCCTCCTCTCTCCATTTTCAAGTCCACCAATGGTGGGTCCAGTTCCTTTTAGGATTTAAATCTCTTCTCCCTCTTTCTTTTCACTTCTGTGATCTCAGCTAGAAAAGATTATCTAATGTTAAGGATTCATGTGATTGAACTGGGGCCACGCTGATAATCCAGAATAATCCCTACTTCAAGGTCCTTAGCTTTAATCACATCTAGGAAGTTCCATTGCCATGGGAGGCAACATATTCACAGGTTCCAGGGAATTCCGACATGGACATCTCTTTGATTGGCATGGAGTGTGGCAGGTATTCTGACACGGTACCTCAGAACGGTTGCTGTGATGATTAAGTGAATGGATACATGTAAAGCACTTAAAATATTATGTTGAGCCATATGAATTTGGCAGCATTGAATTGTTGACCTATAAAAGGTCAACTTAATAGTATCTGGTCTATAGTAAATCCTCAGTAAATGTTTGCTGTCATTACTCTAGTGGTAGAAATGTCATGATTTATTTAGCCAGCTTGCTATTTTTGGGCATTACTTTTTATAGATTTATTATTATTTTGGTGTTTTGGTATATATGTGAATACTGTGATCATCATGCCTTTTTCAAATTTGATTCTGATTTAGGGCAATGCATGTCTTTCCAGGCCACACTGTCTCCTGCTCTGGTACCAGTGTCTCTCTGGCCTGAGGGGCCCCTCTTTCTTCCACAGCCCCTCGTCCAGCACCAGCTCAGCTCTGGGCCATGGATGTGGGGTAGGAGTTTTCTCTTTTGGGAAGTGGGCCATGCCTCTCCTTCCGGAGACCATCCCCTTTGACTTCCTTAGGGCCCTTGGCTCTTTGAACCAGCCTGCAGGGCACCAGCCCTGTGGGCCCATTTTTGTCAGGGGACAACTCCCTTCCCGAGGGGACCCTGAGTCCCAGGTCCCCAGGTCCACAGATGTTGGGCCCTCAGAGTGTGATCCCGTGTCCCCAGCTCTGTAACTCCCTGCACGTGGCTCTTAAGACTCACAAGGCCATGTTTGCCTTGGCCGGACACTTTCGCCTGTCAGTTCTGCCCGTTGGGAAGTGTCATCCTCGTTGTGTGAATGTGGAAGGGATCATGGAGAATTTCCATGCCTTGCCTAAGGTCATAGAGCTGGCATCTCAACCTAGGTTCATCTGCCTGTGATGCCAGGAAAGAAATCAGGTGTCGTTCTGTTCTTGTTGACCCATAACCACCTCTCATTAACGCTTCTCCTGCAGGCAACTACACAGCCAGTGGTGGGAAAGCACCTAATTTACATCTTCATACATTGAAACTGATGTCACTCACCTCTCCCCCTTGACCTGGAAGAGCCCCCAAGGTTGCCACAGGGGACATGATTAACCATTCTACAGCTGCTGAAACTGAGGCCCAGGGAGTGTCCAGAGCTTTCTGAGGTCTACCATGTACTGTTGACCAGGATGAGTGATAGCCACCTGGTGTCAGTGTTGAAGGTTCTCATTCAGTAGAGCTAGGTTCAAATTCTGACTTGCCTGACCAGCTGGTGCCTCATTTTGCTTTAAGTATTGGAGCCCCCAGCTTTATTGTCTTTCAGTGGGAAAGACTGTGAAATTCAGTCCCTCCTTGAAGCTGGGCATCGGCTCTCCTGTCCTGAGTGCTGTTTAGGTAGTGGCTGTTCTGAAGTGGCTTTGGAAAACCTGTAATGAAACTCATCTCCAATGCTGAGATTTGTATAAACTGTCATTTTAACTGTGGTTATTATTCCTTAGGATTTGAGAAATAAAATCTGAGGAGGGAGCAGGGCCTGCCTCAGGGCCTCCTCTCCGAGTTGAGTGACCCATCTTCCCAGGTCTCCTTTTGTTCTGTCTTGAGCCTCTCTCCTGAGGTCCTGAAAGAAGAGAATGTGCTGTTGTGGGGGGCCTGGAAATGTCCCATGGACCACCTGGTGACTCAGTAAGATGATGTGTGTCCTCTGGGGACAGAAGGAGGTCCTGCACAGAGCGTTCCTGCCCACTGATGCCATCCCCAGATCCTAGTGCGGGGTCTGGCACATAGCAGCCTCCTGGTAATCTTAAGTGGAAGGACACATCTCTCAAGTGATCTTAGCACCATTTCAGGCAATGAATTCCAGCCTAGTCCTTTATTCTGGCCAGCCCTGGTGGGTCCATTAGCTGCAAAAATTAGTCGTGCTCAGTTTTAATGCAAATGAGTAAGTATTACTTTATTGTATTGATTGATAAAGAAACACTCTTTGTATGATATCAAGACCATGAAGAAATTGCAGAGACATAGGTGGGGTCTACAGCAGGGTTTCTCAGCCTTGGCGCTGCTCATATTTTGGGTCAGATGATTTGTTGTGGGGGCTGTCCTGCGTATTGTATTGTAGGATATAGCTCAGCATCTCTGGCCTCTACCCACGGGATGCTAGTAGCACTGTCAATCGCAATCCCAGCTTCCAGTTGGGACAGCCCAAAGTGTTTCCAGACATTGCCACATGTTCTTTTGTGGCGGTGGTGGTGGTGGTGGTGTGTGCATATGTGTGTGCAAAAGGCTCCCTTTGTTGGGAACCACTAATCTAGAGACCACCTAATAGGGTTGGCGTGGGCTCTTCCACAGAGCCTTCTGCTCGAAGACAGACAGGTTGATGGACAGTTGGGTTTAGGGAAAAGAATACTGAGTTGAGGGTTTACAGTGAATTTCATGCCCGATGTGGAAGATGAGTGTTCCGTTCCTGGCTATAGGACGTGGAGCATATTACTCCACATGTGCGAGAAAAATTCATCCTATCTACTTCAGGACTTTTGTGTGATTACAGAGGCAAGATAGTCTGGCGGTTTTCATTCCATGGGCACTCTCTAAAAAGTAGGGGCTATATTTATGATTAGTAACAAAAAGCCTCTTAAGGAAAATTATTTTTGGCTCTTGTTCAAGGTTCGGTTGACCATTTATTTTTAAAGAGATGGGGGTGGCCTACGCTGGAGTACCGTGGTGCCATCCTAGTTTACTGCATCCTCGAACTCCTGGGCTCAATCGATCCTCCTGCTTCAACATCCCAAAGTGCTAGTATGATAGGCATGAGCCATTACTAACCTGGCCCATTTGACTATTTTTTATGCTTGATTGTAGAGAAGGGAATGTCAGTCATGAAGATCTAAACTATAAAACCTGCGT
This sequence comes from Theropithecus gelada, assembly GCF_003255815.1. Taxonomy (NCBI): domain Eukaryota; kingdom Metazoa; phylum Chordata; class Mammalia; order Primates; family Cercopithecidae; genus Theropithecus; species Theropithecus gelada. The sequence goes on from NC_037676.1 coordinate 130,244,773, forward strand.
GGCTTAGAGGCTGAGCATGGATTGTGGTTTAAGGAAGCCGCAGGTTCAGTTTCTGGTTATGCCACTTGCTAGCCATGGTGAGACCTTGCCCAGCTTTCATCCTCTCAGTTTCTTTGTCTGTAAAATGGGGGCAATAAGAGTACTGACCTCACCGGGCTGTTGTGTTAGTGACTGTGCTGCCTGTATGGGCCCTCCTTTGAATCCCTCTGCCACAGTTGTCCCATTTTTTTTTTTTTAATGGTGACCCAAGTTCCATTATGGACGATCAGGCATTCAGGGGAAGGAGGGATCCAAAGCAGAGACAAAGGCAGCCAGCCAGCTCATCCCCTCTGCAGCTGATACCGAGGAGGAGCATGCCAGTGGGAAGAAGCGCGGCCATATGGCCGGCAGGGTGCCTCACTGGTAACAGTCAGCCCGGCCCCTTTGAAGTGGTTTTAAGACCAATTTGGTAACTTGATTTGGAAAGTGGTATCGATGACTCCGAGGGCGCAGGCTGCTCATTAGCTGCTGTCTGGGCCCAGCAAATTGGTTTAAGTGGAATGAAATTGGTTCCTTCCCTCCCCGTGCTCATGGCTGAGGTCCAGGCCCGATTGTAATGGGAACCTCTCCTGGGCAAAGGACATAGAAAAGCTTTCCAGGGAGTCTGACCCTCCTTTTTCACATGTGAATTCTACTTTCTCCTGGGGGTCAGGGCAATAGGCTGATAAAACATAAAAATGAACCTGAAGTGGGTGGGGTGAGTGTGTGTGTGGGAAGTTGGATCAGAGGAGAATGAACAATGAACAGTTGCCGAGTATTTTTCAAGGGCCAGTTAACCATTCCCCTGTTGAGACACCGTGCTTGAAGCATTTTTTTTCTTTTCTTTCTTTTCTTTTTTATTCTCCTATATTACAAACACTGCTGGGAGGAACATCCGCACGTGCTTTCTCGGTCACTTATGTGACAGCTCTTCCAGGATTTATACCCCGAGGCGACTTTGCTGCCTTGGAGGCTAAGGAACATTTTCTGTTTTATAAGATGCGATCACATTGCCCTCCAGAACAATCATGCCGATTTACACTCCCACTGACTGTACACAAGAGCCCTGTTTTCCCCCATCTGGTCACCCACATTTGATAGGTCAGAATTTGGCTTTTTGCCAGTCTCATGGGGGAGATGCCATTTCTGGTAGTTCCCTTGATTGCCGGGGGGATGAGCAGCCTGCCCTCACCTGCCCCATGCTGAAGGCCCTCCAAAGCCAGCATGAATCCTCACATTCCCTGGTCTGTGCCCTGACAACCTAGGAGGACACGCTGGTCTCGTCCATTGCTTATCTGAAACGATTTCCTTTCCCTGTTCCTTTTGTTGCCTTGAGTATCAGTTTTGGACCTCCCACTGAGCAGTTTTTTCTGTTACGTAGCCATGGACAGGACTGAGTCCTTTGGAAAATGATCACATCGCACTGTTGTTCCCATCTGTTCATTTTTTCCTTCAACTAACCAACATTATTTAGCACTTTACTCAGCACAGGATGTGGAACCAAAGGCCTGGCTTTTGGGACACTCACTGTCCCCGATCAACTCTGTGTCCTAGGGAGAGACCCATGAGCTCTCTGGGCCTCCTTTTGTTTCTCTGTAGTAAGAGACTAAAGCTACCAGCCTCCCTGCAGGTTGGAAAAGAGAAAGAGTTAGTAACACAGGCGAATGTGTGCGAAGGGGTTTAGAGACAGGCAAAACATTGCACCAAGGCAGGGCTCGCTGGAGTGCAGACCCAGGAAAAACCCTGTAGGCCACATTGCTTCTGGTCTGTCAGGGTACCAGCCACACATCCAAGGCAGGGAACTTAGGGCGACTGGCCTTTCTGCCCTTGCTGACTCACCCGAGCTTGTTGGGTTATTATTATGCATGAGTCATTCAATCGATGGTATTGGGTGCCTAATGTATCAGACACTCCTAGGTGCTAGAGATATAAGGGCAAGCAAAACAGACATGGTTCTGCCCTTGTGGGCCGTATAGTCTAGTGGAGGAAGGGGGAAGAGGTTAAGTATTTGTAGGAAGGTGAACCCCATGTCAAGAAAGCATCTTCCATCTTTCCAATGTTTCCAGGTAGCCTGTTACTCATGATAGAGAGGAAGTGGTGGTCATCTTCATTGTTTGGTAACTAGTTTGTGTATGAGAAAATGCTGGTTCCCAAGAAAAGGAAAGAGACTACGGACGAATGATAGCAAGACTATTAAATAGGAATACAATTGAGCACCTACTATATGTGCTAGACCCTCTTGTAAGAGCTTTGTACAAATTAGGCAGACAGGCAATATTATTATCCCCATTTTATCTACAAGGAATCTGAGTACAAAGTGACAGCTTTTCTGCAGACCTTGTGCACAGGGGTCAAAGTTTGGGAACAATGCCTTTCTTTAATTTGAAAGTATCTGTTGTTAGTCTCACTTGTTGGAATTCCTAGAATCCCAGAAAAGGAGGTTTTAGTTTTCTTCTGCCAGCATCGGTCAGCCTGCCTTTGACCCAAGGTCACGACTCCCTCCCTCCTCCCTTCCCTTCCCTGCTCTGACAGTCTTACCTTGTTTTTGAGTTCCTTATTCCCCAGTTTCCTCCAAGCAGCAGGCTCTGGGAACAGTCCTGTTCATTTATATAACAAATATTTATTGAAATGCAGACATTGTTTTCATAATACCTGTGTACAAGTTAAACCCATGGTCACTTGTTCAGAATATGCCTCTTGTTTATGACAAGAGGCGGTCCCTTGTTGAGGGCCTGTCACATGGCATGTACTCAATCTTTTCTTTCCTTCTAATAAGTAGGTGAGTATTTTCCTCAATTTGCACACAAGGAAATGGAGGCTCAGAGAGCTTAGGTAGCTTACTCAGAGCCACATAGCTGGGTTAAATGGGTTCAGCACCATGAAAATCTGACCTTTGATGTCTGCACTCTTATTCTCTGGCTTATTGGGAAAGAATTGGACAGGGATGGTAAATGAAGTTGATGGATACAAAGAGATAATTACTGTTGCTCAAAGGTAGATCGAGAGAGTTTGGGCAAAAACAGAACCATGAACAAGCCCTTGAAAGTCCCCTCATCCTGGGCCTGTGGTCTGTCCTTTGTAACTGCTCTTTCTTTGGCATTCCCTCTGTCTCCCCTGCCCAGCCCAATGCCAGGCACACTGAGCCTATGGGGATTTACAAGGCAGGCCTCAGGTTTCTCCCCTCCCAGGTGGGCATAGGAATCACTGCTTAGCTTAGATTTGGGAGAATGGAAGAGTCAGGCAGAGTCTCACCCGGCCCTGCCTCTGAGCTGCTTTGACACCTGGGGCGGGTTTCTGGACCTCTCTGGACATGGCCAGGTGTGTTGTGACTGCCCACCAGAGGCTGGGTCTGTGGATGGAAGAGTGAAGAAAAGGCGATGATCACAATCCAGGGACAAGGTTTCTGAATCTTGTGAAATACTTACAAACACTTTGAAACAGGAATACAAAGAAGAGCTCACATTTATTGAGCACTTACTATGTGCTATACCCTCTTGTAAGAGCCTTGCACAAATTAGGCAGACAGACAATATTATTATCCCCATTTTACCCACAAGGAAACTGAGTGCCAAGTGACAGCTTTTCTGCAGAGCCTGTGCACAGGGGTCAGAGTTTGGGAACGCACTGCCTTTCTTTAATCTGAAAGTATCTGTTGTTAGTCTCACTTGTTGAAATTCCTAGAATCCCAGAGAAGTGAGTTTTAGCTTTCTTCTGCCAGCCCCGGTCAGCCTGCCTTTGACCCAAGGCCATAGTAAGTCTCAGAGTGACTTCCCGTCTGTTTTATTTTCCCTGACAAAGGGATACGGTATTGTGCGGTGGCTGTGGATGGCGTGTAGCAGCGTTTTCCTTCTCTTGAAAAGCAGCAGCCGAGTGGTGGAGCACAGAGGTATTCCCTGAGCCCCAGCTTGTGCCCCCGGTAGGTCCAGGGCGTTGGGGGAAGGAGACCCGCTCTAGGTGGTCCCATCTGGTTTCTCAGGGGAGAAAATTCACAGGTCCATCTCCTAGCTGTCATCCAATTCTGTGTAGAAGGGGACAGCCAAGGTTGCCCTCAGATTTTGATCTGGGTTCACTCAGATTTCTCCATTCCAGGGGAGCTTCAGGGAAGCTTGGTGACTATGACTGGATGAATTCTGTCCCCCTTAAACCATAGGTTGAAGTCCTACTCACCCATACCTCAGAATGCGACTGTGTTCGGAAATAGGGTCTCTAGAGAGGTACAGTTAACTGAGCTCACGTGGTAGGGCTGTAATACGGTCAGACTGGCGTCCTTATCGGGAGAAGAGATTAAGACGACACAGGAGGAGGGAAGAAAGACCACATGTAGACACAGGGGGGAGGTGACCATCTACAAGCCCAGGAGAGGCGTCAGAAGAAACAGCTCTGTCCACATCTGGATCCTGGACTTCTGGCTTTCAGGATTGTGAGGAAATAAACCTCTGTTGTTTGAGCAACCCAGCCTGTGAAAATGTGTTATAGCAGCCCTGGCAGATCAATACAGCGACCACGAGCACATCACTCACCCTCTTGGAACCCCCTTGGTCTCAGCTCTAAAAGGAAGCTTGAGAATGTCTACCTCACAGGCTGTGGTAAGAGGCGTCAGGAATAGCCGCCTTTCGTCGGGGGATCACTGCGAGCCAGGCCCTGTTTAAGCCTTTTCCATGCCTGAACACACTTAATCCTCATGTGTAGCCTTTGACTGGGGAGGGGAGATACTACTGTTCTCATTTTACAGATGAGGAGAGTGGAGCACAGAGCTGTTAATTAACTTGTCCAATGTTAGTCAGCAAGGAAGGGGCCGGTCAACATGTGGAACTTCGTAGTTGGTCTCTGGCGCCCACACACCAGATCACTATGCCGTCCCAGCTGTTGTTACAATAAGCCTATGTAGGTGAAGGGCTTACCTAGTAGTACCTGGCTTATGGAACACATTGAAGGCCAGCCCCCTGTGACATGAACCTCCCATTTGCTGCATTGAGTTTGGAACGTTTGAACTCTAGGAGCTCTGTGTGTGTGTGTGTGTGTGTGTGTGTGTGTGTTTATGTGTGTATCTCTCTGTCTCCCTCTCTCGCTCTCTCCTCTCTCTCCCCGACCTTTCTTTTCTTCCCTCCTGTTTTCGGGAGGGAGCTCAGCCTCCCTTCACTGCCGCTGCCCATCAGCATCCACTCCCTATTCAGCCACCCCCGCCCCCCATCCCTGGTATTAATTGACTTTGGCTCCTGTCCCGGAGCTCAGCCTGGCATCCAGACCTGCCATGCTATACTAGCACCTCTCACATGGTTAAACCAATGGGCGTGGCATTTAGCAGATGATGCTGAAACCCGTGAATCTGTCCTTTCTTACTGGGCCATCACTGCTCCAGAGTCCCCGCCTCTTTTATGCAGTGGCTGTCATGGTTGATGGGTGAGTGTCAGGCCCCACCCAGGGACAAGGAGGCCCAGTGCTGGCTGTAGAGTTACCCAGACCTTACGGTAAAAATGCATCACCCTGAACAGGGGCCAGGCCAGGCATCAGCCCAAGCCAGCCCTGCCCAGCAGCTGGATTCTGACTCGCTAAGCCTTAGTCACAGGCCAGAGACTCTTCTGCTTCCAGCTGAGGCTGTCCCCCACCTTCCCTGGCGGCCCCGGTTCCTGGAAAAGCTGCATGCCAGAGGACGGGAGTTTCCCTCCAACTGAAGCCATTAGAACGCTCATTTATTGAGCACTTACTAGTGTCAGAGCCTGTGCTAAGCCCTTTACATGAATCTTCTCATTTAAACCTTTTAATAAACTTCCGGGGCACATGCTCTTCTAATCTCCCTTTTACTGATGATGCGGGCTTGGCAGTGGGAATGCTAACCGGAGAAAGCGGCTCACCTCACTTGGGTGCTACTGTGTGCCAAGTCCTGGGGTTAACACCCAATAGTCCCGTGGCAACGTGCTGTTATTACTCTCCCTGCATAGGAGTGGGAGTCTGAGACCTGGGCGTTTCTGGGTGTCCCAGCTCCTGTGTGCCATCTGCCTGTCCAGCCCTTAGCCACAAAGCTGTTGTGCCATGTGGGGAGATGTGGCCAGAGTTTCCCAGGTGAGGCTGATCCCGCTTCCAGCATGGGAGCTCCAACCACTGCTCCACGCTGCCTCCACTCCTGAACCTGAAGGTGAAGGAGTTTCCCACTGTCTCAAATAAGCACCGGGGGCCAGGGGTCACCGGGCTCAGATGGAATTTGCTTAAAGGACTCTTGGGAGAAGAGCTGATTGGGGGATGGGAAGAGATAGCTGGCAGTCACTTAGGAGACAGATGTGTCACCAGAACTAAAGACTGACCTGGAAGGACTGACTTTCACCCTAAAGTGCCTGGGCTGGGAATTCTCCTTTATGTCTCCTTCCCTCACAGTCGAGATTCAGGTGCCCACGAGGAGCACCCTCTAGTGAGGAGGTGTAGGAGGGAGGATGGCTGACAGCTCAGTCTGCTCAGTACTTTTACAGTTTATAAGCCATTTCACAGACATTATGTCACTCCACTGGGCCATCACATGGGAATGCAAGCCCCTGTCTTTTCTTTTCTTTTTTTTCCAAATGGAGTCCTGCTGTATCGCCCAGGTTGGAGTGCAGTGGTGTGATCTTGGCTCACTGCAACCTCTGCTTCCCAGATTCAAGCGATTCCCCTGCCTCAGCTTCCTGAGTAGCTGAGATTACAGGCACATGCCACCATGCCTGGGTAATTTTTGTATTCTTAGTAGAGATGGGGGTTTCACCATGTTGGCCAGACTAGTCTCGAACTCTTGACCTCATGATCCACCTGCCTCGGCCTCCCAAAGTGCTGGGATTACAGGCGTGAGCCACCACACCCGGTGCCTCTGTCTTAATGAAGAAGGAACTGAGGCTTCCTTAGAGAGAGAGAGGACCCTCCTGGGAAACTTCCATCCCACCTGTTCCTACTACCCCAGTGCACTGCTGGAGCTCAATATTCCTGAGGCAAAGCTCCTTGCACAGCAGTGTCCACTGCCATGTCGTTGTCATACCCGTGCCCCGGCAGAGAGCTCAGGGGTAGGGCCCTGGGTAGGAAGCCCAGGGCAAGGCCAGTGGGTAGAGTTGATGCAGGCCTCAGGCTGATCAAAAGGAAGAGAGCGTCACAGCATGGATCTGACATCCGAGGGACATCAGATCACAGAAAGGTCTTGAGATTAGAGCTGAATGAATACCCCAAGGAGAAATTAAAAGCATGTAACAAAGGAAGACAATAATATCAATAGCAAGCCTCCCCCGGTCATCACATGCCTAGACTGTGGCTGAACCTCACATTTGTCATTGCACTGGTCCTTGGCACTGCCCTTCAAGGGGAGAAGTGTTTGCCCTATTTTGCAGACTAGGAAACATATCCAGAAAGCAGCTGAGCTGGGAATTAAGCCCAGGGTTGATCCCAAAACTTTCCTTCTTTCCACGCTGCTGCTCCTTAGAAAAACAAAAACAGAATTCTTTTTTTTTTTTTTTGAGGGGGGGATGGAGTCTCACTCTGTTGCCTAGGCTGGCGTCCAGTGGCATGATCTCAGCTCACTGTAACCTCCGCCTCCTGGGTTCAAGCGATTCTCCTGCCTCAGCCTCCCAAGTAGCTGGGACTACAGGTGTATGCCACCACGCTCGGCTAATGTTTGTGTTTTTAATGGAGATGAGGTTTTACCACATTGGCCAGGCTGCTCTCGAACTCCTGACCTCATGATCTGCCTGCCTTGGCCTCCCAAAGTGCTGAGATTACAGACGTGAGCCACCGTGCCTGGCCAAAAAACAGAATTCTTTCAATGTTGTTCTAGGAAATTAATTTTTTAAAAATGAATTTCCTTCTGCAATGCCTGGCTCATGACAGACTGTAGATCAAGAAATAGATCTTGGGCCTTTGCCACCCAAGCAGGTTCAGAAAGACTGCCCCGGCCTCCATGTGCCCAGGGAGGCCAGAGGAGCCCACAGTTTCACTGTCTCAGCAGAGATGGAGGAACCTGTTAACCTGTCTTAGAAGCTAATAAAAAAATCCCAGTGAGATCATGTCTGTTAAAGCCCTTTGAGCTCCCTGAACTCTGAGACTGTCTTAACACTCACTGTCTCATTGCTTACTCAGCACAAATTTCCCCAGGGCTGCAAAGCCCCTTCCCTGTTTCCAGTCTCCTGGTTTCCTTACTCATTTCATTTGATGCTTCCTTTACATCTTGAAGATCTGCCATTTTTTTTCCTTTAAACACCCTATTCTAGAAAGAACTTGTATGTTTTGGGTACCTATTTTGTGCTAAGTCTTTTTTCTCCATTGACTTTATAGTCATACTTTGAAATAAAATGTAATATATGCCCTCATTTTCAGATGAGGCAACAGAAGCACAGTCTGGGGAGCTCAGCAAGGTCTCATGGTTTAGAATGGCAAGCTGTGTCTGCACCTAGGTTGTGCCTGCATTTTTCAGGTCATTCTCTCCAGTAGGCAAAAGCTTCTCTATCCTTCTTCAATGGGAGAACAAGGGCCTGCCTGGAATTTGGCCCTGAACTGACGGTTATGGCATATTACTTATTCTTGCTTTGAAGGTCGGGCCGGACAATCTCTGTCCTTTTGAGTTGTTCTGGAGTATCTTGGCCCCGATCTGCTGGGAGATCACCCCACTGCAACCTCCCTGTGCAGGAATGCTTTTACTGGACTCTGTGTAAAATGAATGAACAGACAGACCTTGATATTGGAGATATCAGCCTGTAGATTGCCTGAGAACCTGACTCAAACCCACTCTTGTCTCCATCTGCAAAAATCAAGCTCTTTGGAATGCCTTTATCAGGGGGTGGCTGTAAAGATAGTTAGAAGAATAAATTAGAATAGCTAACATTTATTGAGTATTTAGTGTCATAGTAACATTTATTTAGTATGTAGCATCAGAAACCATTCTAATGTTTGCTCTGGTAGCAACAGCACTATCCACACGTCTCCCAAATTAACCATGAGATAAATTGAACAGGCAATTTGCTTCCATTTTACAGATAAGAAAGCTGAGGCGGAAGCTCTAACTTGCAGAGTTGGAGCTGAAACCCAGATCTCCTGAGATTAGAGAAGACGTTTCCTTCTCCCTACTCCAAGAAATCTGTTGTGAGCTCATTTCTATGTGGACTTCCTAGATGACTGGAACATTGTTTTCTTCTTTTCTTTCCTTTCCTCTTCTTTTCATTTGTTTCCTTTTCTTCTCTTTTGCTACAGTTCACGTAGGTGCCTGGTTCATAATTTCTCCTTCCCAGTAGAATCCCAACTACAGAAGATACATACATACATGGAAAGCATGGCCTAGGCAGGTTGGCTGCAGGACTTTGGAGAAAACACTCACGAAACTTGAAATACTGATCATCTTGAATATCTCTTAATGACTAGCAGTAAGGCACAACCATATGCAAAAAGAAACCAAAACTGTGGACATGGCTCCAAGAAAAGACTTGCCTTTCAGGGTGAAGCTGACCTCCGTTACTCTTAAGTTTCCTTGTGGGTCACAGAATGTTATTTGAGAATCATTCTCAGGGATGACAGAGGCCTACAATGCCTATATCTTAACTAGAACAGATGCCTTTTGATGAAATTGTCTTGTTGTGGTTGTGTGACTGCTGTAACCGAGACTCAACAAGTACCTACTTCTTTTCTTTTTGAGACAGAGTCTCTGTCACTAGGCTAGAGTGCAGTGGTGCCATCTCGGCTCACTGCAACCTCCACCTCCCAGGTTCAAGCGATTCTCCTGCCTCAGCCTCCCCAGTAGCTGGGACTACAAGCACGCACCACCACGCTCAGCCAATTTTTGTATTTTTAGTACAGATGGGGTTTCACCGTGTTGGCCAGGATGGCCTCGATCTCTTGACCTCATGATCCACCAGCCTCAGCCTCCCAAAGTGCTGGGATTACAGGTGTGAGCCACCACGCCCGGCCAACAAGTACCCACTTCTATCTGTGGGTGTCCTTTAGCCCCCAAGTGCCTCTCCCAGGTGGGAGTTGCCTGCCTTGCACAGGTGAACAAACTGAGGCCCGGGGAGTGGCTTCCCCAAGGTCATACAGTGTAGAAGAAGAATTCGGGCCTCTGTTTGAGTTCGTGGATTCCTCCATGAAGCAATGACTGAGCTACTGCTTTTCAACTGGCACTTGGCTTGGTCCTGGGAGGCTGTGAGCTCTGTACCATAGGCCAGGGCTTTCTGTGTGCTGCCACATTTATCCTTTGCACCATCCTACAAGCCTGTCCTCCAGCTCCTCCATCCTTTATTCAAAACATTTAGGATGAATTACATTTGGGAGTTTATCCTTTTGAGATTTCAGAAAGGCAACAGAGTATGCATATCATACCATGTGTAATGGGCTGAACTGTGTCTCTCCAAATTCGCATGTTGAAGTCCTAGGACCAAGGACCTCAGAATGTGGCCGGATTTGAAGGTAGGGCCTTTAAGGAGGTGATTAAGTTAGAATTAGGCTATTAGGGTGGGCCCTAAGCCAACTGGGCTAAAGTCCCTGTAAGAAGAGGACATTTGGACAGAGACACCAGGATGCGCGCACACAGAGGGAAGGCCATGTGTGGACACAGTGAGAAGACAGCCATCTGCAAGCCAAAGAGAGGCCTCGGGAGACACCAAACTGCCAACACCTTCAACTTGGTCTTTTGGCCCCCAGAATTATGTGAAAATAAATTTCTGTTGTTAAAGCCACCCAGTCTGTAGTCCTCTGTTATGGCAGCCGTAGACCAATACACCATGTGTCTGGGGCAGTGCCTCTAACCAAGCCCAAAATTTCTACAAGGAAATATGTTAATTTTCATACTAAATTGGATAAATAAAATCCATAAACAGCTTCATGGTAGTTCAGATCAAGACACTAAGTTACCAACACACAGTGGGCCTGAGAGTTACGCCCAAAAGTCTGTAATTCCCTCCCCTCCCCTCCCACGCCCTTCCCTTTCCGAGACAGTTTCCCTCTGTCACCCAGGTTGGAGTGCAGTGGTGCAATCTTAGCTCACTACAACCTCCACCTCTGGAGTTCAAGTGATTCTCATGTCTCAGCCTCCCAAGTAGCTGGGATTACAGGCACGTTCCACCATACCCAGCTAATTTTTTTTTTTATTTTCAGTAGGAATGGGGTTTTCCCATGTTGCCCAGGCTGGTCTCAAACTCCTGGCCTCAAGTGATCTGCCTGCCTCGGCCTCCCAAAGTGCTAGGATTACAGGCGCGAGTCACCATGCCCGGCTGTAATATCATTTCTATTCTGCAGATAAAAACCAAGCTCCAAGAGGCTTATAATTTGCCCAAGATGCCCAATTAGTTTCTGCAAGGGCTAAATGTGAAGCTAGGTAGCTGGCCTCCAGGCCTTTGAATTTGCCTGTCATACTGTACCACCTCTTGACAGAGATAGCCGGGGTTAGTGCCCTCGCAGAGCTTAGGGAGGTGAACAGGCACATCTACAACTATAGTATGTCACAGTGGAGTGTGTGAAGGGCATCTGGGACCCACGCTTAAGGGGAAGAGCCTTGGATTTGGCCCCAGCACTCGGCTGTTCCAGGTTGAGCCCTAGTGCTTGTTCCACAGGAAGGATGGTGCAGAGCCAGGCTGGCAGGGCTGGGACTGGAGCTTAGGCTGAGTGGGGCCTGCCCCTCATCCATCCAGCACCATCAAAGGCCTTTCCTTGGCTGGCAAGAAGGGAGCTCTAAACAAAGTCTGCTCTGCCTTTCCACACGGTGTAGGGACAGATAGGGAGCTGTGGCAGGAGAAAGGACTGCCACCTCTATTCCAGGTTCCATGGTGAAGGGAAGACACAGCTCTGCAGTTTAATTTTCTGTTGTTGTTGTTGTTTTTGTTTTTTGAGATGGAGTCTCGCTCTGTCGCCAGGCTTTAGTGTAGTGGCGCGATCTTGGCTCACTGCAGCCTCTGCCTCCTGAGTTCAAGCAGTTCTCCTGCCTCAGCCTCCCGAGTAGCTGAAACTACAGGCACACACCACCACACCCAGCTAATTTTTGTATTTTTAGTAGAGATGGAATTTCACCATGTTGGTCAGGATGCTCTGGATCTCTTGACCTCATGATCCGCCTGCCTCGGCCTCCCAAAGTGATGGGATTACAGGCGTGAGCCACTGTGCCGGCCAGTTTAATTTTTTTATAAGTCTCATGTTTCTCTGCAAAACATGAAAACATGGTCTGCTTCACACTTGAGCTAGAGCCCTCCTTTTAGCAGAAACTTGTTCTTATTTATTCATTTTTATTTTATTTCAAGAATGGCCTTTCATAGGCCTCACTATCTTGGTAGGCACTATTATTACTATTATCACCACTTATCATGATCACTTTTTATTCTTCTCTCTAGTAATTAACCAGTTATCACTGGCCTAGCTTGCATGGTGGTTTAATGCTTTTCAAAGACCTTTGCAACCACCGTTTACCTCTACTTTAGCTGCTAGTACCATCCCTATTTTGCACATGTGGAAGTGCAAGTTCAGAGATGTCAAGTCACTTGCCCCAGGTTGCACAGCTTGGGGATGGCAGAATCCACACTCTGCTCCCGAGCACTAGGAAGAGCACCGTGAGAGCCTGTCATATGAAGCCTCTTCAGACTCGTTTCAGGGATGACTTTAAACATGTCATCTGGCCGGATGTGGTGGCTCACGCCTGTAATCCCAGCACTATGCAAGGCCAGGGCCAAGGCGGGCAGATCACGAGGTCAAGAGATCAAGACCATGCTGGCCAACATGATGAAACCCCGTCTCTATTAAAAATACAAAAATTAGCTGGGCGTGGTGGTACACGCCTGTACTCCCAGCTACTCAGGAGGCTGAGGCAGGAGAATCACTTGAATCCGGGAGGTGGAGGTTGCAGCGAGCCGAGATTGCGCCCCTGCACCCCAGCCTGGCGACAGAGCGAGACTATGTCTCGGAAAAAAAAAAAAAAAAAAAAAGTCTTCTGCAGGCCATGGGGGACATGGTCTTCATTTTATAGGTGAACAGACTGGGATACAGGAGGAGTCACTTGCCTAGGGCCAAACAGCTCCTACCTCTTCAGGCCTTCCCGGTCCTGGGAGCAAGTGTTTCTCTGCCTTGGGAGGCTTTGCAGTGTGTGCTGTGCAGCTGATAGCGCTGCAGCCCCTGAACGTGCACACACATGAGGTGCACACGGGCAGTCGCGTGGCAGGCAGGGAGGCCTGGGGGCACTTTCCAGCTTCACTGCCATGCCTCATTCTGCAGGGCAAGGCTGAGGAACAGCGGGCAACCTGTGTGATATGGGGATAGACGTGTTCTCAGATCTTGGCCATGGTTTCTAATTCCCTGGCACCAAAAACCCTGCTGGGTGATCAAAGCCGAGTGCCCCTAACAGAAAGCAGACAGGCACATGGGAATGACAGGTGGTGAGGTGAAGGGAACATGGGCGTGGCATCAAACAGGATGGACAGAGTGGTTAGTTGGCTGATCTAGTGTGGAGGAGGTTGTAATCTATTCATTTAAATGAATATGATTATTTAGAACCTACCATACCAACCTTAGAAAGCTTCATGCTTTGTGTTTTTTGTGTTTTTTTTTTTTGTTTTTTTTTCTCCTTTTTGAGACAGAGTCTCGCTCTGTCACCCAGGCTGGAGTGCAGTGGCGTGATCTCAGCTCACTGCAGCCTCCATCTCCCGGGTTCAAATGATTCTCCTGCCTCAGCCTCCCAAGTAGGTGAGACTACAGGTGCATGCCACCATGCCCAGCTAATTTTTTGTATTTTAGTGGAGCCGGGGTTTCACCATGTTGCCCAGGCTGGTCTCGAACTCCTGAGCTCAGGCATTCCGCCTGCTTCAGCCTCCCAAGTGCTGGGATTACAGGCATGAGCCACCATGCCCGACCTATGCTTTCTGTTTTATTTGATTCTCTTTTTGGGGAAGACAGGGCAGGTTGAAAGGTCTGCTTTCCAGGGGAGGAAACTGAGGCTCAGAGAGGAGAAAGTCAGGTACCAGAGATAGGTGACAGCCAGGATTTGACCCAGTGATTTAGGATTCCAAGTGCAAGACTCAAAGTGTGTCTTGATAGCTGCAGTCTAAGATCTGGATGTGTGCCTTCTGTGGCTCAGTGACTCCAGAATTTTTCCAGTGTCTGGTTGTACTGAATAACAGTAGTAGCACCAATGATCCCATAGCCAACAGCCACAGGAGCCATGTGTCAGGCCTCGTTCTAAGCACATGTCATATTTGAACTCAGAGTCCTCCTTGCTCACTGTGAAGTGAGTACTCTTAAAGGGGGACCTTAAGGGCCTCAGTCAGTTGTCACGGTCACAGCACCAAGATGGGAACCCAGCAGGCGGTCTGGGTCCTCATGGTTTGCTGCTGTTCTGTGCTGCCCCATAGCGGGGTGGGGTGGGGTCGGGTGGGGTGGGGTTAGACCTGCAGAGCATCCGTGTGGCTCTAAGGGAGAAAGAGCAGGAGGGAGATTTGGGACATCTCCTGAGTGCTAGCCTTGTGAGTGCATTTTACCAAGCGAATTGATGACTGTTTATCAGTCCCCTGATTGCTTCCTGTCTTATGTTTTCATCTTATCCATGCATTTAGTGAGCATTTATAAAGGAATTCTGGTATTCGAAATATTCTACACTCTGGGGATATAAAAGTTAAAAGACCCAGGCCGGGCGCGGTGACTCACGCCTACAATCCCAGCACTTTGGTAGGCTGAGGCGGGCCGATTACAAGGTCAAGAGATCGAGACCATCCTGGCCAACATGGTGAAACCCCATCTCTACTAAAAATAAAAAAATTAGCTGCACATGGTGGCGCGTGCCTACAGTCCCAGCTACTCGGGAGACTGAGGCAGGAGAATCACTTCAACCCGGGAGGCGGAGGTTGCAGCGAGCCTAGATGGCGCCACTGCACTCCAGCCTGGCAACAGCGCGAGACTGTCTCAAAAAAAAAAGACCCAGTGCCTACCCTTAAAGGAGCTCTTCTCATTGCAAACTCTTTAAGGAAAGGAGGCAGGAAACAGACATCTTTAAAGGACCAGAGGTTGATTTAGGCTGTTCAGATATTGTTAAGTTGCTCAGCATCTGAAGTTCAAGGAGGCTGAGAACAAACCCATTAGGAAATGGCAGAAGGGGCTTGGGACCCAGGTCAGCAGCCCCTCAGGAGCCCCTGGGTATTTGAGCTCCTAGCCCCAAGTGCAATATACAGGTGAGGCCCCTGCAGAAGTGTCATTAGGCTGAGTTCATTTCTGGAAGCAGGGAATTGGCGTCCACTTAACCATCCCTAATGCCTGCCTTTTCATGTATGTCTACACTTACTTCTGGCCTTCCCCACATGCAGTATGTTATTCCTGGAAGGGGTCTCCTGTACATGGTAGTTTTGCCATCTGCAGACAACCCAGGATGACATGACTTCTGGAAATTTCCCTGATTTCTTTCTGCTTCACACTCTCCCTCTTTTGCTAGAACGGATTGGCTTAGGCATACATTGTGGTGTTCATTCAACATGTCCAGTGCAGCCTGTTACTGCAGTTCCCAAGTTAGAGGATCCGTGAGCCCACTCCCTTTTCTGAACAGAGGGGTACATGGGGAAGCTGAGTCTCTGATGAATGGGTTGATTTGTCCCAGGTCACACAGCTTGAAGGTGGCAGAAGCCAGATCTCAGGCCTCGGAGGTGCTCTCCTCCATTTGCCTCCCTGGTCTTGCCTCCTGGAGGCTTGTAGATAGGAGACACCCTTCCTGGAAAGACAACAGCTTGGGGACATTACAGATAAGGCTGAGCGGGTGTGCCTGGCCAGCCCAGAATAAAAGGATCACCAAGAGAAGTTAGGAATCGACCTTCCTTGAGGTGGGTTCTGCAGATAAAGATGCTTTTGAAGTTCAGTTGGTGGGAGATAGGATCTTTGTGGCCTTCTGGATGGATGCACCATGATAGGGAAATCAGCAAGCTGAAGATAGGGAAAGTGAACACTTATCACTGAAGGCCTCTGCGGGTTTGCTTTGAGGTACTTCCTTCCTGTCAACCCTGTTCTGGAGTCTGTCTCCATTTTTCAGACACAAAAACTGAGGCATAGATAACTGTTTTCTGTTTTTTGTGGGGAGAGGGTGTTATTGTTTCGATTTCCTGGTACACTTCAAAACATAGGGTGTTTCTCGTTATGCAATAGTTTAATTGAGCACATACTGCAGGCCAGGCACGGTGCTGCATACATTCTGGAAGTGCAGGATGAGTTGGAAGTGCTCTTTTTCCTTATTTAGAGATTTTTTGTTCTCCTGTGTGTGTGGGGGGCGGGGGGGGGGCCGGGGCGGGGGTTGGATAGGGGAGGAATTTAGATGAGAAATCAGATAATCACAGCCATGATGCCTGCCTGGGGACACAGGGTGCCATAGGCACACAGAAGGGCCCAGGGTGTCGAGTTGGGGTGGTCAAGGGAAGGAAGGAGTTTGCCCAGAGAAGAGGCAGGAGGGAGACAGGAAAGGTAAGCAGAAGCCAGATCCTAGAAAGACCATTTTGACTTTGTGCTGAAGGCAATGGTCTCATGATGCAGATTTTACGCAGAGGTGGGAGAGGGAGAGATTAGCGCTTCAGAAAGCATGGCCTCTGCCATAGGAAGACAAGATCGGAGGGAGGTTCAAGCTGGTGGCCAGTGGTGACGGGGCCTGAGCTGGAGGAGACAGGGATGCACCGGAGACCCAATAGAGAAGTCCCTGAACGTGGTGCATGAAGAGCCTCTGGGGTTACAGGAAGGAAGGAGTAAAATGTTCTGCTCGGTGTCCAGCTTAGGCCACTGCATAGATTCGGTGCTGTGTGTTGTACTAGGAAATGCAGAGGTGATGGGGATTGTTTGGGCTGGAGTCTGGAGGGGCTATTCCCCACCCCAAGCTGGGTGAGCAGCTAAGGTAAGTGAGGGCTGTGCCCAGGGCTGCATGAGCAAGCCCAGGTTCTCCTACCAGCAAGCTGCCTTGAAGACTCTGAGGCTGGAAATGTAGAACCTCGTCTGTACCGCTGAGCACCTGTTCCCCATACACATTACTATTCTCCAAACCGTGGAACAACAGGGAAGGATTGTTTTGCCAAACTAAAAAGTAAAGAAAGCACTGGTTTCCTTCCATGGTGTTCCTCTTTAGACCGTGCCTTCTCAGTCTTGTTTAGGGAGTGGGGATGGCCTGCAGGAGCTCCAGAGGCCCCTCTGCCCAGCTCTGACTCCTGGTTCCTGGCTTCAACACCGACTAACCTGTAACTTCACATTTTGGTCTGTGAAAGGGGTAGAAATGTAGCACCTCTGCATTTTCCAGGTTTGTGAGGACAAAGGAGGTAATGAATGTAGAATTTTTTTTTTTTGAGAGGGAGTCTCGCTTCGTCGCCCAGGCTGGAGTGTAGTGGCACGATCTCTCCTCACTGCAACCTCCACCTCCCAGATTCAAGCGATTCTCCTGCCTCAGCCTCCCAAATAGCTGGGACTACAGGGGCACACCCAGCTAATTTTTGTATTTTTAATAGAGACAGGGTTTCACCACGTTGGCCAGGATGGTCTCGATCTCTTGACCTTGTGATCCACCTGCCTTGGCCTCCCAAAGTGCTGGGATTACAGGCGTCAGCCACCGCGCCTGGCCATGAACGTAGAATTCTGAGCCCAGAGCTGGCTCACTGAGAATGGGCCACACATTAGGGGGTTGCTGTTGTACACATGATCATCAGTGGCACTGCTTTGCAGCCTAACGGTTTTTGACACATGTGTTCCTTCTTAATCCTTAAGCCAGCACCGTGAGTTGGATGTGATCCACTCACTGAATTTTTTAACTTCAGCTGTGACATTATAGATCATCTAGCTCTGCTGTGACCTTATTTTGTAGATGACAGGGCTAGGGGTTACCATCCCTCTTAGGGCCTAGGGCCTGGGTGTTCTCACGCCCAGGTTGGGCTTTTTGTCCTTGTCTTCTGGGGGTTCTTCTGCATTTTATTGTTTTTGAGACAGAGTCTCGATTCGTTGCCCAGGCTGGAGTGCGGTGGTGCTATCTCGGCTCGCTGCAGCCTCTGCCTTCTGGGTGCAAGCAATTCTCTTTTCTCAGCCTCCCCAGTAGCTGAGATTACAGGGACACACCACTGCGCCTGGCTAATTTTTGTATTTTTAGTAGAGATGGGGTTTCACCATGTTGGCCAGGATGGTCTCAAACTCCTGACCTCAGGTGATCTGCCCACCTCAGCCTCCCGAAGTGCTGGGATTACAGGCGTGAGCTTCCATGCCTGGCCTCATTTGCATTTTAGTGTCCCTATTTTACAAAGGAGCAGACTGAGACTTGCAGATGGGCAGTACTGTCAGATCCCCACTGGGGTGGTCAGGGAAGAAGAGGTGATTGAAAGAGGGCCCCAGTGGACCTCTGGCCTGCGGGATTGAGGTCGGGCTGGCCAGCTCTTCTCTCTTTCCTCAACAGAGTCTGGGTCTCACCCTGCCCAGCAGCTTTCTTTTCCTTCTAGAGGTGCCCAAGACAGGATCTTTCAAGTTCTGGGATCTTCCATCCCTCACACGGCAGCCTTCCTGCCCCTGCCCAAGCTGACTTCACACCATGCTCTGTTATCCCAGGTCCTAGGCTTCCGTCGGCCACTTGCC
The DNA here is from genome assembly GCF_003255815.1 of Theropithecus gelada. Taxonomy (NCBI): domain Eukaryota; kingdom Metazoa; phylum Chordata; class Mammalia; order Primates; family Cercopithecidae; genus Theropithecus; species Theropithecus gelada. Next base: position 130,263,322 of record NC_037676.1, read on the forward strand.
ACTATGTTGGTGATTGCCTGCCCTCTACCTCGGACTGTACGGTCCAAGGGGCAGGGCTGGGGTTTGCCATTTCTCTGTCCCTGGTGCTTCTCTCAGTGTCTGACACCTGGTGAGACTTGCCATCTGTTTGGTGCATGGGTGAGTGTGGTTGTCTGCACTAGCGTTGTTATTGGAAATCACTCAATTCTTGCTCTTCTCACCCACTCCTGCCTCCTCTGAGAAAAGGTGTGGCAGAAAAGTTCCCTGAACTACTAACACAGGGGGATTTAGTGCCCTTAGATATTTTTAATTTTTCCATAGAAGGCAGCGCCCCCCTCCACCTTGTTTTGAAGCAGCAGCATTTACAAATATTGAAACTAACTTTGTACATCCCCACTCTGACTTCTGGGCCTATTTAATAAACATCCACTCAAACATGTACTATGTGTCAGGCATCATTTTTGGCACTTGGGTAACATCAGGGAATGATGTTTGGGGAGGAAGCTGTTCTAGCTGGGGTCCAGGTGGAGTTAGAATGGAGGAATGGAGTCCTCCCCTAAATGCAGCGTGGCCTTTGTCCTGTGTGCCTTGGGACCCAGCCCTGGTGGTTCCCTCCACTTCTCTGATTCTTGGTTTGCATGTATATTGACTGAAGAGTTGGAATAGAAATATTTTCATATTCTGTTTTCAGTTCTAGGATCATTTATTCGTCCAGTAACGTTTGTCAAGGGAATGTCCAGTGGAGAATGGCTGAATTTGCACTCTCAGGGAACTCACAGCTGGAGGGGGAACCCCACAGAGGCTGCGAAGGCTTACTGCAGATGGAGGAGTACCATGATGACGCTGAGCCCCAGGAGCGTCCTTCCAGGACAGGCAGATGGGTTCAGGGAAGGCTGGGCAAAGAGGGGCATGTCAGCCATGTCCAGAGAGCAGCAGCATCTGCCAGGGGTCTGTTTTGCCAGTTGTTATTCCCAGGTGTTCGGTGGAGTGTTCCCCGCAGCAGGCCTGCACCTGGATGTCAGAATGGGAGGCCATTAGCTCACTGGTTCACATAGTTCCTAGTTATGCCTGTCATATGGTGGCCCGTCCTCAGCTTGGCGGACACAGGAGCGACCAACCCAAGCCGCCGCTGGGAGCAGAACTGGATGATGGAGGTCATCGGAAGGGTTCCAGCCACACTGGGCTTCAGCCCCTCCTGAGTCAATGCCTGGCTTCCTTCTCATGCTGGAGGCAAAGGCCCTTACCGTTTTTTGTGGCTGCAGTAACAAATTTCTACAGATTTGGTAGCTTCAAACAACAGAAATTTATCGTCTTACAGTTCTGGAGGCCAGAAGTCTGAAATCAAGGTGTCAGTGAGGTTGACACCCTCTGCAGTGCTAAGGGACAGCCTTTCCTTGCCTCTTCCAGCTGCTTGTGGCACTGGATGTTGCTTGGCTTGTGACGGAATCATTCCAATCTGGGCCGTTGTCCCCACGTACCTTCTCTATGTCCGTCTCCCCTCATCTTTTAGGACCTCCAAGGATCTCATCTCAAGATTGTTATTTTTAAAAAAATTTATTTAATTTTATTATTATCTTATTGATTTATTTTAGGAATGGGGCTTTACCATGTTCCCCTTGCGGCTCTCATGCTCTTGAGTTCAAGCCATTGTCGTGCCTCAGCCTCCTAAAGCATGGGATTACAGGCGTGAGCCCCTACGCCCATCCGAGATTCTTGACTTCATTACATCAGCAAAAGCCCTTTTCCCAAATAAAGTCACAGGCACCAGATTCTAAGGGCAGTATCTTTTTTCTGGGGGGGAAGACAGCATTCAACCCACGCTAGACCCCAGCACTTCTGGGGAAAGCCAAGGCTCAGACCTCGTATCCAGATGCTCTTTTCTGTGGCTTTGTCACTTTTTTCTTATCTTATATGAGAAATATATACATATTTTAAAAACGTAATTAAAATTTTGTTGATATAATTTCACTTTCACACTGAGTAAAAGCTGCAAGAAGAGTACAAAGAACTCCCTCATATACTTTACCCAAGTTCAGCAATGAAAAAATGTTGCCCCCTAAGTGAGTATAACGTACACATTTTCTTAAAGCCAGATTCATCAGAGCCTCGTGCTCCCCCTACCCATCACAGCGCCAGACAGAGAGTTTACCGCAGGGCTGGACAGTTGTGATTGGCCTCGGGCAGCTGCTCAGTCCAGAGCTTGTGGTAGGCTCTGGCGTTACATCTGTCACCGGGAAGGTGGCATCGTCCTGACACAGTCACAAAGAGGCCAAAGACACCGTTCTGTTCACCCCCCATTTAAAGCCAAGTGGCCATCCTGGGTTCTGGGGGACCCTTCCTCATTCTTTCCGCTCTGCCCGTGGATGCATCAGTTGCAGGCACCTCAGATGCAGGTGGGGTTATTTAGAGAAGGCAGCTCCCCACACGCCTGCTGCCTTTTGGTCCATTTTGAGCTGGGTGTCCAAGCCTCTGCCCTACATCTCGGAACTGACAGAGTCAGGTGCTGGGTGTAGAACAGAGACTGGTAGGAGATGAGCAGTCTGTTCAGAGTCCGCCAGGAACTCTGTGCTTGAAGCTCTGAGGAGCTTCCATCCTACCTTCCTGATTACGCAGACTTTAGGTGAGGAGGAGAGGCAAGGAGGCTACAGGATTTACCTTTTGGAAAGACTACTTTGATATGAATGCAGAATCAGGGCTGGAAAACCAGTGAAAGAGAATGTCACCATAAATAGTATAATTGCAAGTCCAGTTTTAGAGGTTTTGCCAGAGGCTCATGGAGGGGGTAGCTTGCTTGGTTTGTATTAAATTAAATTGCTTTACTTAGAGTCCCTATAAATGCTAGCGGATCAATGTAGCTGATGGTTTCATAACAAAACAAGAATGATCCTAATAGCATCTAAGAGAATGCAAACCTTAATAGTACAGTGTGGTTTTTGATCCTGCCACTGTATGGTACTGAATTTACCTGGGTTATGGAGTCTCATAATTGTCCCAAAAGCTGTGGGAAGAGGCAGGGAGAGTATTTTTGCCTCCATTCTGGGGATGAGGCAGCTGAGACACTCAGAGGTGACCTGAATTGCTGAGTGTCGTGCACCTAGTAAGTGGCACACACAGCTGCACGTGGACCCTGAGTCTTAGAAAAGACTCCACACTAGTTCTTTTGCTGACTTCTGAGCTATGCCCATTTCTCTCACTATGGATTTGTTTTCCACTATGCCTCTAGGAAGCTAAACCGGGGCATAACTGGGGCACAAGATGGGGGGCGGGGTTTGCCCCTCTTCTCAGCAGCCAGAGACGGCCTTGGGAGCAGTAAAGAGCCTTCTGTAACCTGAACTGCCTGACATCCTTGCCCTTAGCCACATGGGGCTGTTGAACACTTGACCTGGGGCTGTAGCGGCTGAGGGACTGCAATTTTTGTGTGAATTAATTTCAACAGACTTAAATTTAGATAGCCCTCTCTATGTAGCCAGTGGCTACCCCATTGGACAGCATGCATCAGCGCTGTAAAAGTCAAGTGTGCACCACAATGGGACATAGGAAGGACTTTTCAGGAAACCATTTGACTGTTGGGACTGTCGTTTCATTTTTTAGGGGTATGGTGGGGAGTACCTGCTGATGGGGATATCAGAATGGCTTTCTTTTTTGCTTCCCTTGATGTGCTGAGTCTCCATGCCCACTGTCACGGGTATCCCAGAGCTGTGACTGGTGGGTTTGCTGGGTAAGGTGGGTCCTGAGCCCCAGGCCCTTTTGCCCCAGAAGAGAAAATCCCCAGAAGGCTGCTGATGCTAGCTTTGGAAGACTTTAATTCGAGGGTGGCACACCTGACAACGCCTTGGGTAATGAGTGTTTGTTTCTGGAGGCTCATGGGACACCCACCCCAGGGCTGATTGCAGGTTGGATGCTGCTTGGTGAGAATGGATGCATACCCACCCACTGATGACAAAGGGACAGGCCAGGAGGAGGACAGGGCCTTTCTTTGAATGGAAAACCTGACCGGGGGCCTCTCCTGGAAGATGAAGATTGAACTGGGCAGTGAACTGGGGAGAAGGGGAGGTTAACTTCTGGGGGGCTTACAGAAGAGGGAGGAAGGAGGAGAGCAGCCTGAGATTAGTCCCATGAAGGCTTCACTCTTGTTTGCCCAAGTGTCCTCCTGTATGGGACACAAAGTGGACTTGTAATCCAGTACTGGCTGAAAGGAAGAAAAATGGCAGAGGCTAGCACTGGGGCCACCCTGAGCAAGTGGTGTGTTCATCTGTGCATGTTCTGGACAGTACCATGAGGTCAGCAAATGCCTCTGCCTGGCATCTACCACAAAGTTCAGTCCAGAGGGTGCTCTGTGGCCCTGCCAAGAATAAGGCCTCGTCAGGAAAGGCTCACCCTGTATTTTCCCAGCCTACTTCGAGCCATCTCCTGAGTAAAGGACAGCTTGCCTGAGCAGTACCTCTCCTGCTACAAAGACGGAAGGGAAAAGTATGGCAAGTGCTTTAGACTCCTTTTAATGTCAGCTTCCTACATCCAGATAAGGAGACGAGCTCGCGATCGTTCTGTAACTTGCCAGACGTCTCACAGGAGATCCATTGCTGAGTATCTGAGCACACAAAGGCTCCCTTTACAGACTGGAAAAGTCTTTCTGGTCAGTTTGCCTCCAGTGACATTTATTGAGCGCCTGTAGTATGCTTGGATGCTGCCTCGAGAGGGCGCTTTGGGTTTGAAGGCTCCGGAAACTTACGGCTTTGGAGCACTCATTCCTATTCGGCGCTGACCTTTGTTCACGTTTGTGCTCAGCCAACAATCCTGTGTAGGACAGTGGAGCTTGACAGATGTTTGCAGAAGGCCTGCCTCGCTGACTCCATACACAGATTGCATAGAGTTTTCCAAATGGCAGCTGGGCAGAAGTTCTGGATCTGTCAGAACTGAGTGGGAGAACCTGCAAAACATGCAGGGGTGTATACGTCCCTTTTCCCAGGTGATCTACCTGCCTGGCTTTTGGGAACAGGATCTGTCTTCCATGGTCCCTCACTAACTGCCTGGCTTACTCACTGTTGCAGATCTGGGGATGTCTGTTGTTAAGACACGATGCATCTGGATGCCTCTTGAGTGCAGAGTGCTGGCTCAGCTGTAGGGTGGGGTGGGATGGGGGTGGTTTGAAACCTCTTTCAAAAATATCGTTAGGGAGACACCAAGACAGCGCTGACGTGGATGCAGAAGCTAAGGGCGTTTGGAGATGAGGTCGGCACATGCAGCTTCTCTGATTTTACAGTTGCCACCAGGAACTCAGGATTATGTTCCCGTTAACTGAAGACACATCGAGAGGCCTGGCTTAGGCAAAAGCTGGCCAGTGGGGAGTATGAGGGAGACCCTAAAAGGGTGAGTACAGTGGGTGAATTGTGTCCCCTAAATAGATATGTTCAGGTCCTAACCCCCGACCCCTTGAATGTGACCTTAGTTGGAAGGATCTTTGAGGATGTAATAAAGTTGTGGTGAGGTCATCTTGGGGTATGGTGAGCTCTTAATCCAATGAAGGATGTTTTTGTAAGAGAAAGGACACATGCGGATACAGACACACTCTGGGAGGAAGGCCATGTGATGATGGAGGCAGAGATGAGATGGATACAGCACCAAGCTAAGGGAGGCCATGGATTCCTGCCAGCGCAGTGACTTTCTGCAAAGCAAGAAAGCTGGCCAGCTGGAGTGGCCCACCCCACAGAGGCCACTGGAAGCACCTGACCAATATGGGTGGGGCACTGGCAGTCCTGGGGTGAACGCAAGCCCCTGGGGCAGAACTTCACCCCCGCGTGCAGCTTGCAGCTCTTGCTGCTGCCGTCCCAATGCTGGAGTTCAGCAGTAGTTGCTGAGGAATCTGCAGGCTCCTCAGGAGCAGGTGTCCAGGGAGGCTGAGGCCAGATGCCTTGCCTTTCCCATCCCCAGTGAAGGGACCAGGACAGCAGTTCTCAGACTGGCTTTTCCAAGGGCGATCTGAGTAGAGGAAAGACTTGCTGAGCCATCTTCACCCGTCACCTCCCTGACGGTCTCACCTGGCCAGACTGTCCAAAGACCAGCATTCTACTCTTCCTTTCTCCATGTCTAAAGAATCCGCAGTGAACAGCCTGGAGCCTCGATAATAACAGCCCGTTTCTGTCCCGGTGGTGACAGATATGCTAAGAATGTTCCATGCACACAACCTGCAGTAGTTCCTGTAACCTCACAGTGGGCATTTGGGGTTGATGCTGTCCTTATCCCCATTTTATAGATGAGGAAAGTGAGGCCCAGAGAGGTAGTCTGCCTTGTCCAAGGTCATAGCAGACTGGAACTCGTGGCCTGGCATGGATTCCAGAGGCTGGGCTGTTCTATGCTACACTGCAGTGTCCTGGCTTGAGGGCTGCCCTCTTCATTGATTCCTCCCTTTAATAAAAAAATATTATTGGGCGCCTGTTCCATGCCAGTGCAGGGCAGGGGCCTGGAGCTATTGCATGGGAAGAGAGATAGGCCGTCTTCTCAAGAGCTCTCACCTGAAACCTAACTCTCACAAATAATCCCTAACAGATCACGTAGTCTTGGAAACCTGTCTAAGCAGTGTGGGCCTGGACCGTCTCCTGCAGAGGCCCAGCAGGGAACGGAGGCAGGGGAGCAGGGGATCAGGGTGCAGGCTGCAGGATCAGGCAGACCTGGAGGTGAATGCCAGCTGCGTAGGGACTGGCTGCATGATCTGGGCAAGCTCCTCACTGGCCCTTGGCTGTCAAGGCCTGCTATGCAGAGCAAATGAGAAACTGTCTGCCCTCCACAAAAAAAAAATAGCTCCGACTAGTTAGAAGTCATAAGTGCAGATTAGAGCAGGGGCTGGCAACCTTTTTCTTTAAGGGTTAGACAGAAACTATTGTAGGCTTTTTGCAGGCCACAGGGTCTCTGTCAGGACCAGACTCTGCTGTTATAATAGTACCTAAGCAGCGCTGATAGCACACAGAAGAATCGACCTGGCTATGTGCCGATAAAACTTTATTTACAAAAACTGATAGCCTGTCATTTTGCTGGCCCCTGATTTAGATGACATGAGATGGGACATGTAACGGCGATGACATCAGTTAGCTGAGTGATAACCTGCTCTGTTTTTATTTTCTTTTGCCTCCTCCTAGAGCATTTGGCCTTTAAAGTAATAGTGATGCCCAGTTTTTTGAGGTTCCCTACTTTCTTTGGTGATCTTTAGTTCTTGTTTTTATTTTTCGGGGAGGTGTCTTACATAGCTTTATTTAACCCTCCAGTGCCCCTAACCAAGGTTGAGACCCCAATCGTGAGTCTTCCCCCCGGCCCCTGTGAGGCTGTGACAGAGGGTTGGAGAGTGATGGCTAGTAAAAAACAAGTCAGGGCAGATCGAGAGGAATGTGAACGTAGACAAAATGCTGTAGCTTATGCTGAAATGTGTGTCCCCTGAGGGTCTGAGGAGACAGAAAGAGGAGAAGGTAAGGTGAGCAAGCCGCACGCCTGGATGCAGAATTCCTGCAAATATGGTAAGGCCTTTCCCTCATATCCAAGAGCCAAAGGGGGATTGGGCATGCGGGCTCCAGGCAGAAAGGACTGCTGGAGACCATGGGTGTCAGAGCCCTGTCTTCCTGTCTTCTTTTCTGGGAAGCCCCTTCCACTTCATCCATGCAACAAGTTCCTATCACCCCTGGGCCCACTGCAAAGAAGATCACCCAGACTGGATGGGCAGCGCCACTGCACTCCAGCTTGAGCGACAGAGCCAGACTCTGTCTAAAAAAAAAAAAAATAGAAGACATACTTTAGGAAATTCAGTATTTAAGTTATTTCTTGGCCTCTCAGCAGGGCTCTAAGTTTTCGAAGGGTGGGCACTTAAATTACACAGATTGGGTTTTTCTGTTCCTCTTTGAACACTGAGCTGAGTGAGGAGGAGGAGGAAGAGGACTGAATCTCACAAAGCTGAGATGATCAGATACTGCCGGATGTGCCATGGGGCCTGGAGAGCTGACGTTGCTAATATATCACCCCGTTGGTGCCTACAGTTTCCATTCTCTGATTAGAGGTCATGTTTGTTTGAATTGATGCTCAAATGCCTCTGAATTTGATCGTTTCTCATATCCTGAATTCTATTTCCAGTTCCCCAGAGTTTTATCCTAATTTTATACATTATTGAAGTTTTCCCAATAAAATGTCATCATCATCATCATCATTATTAATTTTTCTTTTGAGATGGAGTCTCACTCTCACCCAGGCTGGAGTGCAGTGGCACGATCTCGATTCACTGCAACCTCTTTCTCTTAGGTTCACGCAATTCTCCTGCTTCAGCCACCTGAGTAGCTGGGACTACAGTGCGCACTGCTACACGGGGCTAACGTTTGTATTTTTTAGTAGAGAGGGGGTTTTACCGTGTTGGCCAGGCTAGTCTGAAATTCATGACCTCAGATGATCCACCTGCCTCGGCCTCCCAAAGTGCTGGGATTACAGGTGCGAGCCACTGCGCCCAGCCCGTCATCATTATTGATGTCGTTTATTACACACACAGCATTGTATTTCCAAAGAATAGATACGGGCGAGAAAACAAAATCAGTAACTCTTCCTTGACTAATCGGATCGTTTTCAGATATCTGATATGTTTTGTCTTTACATTAATTAATGATTTTATATAGTCGTAGGTGTAGGGAATAGTTTATAGTCAGTTTTTTTTATCCTAAAGCAAAAACATTTTTATTATAATATATCCTAAACATTTGATGTATCCTAAACATTTTTTCATTTTATTAAAGCACCTTACAACTGATCATTTTTAAAGAATGTGTAATGGTTCACCAAGTGGACAAGTCATATTCTAAATCAGTTCTCTGATGTTAAAAATTGAAGTACCTAGTAGTTTGCCGTTACACTTCTAAGGGTGCCATGAGCATTTTCGTGCATATAACTTTTTCTTCCTGGAAAATCTTTTGGACAGATTCTCAGCAGAAGGATTATTGAGTCAAAGGGCACAGTTTTATGACTCTTGACCCACGTTGCCAAATTACTTTCAAATAAGGTTGTTTATGCTTTCTCCATCAACATGTCAACATGCCAGTTTCACCACAACCTCATCAACATGGTATTATTAGCTTAAAAAAATTATCATTCAATGGGTGCAAAATGGTCTCTTGTTAGATTTATATATTTTTTTATCCTTAGTGAGGCCAATTTTCTTTTTTCCATCTGTGTGTTTACCAACTCTCTTTGGGAATGCTGACATTGGCTGCTCCCCCAGCCAAGTTCGTTACTTTCCATGCGGACGCCTTCAAGTTGAGCCAGTTGCAACGCAGCCTTGACTTAAAATGAGTGAGCTTCAACATTGAGCCTTTGTATGAAATTCAGCTTAGCACACTGGCCCCTGAGTTTGAAGACTGGGATTACAACACCCTGCGCTTCACGTCGTGGGGTCCTGCATGAAATCACTGAACTGGCCTTGTGGTCTTTATGACTTCCAACTTAACAGCTGTCCCCCTAGATTTGTCTTATGAGCTAGGCAGGGTTTTTCTTCAGAAAGCTTTGAGATACAGCTCCTTCAACTATTTTTGGGTTTCCTAGCTTGAAAAACGAAGAGAAGAAAAGTCCCTGTGTGTTCATGTTGTCTCTTTATTTGTGAGGTTGTTGTGTTTCTGGATGGTTTTTTCTGGTTTTCTCTTGCTGCTTCACTCACCACATCCTGTGGAGTTTGAGGCTTCTCTAGCCCTGTTTGTCACTGCCTGTCTGACGTTGAGTGCCTGGAGCCCTCCCTAGCTCTCCAGCTGGGACCTTCGTCTGTAGGAAGGCCGAGGCTGGCAGGGAGAAGCCGGGATGGATTTTAAAGGGCCTTGTTGTTTCTAAGGAAGAGTGGAACTTACATCCTTGGGTTTGCAGAAATGCCCACATTCAACTCAGGGGGAATAAAAGGATGGGAGTTAGAATTTCAACTTACAGTTGCAGAATCTCAGAGTTAAAAGAAATCTCAGAGGTCATCTCTTCCAACCCTTCTCCAAAGCAGCTTTAATTGCCTGTGTGGGAGATTCAGGGCCAGCAGCTGCAGCTTCCCTTTCCCTGCCTCTGACTTGCCAGGTGAGTTTAGATGAGTTCCTTGCTTTCTTGAGTGTTTATTATTATTATTGATAAACAAGAGGATGAATATTTGAAGTTCTTCTGCTGCCTTAAAGCCCTCAAACTCCACTGGGTACTGAAATTTTGTATGCAAGCTTTATACCTGTAACTGGTTAAAGGAGAGCTGCTTTGATAAAAATAGGGTTGTAGTCCTCCTGCTGAACCTCCCATCTCCATCTGGCCCCCAGAAGTCACTCAGGAGGCTCTTTTGAACCCCTAGGGATTTGTGGAGTACAGTTGGAAAGGGCGGCACCATGACCTATGGTTATAATAACACCAGCACCTACTTACTGAACACTAACCAGGCATCAGGGGCTTGGCACAGGTCATGTTCAGTTCCTACAGACACTTTGGGGGCTCTGTATCCTTATCCCCCTATCACGGATCAGGTCTGAGCCTCAGAGAGGTGCTTGTTGCTCTGCCACACAGAGGTCACACAGGAAGGAAGTGGTGGAGACTCAGTTCCAGCCCAGGTAGCTCAGCAGCAAAGCCTGTCTGCTTCAGCTCTGAGCCTTACTGCCTCTTTGTGACTTGTGACCTTCAGCCTGACACACAGCATCCCAGCCTGCCCTGGAGTTTGGTTTTTTGAGTTGTCATCCCACCTGCCATCTCAGACAGCCCCAGTATTTAGTGTTTTAGGTGATCCCAGATCCACGATATGTAGTAATAGGCTAAAAACATCAGTGTTCTCTAGAATACATCGTACCACTTAGCAAATAGCCTCTGTGACGCCACTGGTTTTGTAATTTTCCCAACCAAACTGTACTATCCCTTTCTTACTGTCCTCATCACTTACTCTTGTTTGCACAAAGCCCAGGCTCTGATTTATACCCCTTGTCCTTAATTCTCTCATCTATTTCTCCAGGGATCACCCTCAGAAATAAGGATGCCCATTAAGTCTGGTGGGGATCTGAATGAGGATGGCCCTCAGGTGCTGTACATTTTCTGGGGGGAAACTGAAGCTGGAGTCTGGGCTTCTCAAGTGTGGGTTCTGCCCCTGAAGCTGTTTTCTCAGAAAGGAGGCTCCAGGTGCTTCCTAAGCCCCCATCTATTGCAGGAGATAACTGAAGAAACTATGGACAGTCCAAAGGTTGGATTATTTGAGAAATCTTGACTGGGCATGGTGGTTCACTCCTGTAATCCCAGCACTTTGGGAGGCTGAGGTGGGCAGATCACTTAAGGTCAGGAGTTCGAGACCAGCCTGGCCAACATGGTAAAACCCCGTCTCTATTAAAAATACAAACAAGTTAGCCTGGCATGGTGGCACAGTCCTGTAACCCCAGCTACTCGGGAGGCTGAGGCAGGAGAATTTCTCGGACCCAGTAGGCGGAGGTTGCAGTGAACCAAGATCATGTCACCGCACGTCAGCCTTGGCAACAAAGCCAGACTCTGTCTGAAAAAAAGACATCTTGTATCCGTTCTGATACTTGCAGTACTAGCTGTCACCCAACACCTTCGTTCCATAAGCTTGAAGGCTTCTTATCACTATAGGATTAAGTCTGTAAACCGCAGTTGTAAGTTCGGTGCCTTCTGTCAACTCTTCATCTCCCCTGGTTGCAGGCATGTTCTCATCCACATCCGTAGTGATGGGTATTAGGTGACAGCATGCTTTCCCATGCATTGCTGGGCTATCCTAGTGACAGTGTTATATTTACCGCAGCATCTGATGAGCAGAGCAGAGTCAGGGCTTATGTGCTAATGTCTTGTTGCTCTTCTCTTCTCTTGCATGCCTACTGCACAATGTCCCTTCTTTCAAACTGCTGATCACAAGTTACCTCTTACAGGAAGTTCTCCATGAGTAGCTTACTTCTCTCTCTCTTTTTTTAAGAGACAGGGTCTTGCTCTGTCACCCAGGCTGGAGTGCAGTGGTGCAATCATAGTTTACTGCAGCCTCAAATTCCTGGGCTCAAGCAATCCTTCTGCCTCAGTCTCCCTGAGTAGCTGGGATTATAGGTGTGTACCACCATACCTGGCTAATTAAAAAAAGAATTTTTTTTTTTTTTTCTGTGGAGACAAGGTCTCACTATGTTGCCCAGGCTGGTCTCAAATTTATGGCTTCAAGTGATCTTCCTGCTTTGGCCTCCCAATGCACAGTCCTGAGCCACCACATCCAGGCTTAGTTGTCATCTTTTTGTTTATCATTATCATTTTTATTATTATTATTTTTAAACGGAGTCTCGCTCTGTTGCCCAGGCTGGAGTGCAGAGGCGGCACAGTCTTGGCTTACTACAACTTCTGCCTCCTGGGTTCCAGTGATTTTCCTGCCTCAGCCTCTTGAGTAGTTGGGATTACAGGCACGTGCCACCACGCCTGGCTAATTTTTTGTGGTTTTAGTAGAGATGGGGTTTCACCATGTTGTCGAGGCTGGTCTAGAACTCGTGAAAATAGGTGATCTACCCTCCTTAGCCTCCCAAAGTGCTGGGATTACAGGTGTGAGTCACCGCACCCAGACCATTATTATTATTATTATTTTAGAGACAAGGTTTTGCTTTGTTGCCCAGGCTGGAGTGCAGTGGCACAAACATAACTCAGTGTATTCTTGAACTCCTAGACTCAAGCTGCCTTGCTATTTTTTTATGTGCACGCACGTGTGTGTGTAGGTCTCACTATGTTGCCCAGGGTGATCTCAAACTCCTGGCCCCAAGTGACCCTCCTGCCTTGGCAGTTGCCATTTTTAGCATTATTGTTATTTGGACATTGTGATTAATACTTTACACAAATGACACAGTTTAACCTGTACCAAATAATCATCTTTCATTTATTGTCTAACAATCAACTCAACCAAATGTGTAAGTTCATCTATCTATTTGTCCATCTAGTCATCATCTAATCACCCAACAGAAGTTTTACCAAACTTCTTTTTTATATTAGGTGCTGAGTGAATAAAGTTGAAGAAAATGGGTCTCTAACTCAATGAGCTGGGATTCATCCACGCGTTCAAACAATCACGAGTGTTTGCACACTGCTCACTACCCTTGCTCGTTGATCCCAACCTTGAGCCCAGGCTTTGCATCCTTGTCAGCAAGGTGTTCCCACAAAGTAGCTCCCATTCGCTATGATATGTTTGCCCTCCTGGTCCTGGAGCCTTCATCTTGGTGGCACAAGGCCTGAACATCTGTCATATGAACCTTCTCGATGCAGGCTGGGTTCTCCAGGAAACAGATGCTAAGATGTAGATTAACAAGTAGAATGTTTATTATGGGATTCCTTTGGGATCAACAGCTGTGAAACTGAAGGGGAAGAAACCATAGTTGGGCAGAGGGAGAAGTGGAATTGTAACTATGTCTCAACAAAGGCCAATGCCAGGGGAGCCTGTGAGCTAGACTGATCCTTCAGAATTGTCCTGAATTGAGGTGAGGGCTGATCAGTCATTTCATGTGTCCCCCACCCCAACCCAAAGGATGCCTAATCTTGAACAAGGTGATTGTATTCGGCCAAGGCAGTTCCCAGAGAGGGCTGAGAGCTGATGGTCATCTGCCAGCACTTCAGCAACTGCTTTAGAAGAAGCCTGGATGGAGAAACATCCGCTTTGTTTTTTTGTTGTGGTGGTGGTTGTTTTTAGTGAAAGGGTCTTGCTCTGTCACCCAGGTTGGAGTGCATCCTCATGATCATAGCCCACTACAGCCTCGACCTCCTGGGCTCAAGCCATCCTTCCACCTCAGCCTCCCAAGTGGTTAGACCTGCAGGTCCATACCACAGCATCCGGCTAATTTTTAAAATATTTTTGTAGAGATGGGGTCTCACTGTTCTCCCTAGGCTGGTCTTGAACTCCTGGCATCAAGTGATCCTCCTGCCTCGGCCGCCTAAAGTGCTGGGATTATAGGTGTGAACCACTGTGCCTGGCCAAATATCTGCTTTGTTTGCCATTTTATCCCCAGTATCTAGCACATAAAAGCACCCAGTATTTTGGGGAATGGAATTACCTTTAAGCTTTATGGAAGCACTGTGAGTAAGTCATTTAGCAAATATTTATGATGTATTATGCTCCTATGACATGCCAGGCACGATTGCTACCCTTATGGAGGTTACAGTCTAGGGGTTTGGGCTGAGCGGTGGCTCAACATTGACTTCCTGGAAGAGGCAACCTTCATACTGGGGGCGTGACTTCCTGGACGATGGGCTCTGGGCCAGCGTTGGGCTCAGTGTTTCCTGGGCTCCCTAGAAGGTGGCTTATTGATCTGGAGAGTTGAACGGATATGGGATGTTTTCTCAGGGAGGGGGACTCTCTGTTGCAACCCACCTCTGGGTGCACCTGTCCACCGTGGGAAATTCCCTGCTTCACTTACCTTCATTGATGTTTGAACTCCCAGGAGCCTGGAACTTCCCCCGGTGCCCCATTGGCTTGGTGACTTTACATCGTTACATCATTTGAGTAATTGAAGAATGGAGGAACCATTCTTTTGAGCTAAGTGGAAAAAATATATTTTCTCCTCTGTGAGTCACCAAAAACTACAGCTTCTTTTTTTTTTTTTTTGTTTGAGACGGAGTCTCGCTCTGTCACCCAGGGTATAGTGCAGTGGTGCAATCTCGGTTCACTACAGTTTTCACCCCCTGGGTTCAAGTGATTCCTTGCCTCAGCCTCTTGAGTAGGTGGGATTACAGGCATCCACCACAACACCCAGCTAATTTTTTTTTTTTTTTTTTTTTGAGACGGAGTCTCGCTCTGTCACCTAGACTGGAGTGCAGTGGCCGGATCTCAGCTCACTGCAAGCTCCGTCTCCTGGGTTTACGCCATTCTCCTACCTCAGCCTCCCGAGCAGCTGGGACTACAGGCGCCTGCCACCTCGCCCGGCTAGTTTTTTGTATTTTTTTAGTAGAGACGGGGTTTCACCGGGTTAGCCAGGATGGTCTCGATCTCCTGACCTCGTGATCCGCCCGCCTCGGCCTCCCAAAGTGCTGGGATTACAGACTTGAGCCACCGCGCCCAGCCTAATTTTTGTATTTTTAGTAGAGACGGGGTTTCACCATGTTGGCCAGGCTGGTCTCGAACTTCAGACCTCAAGAGATCCATTAACTTGTCCTCTCAAAGTGCTGGGATTACAGACGTGAGCTACCGCGCCCGGGCTTGGAGCCCAGCTTGTACGCAGTTACTTAGCTTCTCTCTGTGTATGTGTGTGTATAAATGAACTGTCATGTTTCAGGAAGTTCTGAGCAGGGAGGATGAGATGGAATCAGTGAATTTTAGATCTCAAAGAGAACTAGAGATTGCTTGGTCCAACCTCCTTCCTTAGCAAGAGGTCCCTGGTGGGGAAGGGACTGGCCAAGGCTACCCAAAGAACTTGGAGAGAGGTGCAGGGCATGTGACCATGTGCAAAGCATTTGCCAGTAGAGTTTGGCATTTTTTCCCGGCCCATTCACCTCCTGACAGGGCACCAGGAAGGTGCTGCACAGCCTGGCATGTGGTGGGTGGTGTTTATCTGCACAAGTCACCCAAGTGATCAGAACGCTTTTACGGAAAACAATGGCTTTGATGTTCTGGGTGACAAGACCAAAGCATGCTGGCGGGAAGGGAGGTTTTTGGGGTTAGAGAAATGAAAACTATTTACATTTAGGGCTGACTTAATAACTTAACACCTCTGAAGTGGGAGGATGTTTTTGAGGGAAAGTTGAATGTAAGTAGTACAAAAAGGAAAGTTTGAGGTAGAAGACTAGGAGGGGAAATACTCCTAATAGCTCAGGGAAAACCTCCCGATAAGGTTGAACTTCCAGATGCCTCCTTCCTCCCCACACCCCCACTGCATCCTCTGTTTCTACGGTGAGATTTGCATGGCACTTTACAGTTTCCAAAGCATTTCCTCACATATTATCTTCCTCAGTCCTCACACAAGGTGGTGCCACCAAAGGCTGTCTGACCACACCTGCGGCTTTTGGAGGGAGCTTGGCTTGGAACCCAGGGTTCTCTGAGTCAAAATCCTTTTTTCCTGGGACAGTGGTGGTCCTCACACTCCCTTCAAGGTGGATGTATAGACTTTAGGAGCCCAGTCTCTGGTGCTAGACTTCCTTCCCTCACCTACCAGGCTTCTCCCTCTGCAGAGGTCTTGGGTGCCTTTTGTGACCATTCTGTGACCTGGTTTCTTGAGATGTAAGATGGGGATAATATGAGCACCTACCCACCTTCTTGGGTTGTTGTAGGGATGAAAACATCTTCACAGTTCCTGGCACCTATTGGAGTTGGATAACGATGTTAGGATTACTTGAGGCTGGCTTTCTGACCTTGTTTTAACAGCAGCTCTAGCGTTTCAGAAACATAAGGACTGGACTTTTGGTGATCAAATGTAAACACTCTCCAGTAAAATCAGTGATGCTGCTGACTCTGAGTCTTTAATCATTCTAGTCTCTTCACCCTCTGAAAACAGGAGGATGTGTAGTGTAGCGAGGAACTGCCGTGTGCCAGGGACTCAGCATTAAGTAGCATGGGATTACTCACAGCTTCACACACATGGCAGCCTCACAGGTAACTTTGACACAGGTAACTTTGTCAATTTCTTTTGTTTCCTTTTGTATTAAAAAAACAAAATGGCTGGGTGCAGTGGCTCATGCCTGGGATCTCAGCACTTTGGGAGGCAGGAGAGGAAGGATGGCTTGAGTTCAAGAGTTCCAGACCAGCCTGGGCAACACAGTGAGACTCTGCCTCTACAAAAATAAATAAACAAACAATAATAAATAAATAAAATAAATTAATCAATTAAAATAATTAAGGAAAACAACACAAAACTTTTTGAATAAGTAAAGCATTTACAAGACACAAAATCCAAAAGGCATACAAAGTTTTCCAATGAAGACTGCCAACCCTCATGTCCCCAGACCCCTGCTTCTCCTCCCTGGGACACACACAGTTGTTGCAGATTTCTTGGTCCTTCTTCCTGAAAGAGTCTGTGCATTATTGAAAAGAAGATGTGTGTCCATGAGTCCATCTACAGACGAGTGTTGAGCACCGTTTGTGCACAGCGCTGGGGGCAGTGTGGTGGGAGTACACAGGGCAGGGAGACATGGGTCTGGGCTCCCGTGCAGTTTGCAGCCATATTAAGGGCTCAGCGTTACAGTGTGTGGGGCCTCGGCTTCAGAGGAAGGGCTGATCTTGAGGCTGGCTGCTGCTTGACTTGGAGTACCTGCCCTCCTCTGGCTTCATGTTGAGGCAGCCTGGGGTCAAATCCCAGTTCACCTATGCGCAGGCTGCTGGATGGCTAGGGATGTGGTCTAATTGTTTCCTGATGGCCCTGTCAGCCTGGCCCTGGACTGTAGGAACAGTAGTAGCCATCCATTTTTCTTTCTTCTTGGACAGAGGTGGTGGTTCAAATGGAATTTCAGCCTTGCCCTTTGTAGTTTTCTACATAATAAATCCTAACATTTGTAATTCAGGTGACACAGGTTTTTTGAGGAAGGCTTTGATTTCTTGCTTGCATGGGCAGTTAATACTCCAGGCTCTTGAGGGTGGTTCTCGCCCTCTTGTTCTGTAGCTTGTGGTCCTTATTTATTTTAATATAATTTCAAACTTGCAGAAAAAAATTATGAAGATATGAAGAACTACCGCACACCCAGATCATCAGTTGTTAACTCACACTCCACCCCCCCACCAAATACACTATTTTTTCCTGACCCATTTGAGTAAGTTGTAGACATGCCCTTTCATCCCTAAATATTCAGTGTGTGTTTCCTAAGGATAACGACATTCTTTTACATAACGACTGTGTAATCATCAAACTCAGGAAATTTAGCATTGCCGCAATTGTATTATTTAATCCTCAGGCCACACACAATTTGATCAGTAGTCCCAGTAACGTCCTTTTTGACTATTTTTTTTCCCAATTATGGGTCATTATTGCATTTAGTGGCTATGTCTCATGTTCCCCAGTCATACTTGGCTTTGATTTTTTTGTTTTGTTTTGTTTGATACAGAGTCTCACTCTGTGGCCCAGGCTGGAATACAGTGGCTTGATCCCAGGTCACTACAACCTCCGCCTCCCAGATTCAAGTGATTCTCCTGCCTCAGGCTCCCGAGTAGCTGATATTACAGGCGTGCACCACAAAGCCTGGCTAAGTTTTGTAATTTTAGTAGAGACAAGGTTTCACCATGTTGGCCAGATTGGTCTGGAACTCCTGACCTCAAGTGATCCACCCGCTTTGGCCTTTCAATGTGCTGGGATTACAGGCGTGACTCACCGCACCCAGCCGACTTTGACATTTTTAAAGAGTCCAGGTAAGTTGTTTTGTAGAAATGGTCCTCAATTTGGGTTGAGACTGCTATTTTTGAAAGCTCATGCCACACCACTCGCTTTAATTCTGTAATCCTCAGTGGTCCCCTGTGGCTGGTGGTCACATCCACATTTCTGTAGATAAGAAAACCCAGGCATCGGGAAGTAAAATGGTTTGTCTATGGTCACATTCTTAGCAAGTGGCAGAGCTAGGATTCAAATCCAGACTATCTGTTCTGAAACCTAATTTGCTTACCAGGCAACAGGAATAAGGACAGCAATTAGAATCTGAGTTTATCAAGCACCCACTCTGAGCCAGAGATTGTATTAAGCATTCTGCAGCTGGGATTACAGGCAGCTGGGATTACAGGCATGCGCCACCATTCCCAGCTAATTTTTGTATTTTTAGTAGAGACTGAATGTCTATGAATGCCATGTTGGCCAGGCTGGTTTCTTTTCTTTTCTTTTCCTTTTCTTTCTTTCCTTCCTTCCTTCCTTTTCTTTCTTTCTCTTTCTTTCTTTCTTTTCTTTTCTTTCTTTCTTTTCTTTCTTTCTCTCTTTCTTTCTTTCTCTCTCTCTCTTTCTTTCTTTCTTTCTCTTTTCTTTCTCTCTTTCTTTTCTTTTCTTTTCTTTTCCTTTCTTTTTGACAGATTCTCACTCTGTCACCCAGGCAAGAGTACAGTGGTGCAATCTCAGCTCACTGCAACCTCTGCCACCCAGCTTCCAGTGATTCTCCTGCCTCAGCCTCCCGAGTAGCTGGGATTACAGGTGTCTGCCACCACCCCTGGCTAATTTTTGTGGTTTTAGCAGAGACAGGGTTTCACCATCTTGGCCTGGCTGGTTTTGAACTCCTGACTTCATGATCCTCGCCTCTCGGCCTCCCAAAGTGTTGGGATTACAGGTGTGAGCCACTGTGCCCAGACTTCCAGGCTGGTTTCGATCTTCTGTCCTCAAACAATCCTCCTGCCTAAGTCTCCCAAAGTGCTGGGATTACAGGTGTGAGCCACTGTGCCTGACTGAGTAGCTGCTTTTTTTTTTTTTTTTTTTTTTTTTTTTTAAATCCTTGATTTACAGATGAAGACCAGAGAGGCTCGGCTGACTTGCCATGTTGACACAGTTTCTAACTGGCGGAGACTGGCTCAGAGCTGGGCAGACTATGCACTTCCCACCCTGCCCCGCACCCCATGCTCAGCCTGCTGGATTTGAATCTAGCAAGCGTTGGGGCCAGGCTCTGCTGACTCCCTGTGAGAAGGAGTATCTGTTTCTATGTCCTTTTATGGGGCCTTCTCCAGAGGGAAAGAACATATCCCAAAATTGGAGCTTGCACTCAGGAGCTTCCCAGGGAAAACAGTTCCGCTGTGTGCCATCTATAGCTCCTGCAGGTACCATAGTCTACCTCCGTGGTCTATTTTCAGTGGGCGATGGTGTTTTGATGATTTTTACATCATGAATCCAAGTGCCGCTGCTCATTTTGAAGCTAGTTCACTGTCTCCTGCCAAGTGGCCAAGGGCTCCTACCCTAGCCCTTGGTGACTAGTCCTCGCTGCCATCTGCCCACCCAGTTGGCCCCGCTGCCTGAGCCAGGTTCTGGTGGCATCCAAGGCCAGCAGCTGTGCAGGATGAGTCACCTTGCTGGTAGCGGAGCTGGTGATTAGTCAATGTTGTGTGTTATACCCTGGGTCTCTCCGTCTTTCCAACAGAGACCTGCCTAACATGTGGGACTGCCTGTCCTTGTTCAGGTTACCTAGCCCCTGTGCAATTCACCTTCCGGTTGGAGAAGGAAGATAATACGGCCCTGCCTCTTGGCCTGTGGAGAGGAATGGATGATCTGAAACTGTGGCTTGCTTGATATTGTGCTGGCAGAGAGGAGAACAGACGTTAACACAGAGCACACCTCTGCCCCGAACCTCCTGGGAGCCTCGGAGATCCTGAGTCTGCCTGGCCTTGGCACTCAGGCTCCTCAGACATCAGAGCACAGCATTGGGCCCAGCGTGACCTTCTGCGGTCGCAGGCGACATCAGGGACATGTTGTCAGCGTCCTTAGAAAGCCCATGGCTTGCTTGGCCACATCAGGTGCAGGTGCCTCAGTCAATGACACAGCAGGTGGATATCTCATCCTTAAGAACTGTGTCAGGTGGGAGGATAGCCAGAGGATCTGGGGGCAGCCACCTGTCCCTTCAGTCCCAGGCTCCAGCACCTCCCATTAGACCTTCCTCTTCACTCCCTGCTTCTCCCACCGATTATTGGCATTGGCATATTTCTGAGCGAGTTCTCTCCTAGTGGCCTGTCACTCTGTGGGTGGGCAGTGACCCCCGCTGAGCAGGTCCAGCGTTTTCAGGTGGGGCTATGACCTTCTGCTTTGCACTGGGCTGCAAACACCCTGGTCTGCCCAGGATTCTTGGCAGCTCCTGGGAGAAGCTTAGAAATTTTAATTTCTTTAATTTCCATGGAACATTGTTTTGTGTGTGTGGCTAAAAACATTAATTAAAAACGTTAATCAGTTTGGCTGCCTTGGAAAAAGGGTCTTTTTTCTGCAGGAGCCATCATGCTGGGTTATTGCAATCCCCTCTTCCCAGCCCCTGGGAG